>NC_053393.1:281580534-281931586 GCF_905171765.1 Bufo bufo | reverse complement strand
GAGGAGAAAGAGAGAGAGAGAGAAAGAAGAGAGAAAGAGAGAGAGAGAGAGAAAGAAGAGAGAAAGAAGAGAGAGAGAGAGAAAGAAGAGAGAGAGAGAGAAAGAAGAGAGAGAGAAAGAAGAGAGAGAGAGAAAGAAGAGAGAAGAGAGAGAGAAAGAAGAGAGAAGAGAGAAGAGAGAAGAGAGAAGAGAGAGAAAGAGAGAGACACACGTCGTCCAGCTCCTGAGCCCAGCACCCCAACTGACCCACCATAGTGCCAAACTAAAAAGGTACCTAGGGAGAGCCTAGATTAGGAAGGGACACTCAGGGAAAGTTAGATTTTTTTTTTTTTCCTAAAAAGTTTTATTTTTTTTGCGTTACCCTGATTGGGTGACTGGGGTCCACAGCATACTCAGCTGTGTGACCCTAGACACCCCCCCCCCCCCCCCAGGGGTGCTGCAGCTCGCCCCCCTAACCCATCCACACACTTTTTTGGGGGCGCAATACTTTTTTTTGGGGGGGGGGGGGGTTTTAGTTTTTTTTCTTCCTGTTAGGTTTAGGGTAAGTACGCGAACACCCGTGCCCCCACACACACACACACTAAATAAAGTTTTACACACACACTCCCCTATAGCCCGCCAGACGTTCTCGGCCGAGGAGGCATATGCCCTGCTTGCCTCCGACTCAGAGAGCCCCAGTGAGAACGAGGATGACCCCACTTTCCTCTTGTCATCTGCGTCCTCATCATCTAGTGATGATGATGAGCCCCCAAGGCGGCGGAGACGCCGCCAGGCGGAGCAAGGGGACCCCATGCCAGGGACCCTGTGGCCCACACTAATATGAGCTGCTCTGGGGCTCGTACTAGTTTTCCGGCCAACCAGATAAGTCCACCTGAGCCCCCTACCAGTGAACTTGCACGGTGTACCCCTAGAGGATTTTGAGCCTGTGATTCCTGATTTTGTTGGCCAACCAGGAATCCAGATTCCCACAGAGGGCTTCACTGAATATGACTATTTTAGTCTTTTTTTCAGTGACCACTTTGTGTATCTGATGGTGGAGCAAACAAATATGTTCGTCCAACAGTTCATTGCTAAACACCCGCCCTTCACAGTCTGCGCCACCACAATCTTCCCCCCTCCCCTCCGCCCAACCATATAGTTGGTGTAGGAGCAGTGGTACTCCTACTTAGGAACCTTGTCCCCTGATGAGCTATGGGGTCTTCTACAGTTAGAGGTTTTCTCCTTTAGATGCAGATATATTCCTATATGAAACACGTAGGTACATCGAGTATATCGCTATATTAGCTTTTACCACCTTTACCTTTTGATACACCCCTGGTCCACTTTCCCTGTCCCAACAGGGCCACCTAGGGTAATTAGTTTAGGGTCAGGTTCCGGACGAGGCCACCCCTTGCGGGGATAGGACCCCGTGTTAGGAGGCTTACTTTAGGGCATAACAGGCCAAGTAGGGCATAAACAGGAAGAGATTCTCCCTGTGGCCCTCCATTACTGAGTGACCGTCTACCTGAGGATTCGTTCAAGTTTAAGAACTCTCTGTTTGCGCACCGCATGAGTGGGTCCAGACTGTCCTCCATCTACCCTTTTCTTTGCCTATTGGCATGTCTATAGACCTTCAGGCACACCGCCGTGTTCTTGTCTTTATTTACGTTTATTGGTCTATCAGTCCCACTCCCACCCTACTCAGGGGCAGCATTGTGGACTCGACCAAAGGCAACCAGGTACACTAGGTTGTCTGTATTGTATGTCCGTAAGAGGTTCCTATTCCTATCACAGGGATCTTAATCTATAACATTAAAAGTTAGGTTTTAACACGTTGCTGCCCCCTTGATTTCACATAGTCTTAACTGCCGAGCAGTATTGGGGTTGAGTGCCACTGCACCATTCTCCCCTGAGGGACCACCCTTCATATTTCATTATTAGCAGTCTGCAGTAAAAGGTACAGTTGGGTGTTAACCAGTTAGGGGGTGTGCCTGCAAAGTCTGAGAATGGCAGCACTGACAGGATAAAGTGACACTGTGTAGAACTGGTTACTACCCCTCTGTACCCTTTCTACAGACTGCTAGAAATTCAGTCATAAGTTCTAGCTAAAATAAAGGAATAGCACATCAGAGTCATAAGAATAGATGCTCCATTATTGTTATTAGAGGAGGAATGCATGTAGCTATTAAAAGAGCATGTCAGGAGTGGTGACAAGGCTTTCAAACATAAGATGCTGTCTATATGTGGATACTCTGTCTTATTCTATTTTCATCATGGACCTCATCAGTATCTTCCACACAAAATAATGTTCTCCCAGTCTGATCATCTGAGGAAGTATTTGAGTCCTCCACCTGCCCTTCCTCACTAGTGTCCGATCCCAGCAACTGAACTTTTTTCGCCATGGATGAACCGGGCAATACTCTATTAAACTGCTCCATAGATGAGCGGACGTCTGTTTTAATTAAATCTTGTATATTCTGGAATAAAAGGTGGAGATTCCTCCGCAATCACGCCTGACAACACACTTTAATATATGACTGGCTCAACTTATTTTTAAGTATGCCATTCTCTGCCCTATGACTAGTGTGGGGGTGTAACTAGTTAGCTAGAACAAAACATGACTCCACATCAAAACAGGTCCTTTCAAAATAAACCTCTCCTGACCAAGAGAGATACTGGGGTACAACCCCTCTTACCCCACTAGGAATACCGTGCCAGTATAAGAACCATGTTCCTGCCGATCACTGCACTGACCAATCTCTACCTCTTACTGCATGGCTGGTGTGAAGATCACAATTTAGGGAAGGAATTCACACTATTCAGGGGTTTGCTGCCTCTGCTCCTTCCCATGACGGTTAGCTGGCGTCCTGTCTTGTAAGGCGCGCACAATCTACCCGATGAAGTCTCCACCCTATTTCCAGCTCCCAGGTGGAACGCACCAGTCACTTCCGGGGCCCTATGATGCTGCGGTCCGAAACCACTGCTGCCTCCCACAGCAGCCATTTTCCATCTGCCTGTAGTAAGGAGTAGAAATGATCGCCCCCAACCAGACCACCACCCAGCTGCAGCAGAAAGTAACGAGACTCCAGGGCTCCAGATGGTGGCCAAAAAGGTCGCCAATGCGACTTAGAATTGCAAAATGGCGACAAGAATTTGCAGTCCTGTCACCATTTGCACCTAGACCCTCAGCTGCTCTGCCGCTTTAAGAAAGGTCTTGCATCCAGCAGACACACAGCAATCCAATAACAGAGCTCCGTACAGTACAGAACTCTGTTATTAGTGAGGAGGCTGCTGATTGGTCAATATCAGCGTGCTGCCATACCATTGGCTACTCCTCTCACACCCCCCCCCCCCCCTTCTCCAGCGCTGAACACAGCATCTTGCTTTTCAGTTATGAAAACAGGCAGTGTGCTCACTGCTGACTGCTCCATAGACAAGGGGCAGCTAAAGTAGACGAGTTTTTCAGTCATGCGACGCACGGAGGTGAGCGTTCTGCGTACACTGCGCCATGTGCTGAGGGTGCCCTGTGCCCCCCCCCCCCCCCCCCCCTGTAAGGGGTAAGTGGTGGAGAAGAGAGGGCAATGGTGGATAGCTGCGCTAAGCCACACACAGAATGCAGAGTAAAGCTGAGCTTTAAGTCTCTTCACACTAGCACATGAAAACGATTCCATAGCTGGGTTACGCAATTCTCACACGGCCTGGTACACTATGTGTGCTAAATAAAAAGAAAGGAATGCACTGTTGCCAGCATGACCAATCATCGCAATGTAGTGCAGTGTTTCAAATCGTGACAGTGAATGGGGTCGCATTGCAACCCTACAGTTGTGAGAATTATTGGGGCTGTCATGACAATGTGCAGGTCCCAAAATGACCCCTCTCACTAGTGGCAATGCTGCATTGCTACACTGTAAATTCTGGCCATGTGATGTTTGTCACAGCCAGAGGCCCCTTGCAGACTAGCGTTTCTCCCGCAACGAGTCCGCAACGTAGCTCCCGGCCTGACCTCCCAGCGCTGCCGGGGGTCACATAGCATTATATTGATTTATGATGCTATGTAACCCGTACAGTTCTGGAATGTATTGGATAACACTGACCTAATGCTGTCCGTGTTATCCAATACATTCCAGAACTGTAAGGGTTACATAGCATCATAAATCAATATAATGCTATGTAATTCCCGAAAGTGCTGGGAGGTCAGGCCAAGTGCTTTGTTACGGACTTGCTGCAGGAGTAAAGTTAGTCTGCAAGGGGCCAAAGTCACCATGTAGCCCCAGGCTTATCTAACCTGTTATGTAATAAATGGCCATTTGGGACAACCACTTTAAACCCCTTTATTTTTTTTATTTATTTTTTTGTGCGCACTTAGTCCATCCTTTTTGTATGCACAGTACGGCTGATGTGCAGGAGAGGTCCAACAGCGCTCCACATTAAAATATGGCTGTTACCTGCCAGGCTTCAGGTGGAGTCTTGACAGAACAGCAGGGTTAGGGCATGTAGCATCGCAGACATGGCGAGCGGGAGAGGTCGCAATTAGGAAACAAAGTTTTATGCGAATAGACTTCGGATGTTTCATCCGAAGTCGATTCGCTCATCCCTAATCGCAACAACGACTGTACAAGCGTCATGAACACCTGTACAGACAGTTTTTCTCCCTAAAAAATGGCTAATGCCGACTGCTCATGAAGTGCCAGGGACAGCATGGCGGGAACGGAGCCTCTGCTGAGTAAAGACCAAGTGCCCAGGTGATGTCACACCAGAAGTGCCAGCGTGCCCTGCAGGCTTCTATCTGCTGCTGGGAGCTCAATGTGGAGGTTTATGAATGGAAAAACTAACCCAAGAGGCTAAAGAAAACCCTGTTTCTGACCCTTATGTTACAACAAAAATTTGGCGACTACCAAAAATTTCATTTGACTCCTAAACTTTGCAGATTAGGAGCCAATGGCTCCTTGATGTTTTTTTTTTTTTGTCTGGAGCGCTGGACTCCCCAAGTAACCCCAGAGGGCAAAAGAAGAACACCGGACTATTTAGAGGCTTCTAGTGGAGACTTACGCTGACAGGTAAGCTCCCTTTGGTGTCAGCTTAAATCAGAGACCCTGCAGCCCCAACCCGGATCTTGGAGAGTTCCAATCTTGTCCTATGGACAGAAAACTGAGGAGGAGCATGAGGCAAATCCTTTTAATAGATCTTGGAAGTTCCTGTTTCCTGTCCAGATGGGCAATGGCCTCTCACTGGTGCTGTCATGGGGAGTAATGGAAAATACGGTAAATACACCCTGAACTACAAACAAGAAAACTCTGGCTGGGAGAGCAAAAACACAGAATTTAAAAAAAGGCCAAGGCAGCATATCAAGGCATGGACTGAGACTATCTATGGTTACACAATAATACAGAGAATAAATGGGAAAGTTTAAAAAAAAAAAAGAGGACCTTTTATGTTTTTTATTTTAGATAAAATCCTTTACTTGATGCTGCCACCCTGCATGTTTTTTTAAATACATCACTCCTATGCCCCGCTGTGTCCCCCTGTAGTTTTCCTCACTCAGTATGTTAATACTGAGTTACTGAGTATTAGTACAGGGAGGAGAAGACGCCAGGGTTTCTCAATGGGAGTCTCCTTCTCCCTGACGGTGCCGCGATCCAATCACAGTGGAGAGAGTCACAGCCAGAGAGAAAAATAAAGAGCTCACCTTATCCCTGGCTATGACTGGACAGAGGCACAGCCAAAGAGAAGGAGACACCCATTGAGAAACCCTGGCGTCTCCTCCTCCCTGTACCAATGCTCAGTATTAACATACTGAGCAGGAAAACTACATGGGGGCACAGTGGGGCGTAGGAGCGATATAATAAAAAAAAAAAAAACACAGGCAAGGTGGCAGCATCAGCGGGAGGTAAAAGGTATTTAACGGTAAATGTGGCCTCATGTGGCTTACAGCTAGTGTGAAAGACATTTAAAAAATATCCATTAATAATAAACATGAAGGGGTCCAGCAGTAGAAAAATCAGCAGGTTGAAAAAGAGCAACAAATCCCCCAAAATTCTTGAAATATATAAATTCTGAAAACACCAAGGTCAGAGCAGATAGGTCCCCTAAATAACGGTAATGGGGGGGGGGGGGCACTGAAGATAAGGAAAAGGCAGAGTTGCTAAATGTTTTTTTTAGCTCTGTGTATACAAAAGAGAAAGGAGACGATATTGGTGATGCCAGGGCTATTAGCCAATTGAGTATATTACTGGATGTACTAACTGTAGATATGGTCCGCCCAGATAGATTACACCCAAGAGTTCTTAACCGCCTCCGGACCGCCTAACGCAGGATCGCGTTCCAGAGGCGGCAGTCTCAGGCAGAGTCACGCATCAGCGCGAGATTTCGCTCAAAGCCGGCCCGCGCATGCGCATCGCGGGCCGGCAAAAGTTAGAGGGGTATTACATCACCAGCCTGCCAGCCAATGATCGTCGCTGGCAGGCTGGCGATTTTCAAAAAAACGAATCACAAGCCATATAACACCTTATATTTATAAATATAAGGTGTTAAATGGCTTCTGTGCTCCTCTGCTGGTCCTTTTGGTCGGTTGGTTCCAGCAGAGGAGCACACATCACTGTGAGTACACCCAACACCACACTTAGCGCCCAGATCATACACCCATTTCTAAGACAGGCTTGCTTTTTTTCTTGGGTAGTCTCAGGGAATACCCCTAAATTTAGTAGTCCAAAATGTCAAACAGGGGGTATTCTTCTGAAGAGGCCTACAGGCTTCTGACCCAGTCGGATGAGGAATGGGAACCCTCATCTGACGAATCCAGCGGGTCAGAATATGAACCTGTAGAAAGCAGTGGCAGTCTGACCCAAAGTTCGGACGAGGAGGTTGAGGTCCCTGATAGCACCAGGCGTACCCGGCCCCTTGTTGCTAGACCACAGGTTGCGCAGGATCCGCTTCAAGGGCATCAGAGTGGGGCTGGCGCTGTCGGATTACATGGTGAGGCATACACCAGTAGCGCAGCCCACCCTGGACCTAGTACTAGCACTTCCGTACAACATGGTGAAGTGGCGAGCACCAGAAGGGCAGTTGAAGCTGGTACGATGGCACGTGCAATAGTTACCCCGTCGCAGCCACCGCACAGACAGGCCCGTAGAGCCCCTAGAGTCCCTGAGGTGCTGGCAAACCCTGATTGGCAGCCCCCAACATCAGCCGCACCAGTAGTTCCCCCTTTCACCGCCCAGTCTGGAGTTCGGGTTGAGACAGCTCAGATCGGTTTGGCACTGGGATTTTTGAGCGGTTCTTGACTGCGGAGCTCTTGGACTTAGTCGTGGCAGAAACAAATCGGTATGCCCCTCAATTGATAGCCGCCAACCCGGGAAGCTATTATGCCCAGCCTTTCCGGTGGAAACCCGTCCAAGTTTCCGAATTAAAAAAATTTCTGGGCCTTCTCCTCAACATGGGACTAACCAAAAAGCATGAATTGCAGTCATATTGGTCCACGAACCCAATTCATCACATGCCCATGTTCTCTGCTGCTATGTCAAGGGCACGATTTGAGGCCATCCTGCGTTTCCTGCACTTTAGCGACAACACCACCCAGCTTTTGACCGGCTCCACAAAATTCGGCCCCTCATAGACCACTTCAATAACAAATTTGCAGATTTGTATACCCCTGAGCAAAACATCTGCGTAGACAAGTCCCTTATACATTTTACCGGGCGCCTTGGCTTCAAACAATACATCCCAAGCAAGCGAGCCCGGTATGGGGTCAAATTGTATAAGCTCTGTGAAAGGGCCACAGGCTATACCCACAAATTTCGGATCTATGAGGGTAAAGATCAGACCCTGGAGCCGGTCGGTTGCCCTGACTACCTGGGGAGCAGTGGGAAGACAGTCTGGGACTTGGTGTCACCCTTATTTGGCAAGGGGTACCATCTTTATGTGGACAATTTTTACACAAGTGTGCCCCTCTTCAGGCATTTGTTCCTAGAACAGATTGGCTGCTGTGGCACCGCGCGACCTAGTCGCCGGGGCTTCCCCCAACGGCTCGTTACCACCCGTCTTGCAAGGGGGGAGAGGGCTGCCTTGTGTAACGAAGAACTGCTCGCAGTGAAATGGAGAGACAAGCGTGACGTTTACATGCTCTCCTCTATTCACGCAGACACGACAATACAAATAGAACGGGCAACCAGTGTCATTGAAAAGCCCCTCTCAGTCCACAACTATAACCTTCACATGGGAGGGGTGGACTTCAATGACCAGATGTTGGCTCCTTATTTAGTTTCCCGACGCACCAGACGCTGGTATAAGAAGGTGTCTGTATATTTGATTCAATTGGCTGCCTATAATAGTTTTGTTCTCTACAGTAAGGCTGGGAGAACAGGATCCTTCCTCAAATTTCAGGAAGAGATCATCGAGAACCACCTGTATCCAGGAGGTTCCGTGGCCCCATCCACCAGTGTAGTGAGCCGTCTACACGAGCGACATTTCCCCAATGTCGTTGCTGGTACCTCAACCCAACCGTCACCCCGAAAAAGATGTTGTGTCTGTAGCAGGAGTGGAATAAGGAGTGACACCCGCTATTTCTGTCCTGATTGCCCTGACCACCCTGCCCTTTGCTTAGGGGAGTGTTTCCGGAAGTACCACACACAGGTACACTTAGCATAGGGATTGCATCTCACAGGACAGGCACACAGGGCTATTAGGGCCCTTTCACTCACAGCTGCTGCAAACCTCTCCTTTCACCTGGGATAAAGTGCATAATGTACTTCGCCACATCTTTGGGCGATTTGCGCTTTGCACATTGTCCCATGGGGAAGGAGAGGTTTGTCCTATAAAAGGTAAAAAAATAAAAAAAATAAAAATAAAATCACTGGTAAGCAAAAAAGTTAACGTTCTGTTCAAAAAGTTAAATAAAGTTTATATGTTCCGTTCAAATGTTATTATAAAGTTAATAAATTTATTGCGTTGCGGCCTGGTTTATTCTTTTTTGTTTTGTTTGTTTTTTAACTTCCAGGTGGACCAACCGATCGACTAGCTGCAGCACTGATGTGCATTCTGACAGAAGCATGGCGCTGCAAGACGAGATTTCTCCTCTTCAGTAAAAGATACGTTTGCCGAGGCATATGAGCTGAGGGGGCGGCGGTGTTCATATGCTTTGGCAAACACTTTGTACTTAAAAAAAATAAAAATTGGGGAATGTGTTTTGGGGTGTCATTTTACATATACCCATGCAGGGTGAGATAAATATCTCGGTCAAATGCCAACTTTGTGTAAAAAAAAAAAAAATGGGAAAAGTCGTTTGCCGAGATATTTCGCTCACTCAGCATGGGTATATGTAAAAAGACACCCCAAAACACATTGTCCTACTTCTTCTGAGTACAGCGATAGCAGATGTGTGACACTTTTTTGCAGCCTAGGTGGGTAAATGGGCCCACATTCCGAAGAGCACCTTTCGGATTTCACAGGGCATTTTTTACACATTTTGATTTCAAACTACTTCCCACACATTAGGGCCCCTAAAATGCCAGGGCAGTATAACTACCCCACAAGTGACCCCATTTTGGAAAGAAGACACCCCAAGGTATTCCGTGAGGGGCATGGTGAGTTCCTAGAATTTTTTTATTTTTGTCACAAGTTAGCGGAAAATGATGATTTTTTTTATTTGATTTTTTTTTCTTACAAAGTCTCATATTCCACTAACTTGTGACAAAAAATAGAAACTTCCATGAACTCACTATGCCCATCAGCGAATACCTTAGGGTGTCTACTTTCTGAAATGGGGTCATTTGTGGGGTTTTTCTACTGTCTGGGCATTGTAGAACCTCAGGAAACATGACAGGTGCTCAGAAAGTCAAAGCTGCTTCAAAAAGCGGAAATTCACATTTTTGTACCATAGTTTGTAAACGCTATAACTTTTACCCAAACCATTTTTTTTTTACCCAAACATTTTTTTTTTTTTTATCAAAGACATGTAGAGCAATAAATTTAGAGAAAAATTTATATATGTCGTTTTTAAAAAAAAATTTACAACTGAAAGTGAAAAAGGTCACTTTTTGCAAAAATTTCGTTAAATTTCGATTAATAACAAAAAAAGTAAAAATGTCAGCAGCAATGAAATACCACCAAATGAAAGCTCTATTAGTGTGAAGAAAAGGAGCAATAAACGGTGAAAGTAGGGTAGTGCAGAAGTGTAAAAAGTGGTCTGGTCATTAAGGGTGTTTAAGCTAGGGGGGCTGAGGTGGTTAAAGGACGTCTTTCACCTAAAATCACCATTATAGAACACCAACATCAGAATCTCCATTACATTCCCCATATTGCTGCCCATTGCCGATTTTCTCAGAAAAACACTTATTCAATATGTTAATTAGCTTCTATAGGTGTCCAGGGGTGGCTTTCATGCGGCCATTGCCCAGGCCTGTCTGTGCTTTTCATACGAACCCCCTCACCTTTAACCCCTCTGGCCCGCCCTAGGTTCTTCTGATTACATCCTCCTCTTAGTGAGGAGTCCAGCGCCATTCAACAGATATGCCGCGCCTGCGCACTTCGTTCCTCATTATGGGCAGAGCCACAAGATCTTTTAATGGACAGGTGCCGGCCCGTACATCCGATCTAGCTGGCCTTGTGCCTCTGCCCATAATGGGGAATGACGTGCGCAGGCGTGGAGAATCTGTTGAATGGCGTTGGATTTCTCACTAAGAGGAGGACGTAATCCGAAGAACCTAGGGTGGGCCAGAGGGGTGAAAGGGGAGGGGGTTCGTATGAAAAGCAACGAGGGGCCTGGGCAATGACCGCATGAACGCCGCCCCTGGGCACCTTCAGAAGCTAATTAACATTGAATAAAAGTGCTTTTCTGAGAAAAATCTGCTATGGGCAGCAATATGGAAGGTAGCATTCTAATATAGGGAATGTAATGGAGATCCTGATGTTAGTGTTCTATAATGGTGATTTTAGGTGAAAGACTCCCTTTAAAGAAAATACGGGGACTAAATGTCTTAGCATGTCATGTGGCCATTCGACCACATGGTGGCAATATTTCTGTTAGATATTATTATAGTCTGCAATGGTAAATAATAAATAATAATAATAATAATATTAATAATAATAATAATAATAATGATACTTTTTCTTTTGAGATACTGTTAGTGACTTGTTCAAGTTCTCCCTTTCACAAGAGTTTATGCTCTCTCTACCTACCCGTAGGAGATGGAAGTCTTGTATTGCAGAAATCCTTGTTACAGCAATGTGCAGCATTATATACTTCAGTATTAATGTGGGAAGCACACATGAATGGTCTGTCTGCAGGAAATAGATCGGCATTGGCAGCACACAAGCTGTTATGGGTTTCTTTCCCATCTTGTATTATTAGACTTGCTATGCACAATCCATCAGTCTCACAGGTCTGATTGTCCTTCATACAGTGCTCACAATGACATTTTAATGCTGAAAGCAAAAACAAAGAAATTCATGAACCTATAAAAAAAGTTACTTTAGTTACATAAGTTAGACATACCATGTCATAATTTTCAGTTCAGTTATTTACATTGCAACAACATATACTGCACAGCTGTACAGTGTGTATACACACACACACACACACACACACACACATACATACTGTATGTGTATATTAGGGCTGGTGCAGGTATATCGAAATTTCGATACCCAATCGATACTTTTGTCCCGGTATCGATACGATACCGGGATTTCAATTTTTTCGATGGTGGGCTGCGCAGTCTAGCATCTCTGAACATGAGCGCGCTTCTGTCGGCGCGCTCATGTTCTCTCAGCACCACAGGGGAGAAGGAAGCAGTCTCTCCCTCCCCCTGTGCTGCTCCTGCTGCCACCAATGAGAAGAGAGGGGCGGGCGCACTGCGCCACCAATGATAGGACTTTTCCTGGGTACAGACAAAGTAGCAGGCTACACAGAGCGGCGCCCAGAGATGTCCCAGCACTTACTATTATTCCTGGGTGCCGCTCAGTTCGCCCGCTGTGCCCCCATTACTGTTTCCTGCTCCATATGCTAATTATTATCGGAGCAATGGGGGGGGAGACACCAGCTTCTCTCCTGGGCGTTCTTTCTCCCTGCGCTGCGATTGGACAGCGCTACAGCCACGGAGAAGGAACGCCCACTAGAGAAGCTGATGTCTCCTCCCCATTGCTCCGATAGTAATTAGCATATGGAGCAGGAGACAGTAATGGGGGCACAGCGGGCAAACAGAGCGGTACCCCTAAGGGGGGAAATAGTTATTAAAGAAAAAGTGTAAAAAAAAAAAAACACACACACACCAAAATATTAAGTATATATCACCCAATTTCACATATAAAATATATAAACAATAAATAAACATATCAGAACGCTGGAACAAAAAAAAAATTTCAACTGCGCGATTCGCCATTTTTTAATATGCGGCATGCACGTGGCTTTTTGTTTATTTTTTTGTGCGGTATCGATTGTCGCAATACTTTTTTATGGTATCGAAATCGAATCAAAAATTTGGTATCACAACAACTCTAGTGTATATATACACAAATATACTGTATGCACCCCTTTATTAGTGACCTCCACAGTGGTTGCCCCTTTATTAGTGACCTCCACAGTACCCCATCTCCTTAACAGTAAATTCCACAATGATGGTGGCGTCATATGGGTCCCTCAGAATCAATGAAAGAATACCTGCCTTTGCGCATGCAAGTAGATAAGGATTATTATTTATTTTTTTAACTCCTCAAATGCCATTTTGAACCCATTTTTAATGGCCATTTGACCGGTACACTCCTGTTTCTGAAAAGACAACCCTTTGAGGGTAACTGCACACTTTACATTCATTTTTCCACACAGATTTTTGTGCGGAAAAAATACAGCATAACACAGTACTTGCAAAGTAAATGAGATCTGACAAATCTCATGTATACTCTGCATATTTTTTCACATGTGGAAATTGACCTGCCATGTGGATTTTGAAAGGGTAAATTACTCTTACCGGTAATTGGATTTTCCAATAGCCTCCACAACGGCATTCCCAGGAGGGTGTCCCCGCCTCCAGGACAGGAAACAACGAGGAAGCACAAGATTTAAGGAGCCTCCTCCCCTTACCTTACTAGTCAATAAGAGGACACAGAAGTGATGCAGAAAAAATTATATATTATAGTAAACAAATTACATCATTCGTCTACATTCAAAATTTGGGAGGGAAACCAGTGCCGTTGTGGAGGCTATTGGAGAATCCAATTACCGGTAAGAGTAATTTACCCTTTTCCCCGGCGCCTCCACAAAGGCATTCCCAGGAGGACTAACAGAGTAATCAATATTAGGGGGGCCACAGCAGATAGAACTTTTCGACCAAAGGACAAGTCCTGATCCCTTACTACATCTAGCTTATAGTGCCTGAAAAAAGTCATAGGGTTGGCCCATGTGGCGGCTCTGCAGATCTGTTTCAGAGAGACTGCTTTCGTCTCTGCCCAGGATGAGGCCACTGCCCTTGTAGAATGAACCCTCAATACCTCTGGTGGCTGACAGCTCTTGGCAACGTAGGCAGAGGATATTACGTTCCTAATCCATCTAGCTATGGTTGATTTGCTAGCAGCTTGCCCCTTATTAGGTCCCTGAAATTGCAGAAAGAGGCGGTCCGATTTTCTTAGCGGCTTAGTGGCTTGTAGGTAAGAAAGGACTGATCTCCTGACGTCCAGATTATGGAGAGTTCCCTCCGAGTCAGTAGATGGAGACTGAAAAAACGAAGGTAGGGAGACTTCCTGTTCACGATGGAATCTGGATACCACTTTTGGGAGAAAGGCAGGACAGTGCCTGAGGATTATACGATCATCCAGAATTGTAAGATAGGGAGGCTTGCATGAGAATGCTTGAATTTCTCCAACTCTTCTGGCAGAGGTTATGGCAACTAAAAATACCGTCTTCATGGTGAGGAGCCTTAGAGGGATATTATCAATTGGCTCAAACGGAGGAGTAGTGAGAGCAGAAAGAACTAGGCCCAAGTCCCAAGGAGGTACCACCGGACGAGGGAAGAAAGAAGTTCTTACTGCCCCCTTCAAAAAACGTTTGATCAGAGGGGAATCTGACAGTTTTACGTCCAAGAAGGCGCTGAGCGCGGAGATCTGTACCTTCAGAGTTGACGGGCGGAGGCCTTTTTCCAACCCAGCTTGCAGGAACTGAAGGACCTGAGGAACATCAGGAAAATCTACAGTCGTGGCCAAAAGTTTTGAGAATGACAAAAATATTAGTTTTCACAAAGTTTGCTGCTAAACTGCTTTTAGATCTTTGTTTCAGTTGTTTCTGTGATGTAGTGAAATATAATTACACGCACTTCATACGTTTCAAAGGCTTTTATCGACAGCTACATGACATTTATGCAAAGTCAGTATTTTCAGGGTTGGCCCTTCTTTTTCAGGACCTCTGCAATTCGACTGGGCATGCTCTCAATCAACTTCTGGGCCAATTCCTGACTGATAGCAACCCATTCTTTCATAATTACTTCTTGGAGTTTGTCAGAATTAGTGGGTTTTTGTTTGTCCACCCGCCTCTTGAGGATTGACCACAAGTTATCAATGGGATTAAGATCTGGGGACTTTCCAGGCCATGGACCCAAAATGGAAGAAGTTGCTGTTGGAGGGTGTTTTGGTACCATTCTTTATTCATGGCTGTGTTTTTGGGCAAAATTGTGAGTGAGCCCACTCCCTTGGATGAGAAGCAACCCCACACATGAATGCTCTCAGGATGCTTTACTGTTGGCATGACACAGGACTGATGGTAGCGCTCACCTTTTCTTCTCCGGACAAGCCTTTTTCCAGATGCCCCAAACAATCGGAAAGAGGCTTCATTGGAGAATATGACTTTGCCCCAGTCCTCAGCAGTCCATTCACCATACTTTCTGCAGAAGATCAATCTGTCCCTGATGTTTTTTTTTGGAGAGAAGTGGCTTCTTTGCTGCCCTTCTTGACACCAGGCCATCTTCCAAAAGTCTTCGCCTCACTGTGCGTGCAAATGGGCTCACACCTGCCTGCTGCCATTCCTGAGCAAGCTCTGCACTGGTGGCACTCCGATCCCGCAGCTGAATCCTCTTTAGGAGACGATCCTGGCGCTTGCTGGACTTTCTTGGACGCCCTGAAGCCTTCTTAACAAGAATTGAACCTCTTTCCTTGAAGTTCTTGATGATCCTATAAATGGTTGATTGAGGTGCAATCTTAGTAGCCACAATATCCTTGCCTGTGAAGCCATTTTTATGCAACGCAATGATGGCTGCACGCGTTTCTTTGCAGGTCACCATGGTTAACAATGGAAGAACAATGATTTCAACCCTTACCCTCCTTTTAACATGAAAAGTCTGCCATTTTAACCCAATCAGCCTGACATAATGATCTCCAGCCTTGTGCTCGTCAACATTCTCACCTGAGTTAACAAAACGATTACTGAAATGATCTCAGCAGGTCCTTTAATGACAGCAATGAAATGCAGTGGAAAGTTTTTTTTGGGATTAAGTTAATTTTCATGTCAAAGAAGGACTATGCAATTCATCTGATCACTCTTCATAACATTCTGGAGTATATGCAAATTGCTATTATAAAAACTTAAGCAGCAACTTTTCCAATTTCCAATATTTATGTAAATTCTCAAAACTTTTGGCCACGACTGTACACTTCCCAAAAAGGACAAAAAGGCATTCCAGGTTCTCAAGTAGATCCGGGAAGTTACGGGTTTCCGGCTTTTTAGCATCGTGGAAATAACCGCATCTGACAGGCCCTTCTGTTTTAGCAGGAGGAGTTCAGATTCCAGGCCGTCAAACTGAGTTGCTTTACACTGGAGTGATTTATTGGTCCCTGATGGAGTAGGTCTGGGTTTGACGGCAGTGTCCAATAAACTCCGGCTGATAGTTTGAGCAGGAGTGGAAACCAAGCCCTTCTTGGCCAGAAGGGGGCCACCATAATTACATGGACCCTCTCTTCCTGAGTTTTTACCAGGACTTTTGGAATGAGGCTGAATGGAGGGAAGGCATAAAAGGAGCTGTTTTGGCCACGGCCGGGAGAGGGCGTCTAGCCATACCTTATGATCTTTTTGCAAGAGGGAACAGAACCTTCTGACCTGCCTGTTGCTTTTGGTGGCGAACAGATCTAACACTGGGGTCCCCCACATCTGGCAGATCTGGCTGAAAACATGGTGATTTAGGGACCATTCGGTTTCTCTTATGAGATGTCGACTAAGATAATCGGCCACCACGGTTTTTTCTCCCTTGATATGCACCGCAGAAAGGGACAGAAGGCTTCTTTCTGCCCAACAAAAAATGTTTTTCGATACTTCCGCCAGTGAGCGACTTTTGGTTCCCCCTTGTTTGTTTACGTACGCCACAACTGTAGTGTTGTCAGTCAATATTTTTACGTGTTTTGGAGAGGAAGTTTTGTAAAGGGAAAGGAGAACTCTGTGGACTGCTGACAGTTCTCTTAAATTTGAGGAGGCGTCCTGCATGTCTTTCTCCCAGGATCCCTGAACTACTGATCCTGAAGAATGACCTCCCCACCCTGAGTTGCTTGCATCTGTTGTAATGACCATAACATCTCTTGGGCGCCAGTGAACTCCTATGCTCAGGTTTCCCTTTATTCTCCACCAAGTTAGTGACTGTTTTACCTGTCTGGGAACGTGAACCTTTCTGTCTAGAGATGAATTCTTTCCGTCCCATGAGGATAGGAGAAAGGCCTGAAGGACTCTTGTGTGACTTTGGGCCCACCTTACTGACGGGATTGTGGCTGTTAGCAGCCCCAGTACAGCCATGATGTCTCTTATCGAGGACCGATCCCTGCTGGAAAAACGAGACACTGTTTGGATTAAGTGAGATTGTTTGTCTTGAGGAAGGAAAGACATTAGATGCCTTGAGTCCAACAGTACCCCTAAAAAAAAAAAAAAAAAAAAAAAAAAAAAAACTTTTCCTGATTGGGGATAAGGTCTGATTTTTTGGGATTTATTATCCACCCTAGAGTTGTAAGGCAGTCCCGGATTTGCCTGAGGCGGGATTGTAGAAGTTGGCGCGACTCCGCAAACACCAGAAAGTGGTCCAGGTATGGAACGATCTGTACCCCCTGAAGGTGAAGAAATTTCGTGACCTCTGACATTTTTTAAAAAACTCTGGGGGCAGAGGATAGGCCGAAAGGAAGAGCTGTGAACTGAAAGTGGGAGAGTTTTCCTTGAAAATAAATTGCTATCCTTAGAAAACACTGATACCTGTGGTATATTGGGACGTGGTAATAAGCGTCCTGAAGGTCGACGGTAGCCATAAAGCAGTCCTGCGGAAGGATCTGTGTGGTAGATTTTATGGTCTCCATTTTGAATCTCTAGTAAACGATGGATTTGTTTAAGGACTTAAAATTTATTATTAGACGAAGGGAGCAGTTTTTTTTTTAATCAAAAATATAGGGGAATAGAATCCTTTGCAGTGTTGTTCTTCTGGTACAGGGATGAGGACTCCTTTGAGGAGTAACGTGGTTATCTCTGACTCTAGGGATGCCTGTTTTTCGGGCTGCTGTCTTTGGTTGATAAAGAAATGTTTTGGGGGTGGAGAAACAAATTCTAACTTTAGGCCTTCTCTTATGGCACGAGTGACCCAAGGGGAGGCATAAATTTCTTGCCAGGCGGAGGAGAATTGTTTTAGTCTGCCTCCTACCTGGATCAGCGTGTCACTGGGTAGGGCGGGTAGAGGCTTCTGGCTTAAAAAGGTATCCCCTTCCTCTACCTCTAGAAGGCTGCCATCTTTTTGATCCGTCCCTTTTACTCTGATCTGCTCTTGACCTTTTTTGATTTTGAAAGGAACGTCTCTGTTGATAGTAACGATTATCAGAGGGGAAACCTTTTTTTCTATCTGAGGCCATCTCCAGAATATCGTCAAGAGCGGAGCCAAATAACCTATCTCCCTCACATGGGATGGAGCATAGGCGGTTCTTAGATCCTGCGTCCCCCGTCCAGGAACGGAGCCATACCGCCCTACGGGTCGCATTGGCTAAAGCACTGCTTCTTGCAGAGAGTTTAACCAAGTCGGCCGAGGCGTCCGCTAGAAAATTAGATGCTCTCTTTAGGGTAGGAAGGGAGTTTAAGATTTCTTCTCTGGACGTACCCCCTGACAGATTGCTCTCTAGCTGATCTAGCCACACAGAGGGTTCTGGCCGTACAAGTGGACGCTATGCTGGGACGCAACATCGCCGTATTCGTCTTCCAGGATTTCCTTAATAAACTTTCGCATTTTTTGTCCATCGGGTCTTTTAGGAGACCCATATCCTCAAAACGAGGATTTCTTTGAAATACGGGCCACCGGAGCATCTATTTTGGGAGTTTTATCCCACAAATCAGAGTCAGACTCAGAAAAGGGGTATTTGCGCTTAAAGGCAGCCGATACAGTCCACCTTCTATCAGGCTCCTTCCATTCCCTGGAAATAAAGGCCCTTAATATTATTGTGGATGGGGAAGGACCTCTTCTTTTTTTCCCCCAACCCCTGAAAATTTTGATCGTGAAGGGACTGAGTCTCTTTTACATCTTCTAATTTTAGGGTAGATTTAATATCCTTCAGTAGGGATAGCGTTTTTTCGGGAAAGCACATAGGCCTCCCTGCAGCCTCCTCAGAGGATAAGGAGACCTGATCATCAAGTAACTCCTTCATCCAGATCCACTTGGTCTGCCAGATTTAGGGAACGGGAAGGCCCAGGGGAAAGCACCAATTGTCTAGAATCAGCCGCAGCTTTAATCTCTTCTCTAATGAGGGTTTGCATGGACTCCACGAAGGATAACCTTTTCAATACATCTAGGGCAAAGGGTCTTTTTCGGATCCGACACCAAGCCTTTACGGCAACCACCACGAATCTCCTTTGGGTTTAAGCTTTCTGGACTCACTGTCCTAAAAGGAATAAAACAATCTTTGTATAGGACAAAAGGAGAGACCCATAATAAGGGTGGTGAGGGGTCAGTATAGTAAAATTACAGACAACCAGCTTGCAGGGAAGGGGAGGTCCAGGACTCCTTAACCCTATATACCTATGTGGAAACATATAAAGGAATAGGGATAACTCCCCCCTGGGAGGAGGCTTACCGGGCTGAGGGCCGCGACAGCGGGATCACCGGAGCGTTTTGACGACTCTCTGTCGCTGGAAGGCATCTCTGCAGATCACCGGCAGTGGTGGATGTGAGCTTTCCTTTTAAATTTCCCGCCGCGCGCAGGAGCCGTCCCGAGAGAATCTCTTGCCCAAGGAGATCTCGTTCCGGTGACGTCACAACGTCCGATCCCGCGCGAGTTCCGGCGGACTCGCAAGCCCGGGGATGCCCGAGATCAGGACTTACTCCAGAGGATCGAGGAAGGGAGGCAATGCGTCCCCGGGGCCCCCAATCCCTGCACCAGCCCTCCTGAACGGCAGGGAAAGGACCAGGCCGGTGCGGTATCCAAATTGCTGGATAACCCCAGGAGTGGCTTCCATGCAAGTCCGAGGACAGGAAACAACGACTGGTAAGGTAAGGGGAGGAGGCTCCTTAAATCCTGTGCTTCCTCGTTGTTTCCTGTCCTGGAGGCGGGGACACCCTCCTGGGAATGCCGTTGTGGAGGCGCCGGGGAAAATATGGAGAATCTCAATTATTTCTGCAGTTTTTACGTTTTGCAATCCAAAGGGCGAGATCGGGGCAAAACCGCATAAAAATCCACAAGTAACGCATTGCAATTTTGGTTCGAATTTGGTGCAGAAGCACATAAAGCCACATGGAAATTCTGTTTGGAAACCCATACGTGGCCGTGCTTGCACACTATAGGAAAAAGTGCTGTCATCTCATGTGGCCTGGACAGTGGGAGCGCACATAGGCTGGTGCTTTTTTTTTTTCTATCGTGATCAAGCACAGTCACTTCTGATTGATTGCAAGGTGGTCGTAACCATGGAATCAAGCAGTGTATAATGAGGTGGAAAAAATAATCCAGCCAGCAATGGAAGCAATATGGATAATCACAATACATTATTAAGTGCCTTTTATTAACTAAATTTCTCGACATAAATGAAATTTGCTGAAGAGAGAGAAATCCTTTAACCCTTTCAAGACCAAGGGTCATTGATGCCCCAGTGTCCAGGTCAAAATGTACAAATCTGACATGCGTCACTTTATGTGGTAATAGCTTTGGAACACTTATTTATCCAAGCCATTCAGAGATTGTCTTCTCGTGACACATTGTACTTCATGATAGTCATAAATATGAGTCAATATATTTCACCTTTATTTATAAAACAATCCAAATTTTACCAAAAAATTGAAAAATTCTCAATTTTCAAAATTTCAATTTCTCTGCTTCTAAAACAGAAAGTCATATTTATTACTCAACATTCCCCATATGTATACTTCATGTTGGCATCATTTTGGAATTGTCATTTTATTTTTTTTTAGGATGTTTTTTTGTAGGACCAGTTCAGGTCTGAAGTCACTTTGTGAGGCTTACATAGTGGAAACCGCCCATAAAATTACCCCATTGTAGAAACTACACCCCTCAAGTTACTCAAAACAGATTTTACAAACTTTGTTAACCCTTTAGGTGTTCCACAAGAATTAAAGGAAAATGGAGATGAAATTTCTAAATTTCACTTTGGCAGATTTTACATTCTATTACATTTTTTTCTTTAACACATTGAGGGTTAACAGCCAAACAAAACTCAATATTTATTACCCTGATTCTGCGGTTTAGAGAAACACACCACATGTGGTCGTAAACTGATGTAAGGGCGCACGGCAGGGAGAAGAAGGAAAGGAACGCCATATGGTTTTTGGAAGGCAGATTTTACTGGACTGGTTTTAGATGCCATGTCCCATTTAAAGCCCCCCCTGATGCACCCTTACAGTAGAAACTCCCAAAAAGTGACGCTATTTTGGAAACTAGGCGATAAAGGTGCCAGTTTTATTGGTACTATTTTGGGGTACATATGATTTTTAATTGCTCTATATTACGTTTTTTGTGAGGCAAGGTAACCCAAAAATGGCTGTTTTGGCACCTCTTAATTTTTACATCTGATAGGGTAGATCATGTGCTATTTTTATAGAGAAGGTTGTTACGGACGCAATGATATCAAATATGTCTATTTTCTTTGTTTGTTTCAGTTTTACATAATAAAGCATTTTTGAAAAGAAAAACCGCAATTAGACTTACCGGTAATTCCATTTCCTTGAATCCACCATGACGGCCCACATTGAGATTGACCCTTGACCTCTGTAGGGGCAGGAACACAGAGTTTAATTCCCCCCTACCCCTCCACCTCCTCAGTGCTTTACAAATTATCCGAAAGGTGGAAAAGAGAGTAAAAAGATATTGATTCATACCCTTAAACTCGTATTTTATTTTTTATATACATATATTACATGTGGGTTTTTTTTGTTTGTTTTTATTTATTTTTTTTGGGATGGGAATAGTACGGGGCCGTCATGGTGGATTCAAGGAAACGGAATTACCGGTAAGTCTAATTGCGGTTTTTCCATTTCATCCACCATGACGGCCCACATTGAGATGTATCAAATGACTACATGGGTGGGGATATCGCCTGTAAAACCTTCCAGCCAAAAAGAGCCTCATTCGAGTCCGGAAGATTAAGACGATAGTGTCTTACAAAGGTGTTTGCGCTAGCCCAGGTTGCGGCCCTACAAATCTGGTCCAGTGAGACGCCTCTTTTTTCAGCCCAAGAGGAGGCAGTGGCCCTAGTGGAGTGGGCTTTAATATTGACGGGACTGGGCTTGCCCTGTATCCTGTAGCAACACTCGATGGTGGACCTGATCCATCTAGCTATGGAGGATTTAGCTAACTTCTTCCCTTTATTTCTTCCAGAAAACTGAACTAGGAGATTATCTATCCTAAGAGCCCTGGTAGCCTCCAGGTATTGAATTACTGTATCCTTAACGTCTAAAAGATGCATGTTATCACCAGAACCTGCAACTTCGGACCTAGTGATAGAGGGTAGAAAAATTTCCTGTTCCTGGTGGAAGGAGGAGACTACTTTAGGGAGGAACCCAGGGTCGAGCGTTAGGCGGATGTGATCTTTACCGATTTGGAGATATGGTTCCCTGCAAGAAAGGGCCTGAAGTTCTCCAATACGTCTGGCTGAGGTAATTGCTATCACGAAAGCAGTCTTCAGGGAAAGGTGCTTTAAAGAGATCTCTGATAGCGGTACAAACGGGAGGTTTTGTTAGGCCTTCTAGGACGATGTTCAAGTCCCAAGTTGGAGCTCTAGATTTAAGGGTGGGTCTTAACCCTGAAGCTGCTCTAATAAATCTCCTGACCCATCTGTGATTGGCTAAGCTGCAGTCGTAGAAGGTACTGAGGGCTGATATTTGTACTTTCAGAGTACTAGGTCTCAGACCTAATTCCAGGCCGCTCTGGAGGAAGTCCAGAATCTTGTTGATGGGAGGAGAGGAGGTGTCCGGGTGATCAATCCCTAACCAAGAACAGTATGTTTTCCAGATCTTTAGGTAGATGGAAGATGTCACTTTTTTTCTACTGGCCCCGAGTGTGAGAATCACCTTATCTGACAGGCCTCTGCTCTTTAAAGGTTTCGCTCTCAGGATCCAGGCTTCTAGTCTGAAGATTCCTGGGTCTGGATGCAGAAGCGGGCCCTGGACTAATATGTCTCTCTGAAAAGGAATTTCCCAGGGATCCTCCAGCGATAGCCGTTTTAGAGTAGAGAACCAACTCCTCTTTGGCCATAGGGGGGCTATTAGGATGAGAGTAGTTGGTTCTTCTAGAAGATGACTCGCGGTAATAGAGGTATTGGGGGAAATGCATAAGCCAGTCTCCATCTCCACTGAATTGATAGGGCGTCTATTGCCCACGGGCCGTCCTCCAGGTTTACGGAGCAAAAACATTCTACCTGCGTATTTTTTCTGGAGGCGAATAAGTCTACTTCCGGATGACCCCATCTTTTTGAAATCGTCTGGAAGATCTTTCGGTTCAGAGACCATTCCCCTGGATCTATTTTTTCCCTGCTCAGGTAGTCTGCTACTGTGTTTTCGCAGCCCTTTAAATGGATGGCGGAGAGCGACAAGGTGTTCTCTTCTGCCCAGGAGAAGATTCTTATTGCTACTGCACCCAACAGGCGTGACCTTGTCCCTCCTTGGGGATGTAGGTATGCCACCGTTGTGGTATTGTCGGATAGAATCTTTAAATGATGACCCCTTAGTCACGGTCTTCTCCGTTTGTTAATGCTTCGAGGACAGCATACAGCTCTCTGTAATTGGAGGATCTTTTTCTTTTATCTTCTGGCCAAGTACCCTGCAGAAGATGGTCTCCTATTTTTGCTCCCCAGCCTTCGAGACTTGCGTCTGTTATTACCTGAACAGCCGGGCAGTTCCGCCACTGTAGACCTCCAAGCAGTCTTCTTTTTTCTTTCCACCAGCTTAGATCCGTTTTTACGGACTGTGGAACCCATACATTTTTGTCTAAGTTTATCTGTCTTCCGTCCCATACACTTAGGATCCAACTTTGGATTACCCTTGTGTGGCTTTGGCACCAGGCAACCGAGGGTATGCAGGCGGTTAGACTTCCGAGAAGACTCATGGACCGTCTGATGGAGCATCTGTGAGAACTCTGAAACATTCGGACCTTCTCTATTAGTGCCTTTGTTTTGTCCTGGGGAAGAAAGGTCTTTAACAGGGTTGAGTCCAGTTCTACGCCTAGGAACCTTATTCTTCTGGATGGAATCAGAGTGGATTTTTTTATATTTATGATCCAACCCAGACTTTTTAGCATCTCTGAGAATCTCCGAGTTGCTGACAGATTTTCGGCTTCTGTATTGCCCAGAATTAGGAAATCGTCTAGGTATGGGATAATTGTTATACCTTCCCGACGAAGATAGGCCACCATTTCCACCACCACCTTTGTGAAGACCCTGGGGGCCGAGGAGATGCCGAAAGGAAGGGCGACATATTGAAAATGGTGGATCAAGCCATCCAGCCCTTTTAGAGCAAATCTTAGGTACTTTTGGGAGAGATGATGAATAGGGATATGGTAGTATGCGTCTTTGAGGTCGATTGACGACATAAACGCTCCATTCTGGATTAGGGGGATAGTGGATGTGATGGTTTCCATCCTGAACTTCCTGTATAAAATGGATCTGTTTAAAGGTTTTAAGTTTATAATGGTTCGAAGGGATTGGTCTGGTTTCTTTACTAGGAAGAGGTTGGAGTAGAAACCTCTCCTTTGTTCTAGTTGCGGGGACCCTCTGAATTACCCCTAGATCTAAGAGGTCTCGGACGCCCTGCCATATTTTTGGAAGCTCTGTTTTGTTTCGGGTTGAGATGCAGAATCTTCTTGGGGGGATTGATGTGAATTCTATCTTGTAGCCTTGAGAGACTACGTTTAGAACCCAAGGATTTGAGGTGATCTGTTCCCAAGATGGTAAAAACCCCTTCAGTCTCCCACCTACTCTGGCGTCATTGCTGCTTATTTTGTCTGTTTTGGGGATTGAGAATGAAGCCTCTCCCTCTTCCCCCTTTGGGATAGCTCCATCTGCCAGTTTTCCCTTTCCCCCTGTAGGATCTCTGCTGGGGCTGAAACTGACGAAAGGGCATCTTTCTAGATTCCTTGTCCTCCGGAAATCACTTCCTATCTGCTGCTCCCTCTAGAATTTTATCTAGAGTGGGACCAAAGACAAACTCCCCAGAAAATGGGATAGAGCAGAGTTTGGCTTTGGATGCTTTGTCCCCTGACCATGCTTTCATCCATAATGCTCGCCTGGCTGCGTTAGAGAGAGCAGCGTCTTTGGCTGAGAAACGGATGGATTCCGCAGAGGCATCCGCTAAAAATGCTGTGGCGGAACGAAGGAGTGGAATAGACTCCCTGATTTCTTCTCTGGGGGTCTTATTTTTTAGGTGTTCGTCAAATTCCCCTAGCCATATATACATAGCCCTGGCTACTGAAGTTGCTGCAATATTTGCTTTTACACCAAACATTGCTGATTCCCAGGATCTTTTTAGGAGCCAGTCTGCTTTTCTGTCCATTGGATCACCCAATTGGGAAGAATCCTCAAAAGGAAGAGCGGTTTTCTTTACAACCTTAGCCACCTGTATGTCGACTTTAGGGGTCTGATTATATAGCTTGCATTCTGCTGGGTCAAAACAAAGTCGGTTCCTGAACTCCTTGGGGACACCTAGTCTCTTCTCAGGATCTGACCACTCCTCCATTATCATTTCCTGTATATTCTCGTTTATGGGGAAGACAATGGAAGTTTTGGATCTAAGGCCGCCAAACATTTCATCCTGGACGGTCCGGGGTCTAGGGGTATCCTCAATTCCCATTGTGGACCTGACTGCTCTGAGTAAATCCTCCATTTCGTCTGTGGGGAAAAAAATATTTTTTGTCTTCCTCCAAAATTTCCCCCTCTGACAAGGGGTCCTCAGTAGGAATCTGTCTGGATGTGACGGAAGCTTCCTCTACATCCTCGCCCTCTGATGAGGAGACAACAGACAGTTTGCACTTCTTGGGAGGGTTGGGGACACTAGCGGGAACAGACATAGTGGCCAAAGAAGACTTGATTTCGTCCGCAATAAAAGTTTTCATTTCGGACAGAATATCTGGTAGCTCTTCCTTCCATATTTCGGCAGTACAAGGCTTGCACAGCCTCTTTTTGTAATTCTCAGGTAACCTTCTTGAGCATGCACAGCACTTTGAGAGCTTTGCTTTAGATTTAGTTTCTTTGCTGCCCTGGAGAAAGCAACCAGATATACCGTATTTTAGAATTCAAATTAAAAGGAAAATTCAAAATACAATTTCCCCCCAGAGGGGACTCGCGGTACCGATGGCCGAAGGGTCAGAGCCTTCCTGGCGGGGAGTAGGTGCTTCAGACATCGCGGTGCTGCAGTCAAAAGCTGACAACCGCGCTTCTTTTTTAAATTCTTGTCCCGGCGTCTGACGTCATCAAGCAGCGCCCCGACTGACGGCGTGAGCCTGCGCCGCACCAGCCTGTTAGAAAAGGTACGTGCGCCGCCCGGCCCGCCCCTAATGCGCTCCATGCGCCATACCTACTCCCCCTGCCGGTCACCTGATAACTGAAGAGGAAGGAAGCCAAGCGGCGCGCGCGAGGCGCCTTGTGAAGCCGGCACCCCTGAATGTTACCCGGAAGAGGGAAGGGAGTCTGAAGGTAGGAAAGGACCGCAGGCCTCAGCATAAGCTAAGACGACTTGTTGCTCCAAGCTGGCCAGCCTTAGCCCATGCCGTGGGAGGCCAGCAGGAGATTCCTGTAAGAGAATAAAGCTGCTACCCTCCTGGAAGGAGGGCTCTCTCTACATGTTGGCCCCTGTAGGGGCAGGAAAGCACTGAGGAGGTGGAGGTGGAGGGGTAGGGGGGATTTAAACTCTCTATGTGTTCCTGCCCCTACAGAGGTCAAGGGTCAATCTCAATGTGGGCAGTCATGGTGGATGAAATGGAAATAATGTTTTTTATTTTTCTGCCGATCGTCTTGTGCAGGGGCTTGTTTTTTGCAGAAAGAGTTGAAGTTTTTATTGGTACAATTTTTGGGTACATAGGATTTTTTGATCATTCATTATTACACTTTATGGGGCAAGGTGACCAAAAAATTGGCTGTTTTGGAACAGTATTTATTTATTTATGTTTACAGCGTTCATCTGAGGGGTTAGGTCATGTGACAGTTTTATAGAGCAGATCGTTACAGACGTGGCAATAACTAATATGTATACTTTTTCTTATTTATTTAAGTTTTACACAATAACAGCATTTCTGAAACCCAAAAAATGATGTTTTAGTATCTCCATAGTCTGAGAGCCTTAGCTTTTTTTTTTTTTAATGCGTTCACCATGCGGTAAAAGTACGTGATTATTTTATACATCAGGTCGTTACGGATGTGGCAATACCAAACATGTTTAGCGGTTTTTATTTTTTACATTTTTAACCAATTATATGTGCGGAAATAGGAAGATATAGATTCACATAAAATTATATATTATATAAAATTTGTGGTATGAGCTGTGATGAGCGCGTGACAGAAGAGGCATGCCTACATCATCACCCTGACCTATCTGGCTGAAGTGTGCCCGGAGCCAGGTACGAGGTAAGGCCTAAATATGTGGGCCACCCCAGGAGAGACATATGAGCAAAAGGGACGGGAGGGTGGGGCACGAGACGACCGCCCTCAGACTCCCGGCCGCCGGGTATAAGTAGTGGAGGCAGACCCTCCCACAAATACAGGCTGTGATTTTTTTTTTTTTTTTTTTTTTTTTTTTTTAATACAAAGGGAAAAGTTGTCTTTGCCGAGATATTTCTCTCACCCAGCATGGGTATATGTAAAATGACACCCCAAAACACATTGCCCAACTTCTCCCGAGTACGGCAATACCAGATGTGTGACACTTTTTTGCAGCCTAGGTGGGCAAAGGGGCCCATATCCCAAAGAGCACCTTTAGGATTTCACAGGTCATTTTTTACACATTTTGATTTCAAACTACTTCCCACACATTAGGGCCCCTAGAATGCCAGGGCAGTATAACAACCCCACAAGTGACCCCATTTTGGAAAGAAGACACCCCAAGGTATTTCGTGATGGGCATAGCGAGTTCATGGAAGTTTTTATTTTTTGTCACAAGTTAGTGGAATATGAGACTTTGTAAGAAAAAAAAAATAAAAAATCATCATTTTCCGCTAACTTGTGACAAAAAATAAAAAGTTCTATGAACTCACTATGCCCATCAGCGAATACCTTAGGGTGTGTACTTTCCGAAATGGGGTCATTTGTGGGGTGTTTGTACTGTCTGGGCATTGTAGAACCTCAGGAAACATGACAGGTGCTCAGAAAGTCAGAGCTGCTTCAAAAAGCGGAAATTCACATTTTTGTACCATAGTTTGTAAACGCTATAACTTTTACCCAAACCATTTTTTTTTTACCCAAACATTTTTTTTTTATCAAAGACATGTAGAACAATAAATTTAGAGCAAAATTTATATATGGATGTCGTTTTTTTGGAAAAATTTTACAACTGAAAGTGAAAAATGTAATTTTTTTGCAAACATTTCATAAAATTTCGATTAACAACAAAAAAAGTAAAAATGTCAGCAGCAATGAAATACTACCAAATAAAAGCTCTATTAGTGAGAAGAAAAGGAGGTAAAATTCATTTGGGTGGTAAGTTGCATGACCGAGCAATAAACGGTGAAAGTAGTGTAGTGCAGAAGTGTAAAAAGTGGCCTGGTCATTAAGGGTGTTTAAGCTAGGGGGGCTGAGGTGGTTAAGAACAAGCGCATACCAAACACCGGCCAAAAAAGATAAAATAAAATCTAAGTATCAGAACATGCGCTAAATAAGCGATCACCAATGCCGGATATATCAGAGTGCGGAGACATGCGCGGGATGAGGCTGATCATCGCGAGACCCGGTCTCTGGAAACCAAGGAGCGAAGGTAAATAATATCAGAAAAAATAAACTAATCGTGAGATCCCCTAAAAATCGATACGAGCAAGCGAACGCGGCACTGAAAAAATCTAAGTGTGGAGACATGCGTGGGACAAGAGCAAGGATCGCGAGATAAAGCACGTCATTAGAGAAATCAGAGAAATAACTATAACTACCCCACAAGTGACCCCATTTTGGAAAGAAGAGACCCCAAGGTATTCGCTGATGGGCATAGTGAGTTCATGGAAGTTTTTATTTTTTGTCACAAGTTAGTGGAATATGAGACTTTGTATGGAAAAAAAAAAAAAAAAAAAAAAAAAAAATCATCATTTTCCACTAACTTGTGACAAAAAATAAAAAATTCTAGGAACTCGCCATGCCCCTCACGGAATACCTTGGGGTGTCTTCTTTCCAAAATGGGGTCACTTGTGGGGTAGTTATACTGCCCTGGCATTCTAGGGGCCCAAATGTGTGGTAAGGAGTTTGAAATCAAATTCTGTAAAAAATGACCTGTGAAATCCGAAAGGTGCTCTTTGGAATATGGGCCCCTTTACCCACCTAGGCTGCAAAAAAGTGTCACACATCTGGTATCTCTGTATTCAGGAGAAGTTGAGGAATGTGTTTTGGGGTGGTCTTTTTACATATACCCATGCTGGGTGAGATAAATATCTTGGTCAAATGCCAACTTTGTATAAAAAAAATGGGAAAAGTTATCTTTTGCCAAGATATTTCTCTCACCCAGCATGGGTATATATAAAATGACACCCCAAAACACATTCCCCACCTTCTCCTGAGTACGGAGATACCAGATGTGTGACACTTTTTTGCAGCCTAGGTGGGCAAAGGGGCCCATATTCCAAAGAGCACCTTTCGGATTTCACAGGTCATTTTTTACAGAATTTGATGTCAAACTCCTTACCACACATTTGGGCCCCTAGAATGCCAGGGCAGTATAACTACCCCACAAGTGACCCCATTTTGGAAAGAAGAGACCCCAAGGTATTCGCTGATGGGCATAGTGAGTTCATAGAACTTTTTATTTTTTGTCACAAGTTAGTGGAATATGAGACTTTGTAAGAAAAAAAAAAAAAAAAAATCATCATTTTCCTCTAACTTGTGACAAAAAATAAAAAGTTCTATGAACTCACTATGCCCATCAGCGAATACATTAGGGTGTGTACTTTCCGAAATGGGGTCATTTGTGGGGTGTTTGTACTGTCTGGGCATTGTAGAACCTCAGGAAACATGACAGGTGCTCAGAAAGTCAGAGCTGCTTCAAAAAGCGGAAATTCACATTTTTGTACCATAGTTTGTAAACGCTATAACTTTTACCCAAACCATTTTTTTTTTTACCCAAACATTTTTTTTTTATTTATCAAAGACATGTAGAACAATAAATTTAGAGCAAAATTTATATATGGATCTCGTTTTTTTTGCAAAATTTTACAACTGAAAGTGAAAAATGTCATTTTTTTGCAAAAAAATCGTTCAATTTCGATTAATAACAAAAAAAGTAAAAATGTCAGCAGCAAAGAAATACCACCAAATGAAAGCTCTATTAGTGAGAAGAAAAGGAGGTAAAATTCATTTGGGTGGTAAGTTGCATGACCAAGCAATAAACGGTGAAAGTAGTGTAGGTCAGAAGTGTAAAAAGTGGCCTGGTCTTTCAGGGTGTTTAAGCACTGGGGGCTGAGGTGGTTAAGTATTAGGTGAACCCAATGAGTGCAATACAAAGAAGGCACAAATAGATGTCAGGCAAAAACTGGAGCTAGGACGCAGCTACCAGAGCAGTGACTAATAATAACAACACAGCATCGCAATAAGGGAACACCTGATAAAAGTTTTAAACAATTTAGGTTAGATAAGATTAGTAAAATAAAAGAACCAATAAAAGTTAAGTTTTATTTCATTTGTTTAAAAAAAAACACATGGCAAGATGAGGCAATCAGTAGTCTAGGACTAAATGTAAACTGTCCACATCTTTTTCCGGCCCCATTGAAAATAAATGGGTCTGCATTCCGCATAATTGCCGAACAGATTCCAGACCCATTCTACGGACGCCTGAATGGACCCTTAGGGTACTTTCACACTAGCGTTTTTCTTTTCCGGCCCTGAGTTCCGTCCTAGGGGCTCAAATCCGGAAAAGAACTGATCAGTTTTATCCCCATGCATTCTGAATGGAGAGTCAGTCCTTCAGGATGCATCAGGATGTCTTCAGTTCAGTCTTTTTGACTGATCAGGCTTTTCAGAAAAACGTAGCATGTTGTATTTTTACCTCCGGCCAAAAAGCCTGAACACTTTGACTGAACGCCGGATCAGGCCTTTTTCCTATTGACTTGCATTAACGCCGGATCTGGCGCTGTGTGTTCAGTCAAAACGGATCCGGCTTTTGCATGTTAAACCCGAAAAATGTGAAAAAAATGTTAAAGTCCATAAATGGCGGATCCGTTTTTTCCAATGCATTTTTTCATTGTGATCAAAATCCTGATCAGGATTCAAATGTAATCCGTTTTCACACGTTTTTCCGGATCCGGCGGGCAGTTCCGGTGTCGGAATTGAACGCCGGATTAAAACAACCCTGGTGTGAAAGTAGCCTTAGGCTACATGCACAGGAACGTATTTTGTTTCCGTGTCCATTCCGTTGTTTTTTTGTGAACCTGTATGCCATCCGTTTTTTTTTTTGCGGATCTATTGTAACAATGCCTAAAAGAGACAAGAATAGGACATGTTCTATTTTTTTTTGCGGGGCTACAGAACGGACATACTGATGCGGACAGCACACAGTGTGCTGTCCGCATTTTTTGAGGACCCATTGAAATGAATAGGTCCACATTCTATCCGCAAAAAACAAAACACGGAACGGAAACAAACATTCGTGTGCATGTAGCCTTAGGCCTCATGCACACGACAGTATTTTTTCACGGTCCGCAAAACGGGGTTCCGTTGTTCCGTGATCCGTTTCCGTTTTTGTTTCAGTGTGTCTTCCTTGATTTTTGGAGGATCACCAGACATGAAAAGTGAAAAAAAAAAAAATCGAAGTCAAGTTTGCCTTGAAAATGATAGGGAAAAAAAACGGACACGGATCACGGACGCGGATGACAATCTTGTGTGCCTCCGTGTTTTTTCACTGACCCATTGACTTGAATGGGTCCGCGAACCGTTGTCCGTGAAAAAAATAGGACAGGTCATATTTTTTGGACGAACTGGAAACACGGATCACGGCCACGGATGAACAACGGTGCATTTTCCGAGTTTTCACGGGTCCGCAGAAAATCATGGAAAACGGAACGGGCACGGAACACAACAACGGTCGTGTGCATGAGGCCTTATACTGATTTATAATGCTGTACGTTTTATCTTCATGTATATTCTAATGGATTGCCTCCCTATGTTAGAAAGTATATTATAGTGCATTTGTATTGTGCGACAGTTGTGTGCGGTTCTGCAGGTATATAGAGGGATAGAGGGACAAGCGTTATTGGAACAAATAATTTCTACTGGTGTGATATACCAGTCGTCCCCCCAAAAAAACAGATTGAAGCAGGGCGTTATAGGCCTCATGCACACGACTGTTGTGTGCATCCGCGTCCGTTCCATCATTTTTCACAGTTTAGCGGAGGTCCCATTAATGTCTATGCAGCTGTGAAAAAAAAAAAATGATAGTCCTCGGTTTTTTCTCCGCGTCCGTGATCCGCGATTCTAGTCCGTCAAAAAAATATAACCTGTCCTATTCTTGTCAGTGGAAAACGGAGGACAGACCCATTCAAGTCAATGGGTCCGTCAAAAAAAACGGATGCACAACTGGTATGTCATCCGTGTCTGTTTTTTTCTACAAGACCTTGGTGCAATAAAATTACAATTTTAATTAACCTTCCTTTTTTTTCCCCTGTCGGGGAAAAAAGGGTAGACACAAGGAAACACAACAGACGCAAAATCGGACACGGACCACTGAAGCCAAATCACTGACAGTGAAAAAACACTGTCTTGTGCATGAGGCCATATACCAATATACTTTCTTTATAGTGCATTTGGGTACTGTATAGTGCATTTGCGCATGCGCGAAAATTATATTGCCGATATTTCGCATTGAATTTTTTTTTTATGGAGATCGCAAATTCGAATAATACATCTGGTATGTCACTGTCCATGTTGTGGGACTATTTGTGCACTTCTAGTAATTATTTCTTGGCTTCAAATATGAGCTGAAGGTTTTTCAGGTTCGCCTGCCATTAAAATGAATGGGACCCGCCGCGAACTTGTGGTTCGCAAACATCTGATCGCATTCGCGAACCGTCCCAGCAGATGTTCGTCCATCACTACTGGTAAACACAGATAAGATGCATACACATTTCCATGCGGATTTATATGCGTTTCTACAGCATTTCTGCACCAAAATCTGCAATGTCTGACAGCAGTTTTTGTTGGAGATTAGATTCAGTCTTGCCGCAGATGTCACCCTTCCATTAAAAAAAAGTCTGTAAAGTGTTCAGTAGATTAGTGTAATTTCTCATACACTTTGCTGATACTGTAATACGCAGCAGTTTTTCCACATGGCAAATACTGTACCTCACGTATTCCACAACATATGCAGGTGGTCTAAGGGCCTGTTCACACAACTGATTTTAAAATAACACACACAAAAAAAAAAAAAAAAAACAGTATGGAACACCCACATTTGACGCAGGGGTGCCAGAAGTCGGTATCGGATGTTTATGACTGGAGGAAAGATCATCAGCATCATCATGAAACTGGAATACCTCTAACTCACTTTACCAACTGTGCCTTCCACGAAGGGCACTTGAGAGGAAGAGCAAAACACTTAAAATGCAGCACATTATCACCGGAACAACGTCACTATACATAGCCAAACAACCACAGAAAACGATGCAGATGCGTCCGCAGGATAGGCAGGCAGCCAGGCACACGCAGCCTCCTACCACCCCGACCGCGACCAAGTTGTTGACAAAGGTTGACAATACCCATTCCGTTTTACTCACACGCAGTCACGGGGGGCCGCAGAGCCAACAGGACCAGGCAAAGGCAGGGCACAGCGGACGCAACCATCATACGAACAATAATTGTGACCATCACATCACCACTGCGATCACTTCCTCTTTGCTGTCTCTGTGTCTAGCTCTAGCTCCGTTTCATTGCCTATCGCGATTTTTCCCTCCTATTGGACGAGTAGAGCCAGGCCAAGTCTCCGGCCGTCCTCGCTCTCCGAAACACAATCCCTGACGTAAATCCCTTTTCCCCACCGCCCTCCGCCCCGCTTTTACCTCAGTCTGAGCACGCCTGCTCCGTGCTGACGTCAGCTTACGTACGGGTTTGTTGTTGAGTGTACTGTGGTTCTGCTTGCAAACAGTTTTTCTGGAGGGTCGGACTTGGTGTGGCTTCTGTGCACATTAGAATTCACTGATCTTTGTTGAGTATGGAGCAACTTTTCAGATGCAACTTTAGGGGGTCAGAAGGGTAAAGAAAGTATCTGTTGCAGTGTAAAATCTGTATTGTATGGCTTGATTTGTGATTTGCTGAACGGCATTCTGTATGAGGACTAGTATTAACCACTATTTTTGTTATAATTAACTCCTTTTATGATCTATACTTGGCTTCAAAAAGTGCATCAAAAGACCTGAACATGTGTTGACATGTCTAAACTATGCCATTTATTCACCGGCAGAAAACTGTCATTTTCAGCTGCTAAATCCACATTCAAAACTCACCAGCAGTGTACGGCGCCAGCCTGGACTAAATAGAACCTGTCACCTGGATTTAGTGTATAGCGCTGGGGACATGGGCTGCTAGATGGCCGCTAGCACATCTGCAATACCCAGTCCCCACAGCTCTCTGCGCTTTTATTGTGTTAAAAAACAGTTTTGATCCATATGCAAATGACCTGATATGAGTCCTGTATCCGGAGATGAGTCAAGCGGAAAGGAGCCCAGCACCGCCCCGCGTCCTCCGGATCTCCTCCTTGCTAGCTGACGTCACAGAGCTGGAGCGCCGAAATCTAGCTTGCGCATCACGAGATTTCGGTGCTCCAGCTCTGTGACGTCAGCCAGCAAGGAGGAGATTCGGAGGACGCGGGGCGGTGCTGGGCTCCTTTCCGCTTGACTCTTCTCCGGATACAGGACTCATATCAGGTCATTTGCATATTGATCAAAACAGTTTTTTAACACAATAAAAGCGCAAAAAAGAGCTATGGGGACTGGGTATTGCAGATGAGCTACTGGCCATCTAGCAGCCCATGTCCCCAGCTCTATGCACAAAATCCTGGTGACAGGTTCCCATGTTTTAAACAACAGATACCTGGGACCAATGTCTGCAACCAGCTGTAACATTGATTGTGGACTTTTAACCCCTCAGATGTCTTGGTCAAACATGACTACAATATTGCCATTGGCGGATCCAGGGGGGGGAACAGGCAATTCCCTCCCCCCATCCCAGCCTGGGGAGGGGCGGACGTGCCTTCCCCGCAGCTCAGGACTGAACGTGTGCCCGGCATCCATGTAGTGAGTGCATGTATGTGCATGGCATCATTAGCATATCAGCGGGGTCGGCAGTGGGCAGCTGGCAGCATGCTCCTCATCCTGCATCACGTACTCACTGCCCTTCTCCATTTCTTTAGACGGGGGCAGCAGGCTTTTCCGAAGGCAGAAGACGCAGTGGCTCTGGGAGGAGGATGCTCCGTAGCCCTGCAGGTAGGAGACCTCACCTGGCACCTGTGGGCACAGCCCTGGAATCAGGGACTCAGCCTCAGCAGTGGCACCCCGGGTACTAAGAATGAAGACTTTGCTGTGGTGGGGGAATGGGGATTTCTGAAACTGAAAGGGCCGGGGGGAAGTTTGTTCATGGGGGGAGCGGGGGACTGACTGTAATAACCTAAGGTAGGGGGGAAATTAGGTACTACTAACTGGTCTGTGCTGCCGGGTTTGCTGAAAGGGGTTAATAAATACTGTGAATGGGGGATAATAACTATTGTGAATGGCCCTTCACAGTAGTTATTAACCCCTTTCAGCAGTCCCCCATTCACAGTATTTATTAACCTCTCAGAGGACTGCTGAAAGGGGTTAATAAATACCGTGTGAAGGGGGGACTGGCTGGCTCCAGAACACCCCCTGGCCCCTTCACAAGTTCTTTTCTTTTGTCCCCCCCCCCCATAACAGAGTCATCCACTGATGCCCATAACAGTGTCATCCCCACAGAAAACTGTTAAATAATAAAGTTATATGTGGTTAAATGTCACCTATTTGTTTGTAATTTTTAAAGGTTAGCGCTGTACGATAGGTTAAATAAAATAGTCTGTTCTATAAGCACCACATTATTTTCTGTCCGCCTGTCACTACCAGAGCTTTGAGACATTCTCACAGCTCTGTTTCTCCACCCCTGTGATGATGTCACTACTAGAGCTTGGAGGAGTTCTCACTGCTCTGTTTCTCCGCCCCTGTGATGAGGTTTTTACTTTCTGTTTCCTTCCTCCCAGCTGTTCCTCCTGCGTTTGATTTCCCTGCCTTTAAATCACCCCTTCTCCTCTTATAGGGTGTGGATTATATTTCTCATTTGAGTTGTAGCTCTTGCTTGAGTATCTTCACTTGTAAGCTATCATTTCACTGGACCTGTGTTCTGCTGCAGCAAGTACTCCGGATATTGCCAGCTGTCTTTGGATCCGTCTTCTCTGCTGCTGCAGCTCCTTCAGCTAAGTGTGCAGACATTGTAGTGTATCTGTTTATTTTCTGACTGGATCTGAGGCGACCACGGTTCCCTCCATATACTGAGCAGGGCACCGGTGGCCGTGCCCCTTCCACTATTGTAGGGGTTACAGTGGTCATCAGTCTTAGGTACGCGGGCATGCCTCGTTCCACCATTTGGATCCGGGCATGTGCTTTAGCAGCATAGGAAGAGCTTTGAGGGTCTGACAGGGGTCACCCTTTATCCTCCCTAGTTTGGGTCCGGTCAGTAGCTCTATTTACTGTGTATGCTCTGGTTGCTCACATACAGCCGTGACACCACCCCCACAAAACAATCTGGAAGTGCCCCTCCCGAGACCAAGTTCTAGATCCGCCACTGGGGGGAGCTGGATGTAGTGTGTGGCAGCCTTTGTCCTGAATAACAAAACAAAACGCAATTGTTCATTAGTTCCTATGGAACGTAGTGTATTTCTCATATACTACAGTGCTAATGTTCGGAGTGTATTATAGAAGCAATCTAATGATTTCTTGAACTGTAAAAAAGTGTAAAATATATATATATATATATATATAATTCAAATCACCTCTCCTTTCTCCAAAATGTAAATGAAAATACATAAAAACATTATAAAATACACATCATGGGCATTGCCACTTATGAACTGAACTATTAAAATATAAAAATATTTATCCCAATCGGCAGGCCCATTCGCCTTTTTTGGTCCCTTCACCTCCCACAAAAAATTAAATAAAAAGTGATCAAAATGTTATACACCCCCCATAATGGTACCAATAAGGCCCCTTTCAGATGAGCGAGTTTTCCGCGCGGGTGCAATGCGTGATGCGAAGATAGAGTTTCTCAGCGTCTGGTTCCAGGCAGCACATGAGAGAGGAGTTGGCTTGTGAGTCTTCTGCCCTTGCGGACCGTTGGAAGCGTGCCGAAGACACCAAAGTCAATGGATGTCGAGAGGCTCATTGTTCTCGTGCAAGAGAGGCCCTGCATTTGAGATACCCGGTCGGGGGACTACCACGACCGGCACAAAAAGGACGCAGCCTGGGTGAAGATAACCTAGGAGCTGTTTTCCACCATATGGGATAAAACCAAAGGCCAGAGTTTGGGTAAGTAGCCAATCTATACATGTGTCATACTTGCTGTCCTCCCTAGCATAGCCCATGTGATACGTTATCCTCCCTAGCATAGCGCATTTCATACGTTATCCTCCCTAGCATAGAGCATGTCATACGTTATCCTCCCTAGCATAGCACGTCATACGCTATCCTCCCTAGCATAGCACATGTCATACGTTATCCTCCCTAGCATAGCGCATGTCATACGTTATCCTCCCTAGCATAGCACGTCATACGCTATCCTCCCTAGCATAGCACATGTCATACGTTATACTCTGTAGGATTGTATATTTGGTGACATTTTCTTTAATTGTCTTTTTATTAAAAGTTGATGACGTTAAGAATGGGTGGCGGAGCTGCAGGGACCAGTTCAGGAAGGAGATGCAGCACCAAGGCCATAGTGGTTCCGGCCCACCAAAGAAAAGGCCATACATGTACCGGGAACAATTCATGTTCCTACGTGAAGTGATGGAGCTGTGTCCGTAAGTTAATTATAAACACTGACCACTACATGTTTATCGATGCACACTGTATGTTCACTATGTTGGTAATGTGATTTTTAACAATTGGTAAATTAGAAATTTCATAGTTGCTGCTAGCAACCAACCCTATTCCTCCTTTCATTAGCAAAAGTAGGTGAACAACATTCCATGTGGCTTTAGATTTGTTTTTATGGGCAGCTATGGCACTTAAAATTTCTCCAATGTTGATAAATGACCCCATATGTAATATGTTAGTTAGTAGTACTATGTGCTAAATGTATTTAGCTGATGATAGTAATATTTGACATTAATATTTAGAATAAAAAAGTGTGTTCATATATTAATTTACATGTTAAGTTCTTTTAATTTGTGAAGAACGGAGGACAACCTAGAGGAGGAAAGCAAAGAGTCGGCTCCCCAGCAGTTAAGCGCCTGCGAGGAGGACACTCCCTCTGGGCCAGTTCCAAACGACAGTGCCGAAGGACCCCACACCTCGGCATACGGACGACCTGCTGCTTCCGGAGGGGATTTCCCCCCTGTAATGACCGGCGTCACGCACAGGGAGGGAAAAGGGAAAGCCCTGCCCAAGGGAGAGGGTAAGGTGGTGACCCCTGACTCACCTTGCGGCTGGCACCTGACTGCCCTGACGTCCCTAGACGTGTTCCTCACCCGTGCGGCGATCACGTGCCTAAACCCTGGCTTTCCCTAAAATGAGCCCTAGATAGTGAACGGGCCGGTGGGATCGCTAGTCCGCACCACTGACACTAAGAGGGAAACACCAGGGAGAGGACAGACAATACAGACAAACACATACACCCAGGTGGGCGACCACAGCAGACCACAAAGGTCCAACAGGGATCCGGAGGGTAGCGTTCTGGACCAACAACCAGAGAACGCAGCAACACAGCTCCAGAGGGTCAGAATAGATGTCCAGGCAGGAAGCTCTATATCTGGCAACCAGAGAAGTGTGAGAGGGGAATATAAGGAGGATTGGGAGTGCTGGACAAGGAACAGCTGAGGAGAAAGGAGCTACGGATCCCTGAGTGAGCCAAAAGGGTTTGCAAAGCAAACCCAGAAAGCTACCATAAGGAAACAGCCCTATCTTACATAGAGCGCGCAGCCAACCGCTGCGACTTCCTGACCCCGGGTATAACGGAGTCAGGCGTGGTTCTTGACACCCTCGTGACAGTACCCCCCTCTCTACGAGGGGCCTCCGGACACTCAGGACCAGGATGAGAGGCATAAAAAACCCGAACTAGCCTGTCGGCGTTTACCTCAGACGCAGGAACCCACATTCTTTCCTTCGGGACCGTAACCTCTCCAATGCACCAGATATTGAAGAGAGCGGCGGAACCGACGAGAATTAACAATTTTGGATATCTGAAATTCTAGATTACCATCCACGACAACAGGAGGGGGTGGCAGCGGTGACGGTTCAAGAGGTGGAACATATTTTTTGAGTAACGACTTATGAAAGACATTATGGATTTTAAAAGTCTGAGGTAACTCCAGGCGAAAAGCCACGGGGTTGATGATGGCTACAATTTTGTAAGGACCAATAAACCTAGGACCCAGTTTCCAAGAGGGAACCTTCAATTTAATATTCCTAGTAAACAACCACACATAGTCATTCACTCCTAGGTCCGGACCTGGCGACCGTCTCTTATCAGCCATGCATTTGTATTTACCTCCCATATTTTTCAAGTTAGCTTGCACCTTCTGCCATACCGATGAAAGAGATGACGAAAACCGTTCCTCTTCGGGAACCCCAGAAGACCCCCCCTCTTTGAAAGTACAGAATTGGGGATGAAAACCATATGCACCAAGAAATGGTGACTTGCCAGTGGATTCCTGACGACGATTATTTATGGCAAACTCAGCTAACGGTAAATATGATGACCACAACTCTTGGTTTTCAGACACAAAACATCTTCGATATGTCTCCAGGTTTTGGTTGGTACGCTCAGTCTGTCCATTCGACTGAGGATGGAAAGCTGAGGAAAAGGACAGGTGTACCCCCAAACGGGAACAAAAAGCTTTCCAAAATTTAGAAATAAACTGGGTACCCCGATCCGAAACAACATCGGAGGGGACCCCGTGAAGCTTCACGATTTCACTGACGAATACCTGAGCAAGAGTCTTAGCATTAGGTAGTGCGGGTAACGCAATGAAGTGTATCATTTTGCTAAACCTGTCCACTACTACCAAAATAACTGTTTTACCCGCAGACAAAGGTAAGTCAGTGATAAAATCCATTGACAGATGTGTCCATGGTCTATTGGGAATGACGAGTGGTAATAGAGACCCTGCAGGACGTGTATGTGAAACTTTTGCACGCGCACAGGTAGAACAAGAAGACACAAAATCCAATACATCCTGATGCAACCTTGGCCACCAAAAACGACGAGACAATAGCTCCAAGGTTGCTTTACTACCCGGGTGCCCAGCAAGTGCCGAATTATGATGTTCCTTTAATAATTTGAAACGTAGGTTCAACGGTACAAACAATTTCTCTGAGGGGCAAGAGACCGGGGCGTCCCCCTGGGCCTCTAACACCTTCCCCTCCAGAACAGAGTGTACCGCAGAAACAACCACTCCTCTTTGAAGAATGGGCACCGGATCACTCACATTACCCCCTCCAGGGAAACAACGAGATAGTGCATCAGCCTTGGTATTCTTTGCCCCAGGACGATAGGTAATCACAAGTTAAACGTGGTAAAAAATAGCGACCACCTAGCCTGTCTAGGGGTGAGACGCTTAGCTGATTCGAGGTACAGAAGATTTTTGTGGTTCGTAATCACAGTGACAGGGTGGACTGCCCCCTCTAAAAAGTGACGCCACTCCTCAAATGCAAGTTTAATAGCTAATAGTTCCCTATTGCCAATATCGTAGTTCTTTTCTGCTGCAGATAGTTTTTTAGAAAAGAAAGCACAAGGACGCCATTTGCCAGGAGATAGACCCTGAGACAGCACAGCCCCCACTCCCACCTCTGACGCATCTACTTCAACAATAAAAGGCTGAGAGACATCAGGTTGGACTAGTACAGGTGCTGAGGTAAACCTCTCTTTTAGAGAGGAAAAAGCAACTTTAGCGGCGTCAGACCATTTAGAAAAATCAGTCCCCTTCCTAGTCATGTCAGTAAGGGGTTTTACAATAAGTGAATAATTTTTTATGAATTTCCTATAGAAATTCGCGAAGCCCAAGAACCGTTGTAGTGCTTTGAGGTTCTCAGGAAGATCCCAATCTAAAATTGCCTGGACCTTCCTAGGATCCATACGGAAACCTGAAGCAGATAAAAAATAACCTAGGAATTGTATCTCCTGAACGGCGAAGACACATTTTTCAATTTTAGCTTATCATTTATTCGTCCGTAGGACCTGCAGTACTTGTCTGACATGCACCTCATGTGTTCTCAGATCAGACGAATAAATTAAAATATCATCTAGGTATATTACCACAAACCTGCCGATTAGATGACTAAAAATGTCATTAACAAAATGTTGAAAGACGGCAGGAGCATTGGTCAGACCGAAAGGCATAACTAGATTTTCATAATGCCCCTCAGGGGTGTTAAAAGCTGTCTTCCACTCATCCCCCTCCTTAAAGGGCTTCTGTCACCCCACTAAAGTGATATTTTTTTTTGGGGCTAGTTAAATTAGTTATATAGCGATATATGAAAATATAATTGTGTTACTTACATTGATCCAGCAGTTTATTCAAAAAACGAAGTTTTATCATATGCAAATTCGGTCTCTACCAGCAAGTAGAGCGGCTACTTGCTGGTAGCTGCTGCTGAAATCCTCCCCCTCCTCTTGTTGATTGACAGGGCCAGCCGGGATCTCCTCCTCCGGCCAGCCCTGTCGGCATTTCAAAAATCGCGCGCCTGTGTTCATTCGGCGCAGGCACTCTGAGATGAGGAGGCTCGTCTCCTCAGAACTCCCTCAGTGCGCCTGCGCCGATGACGTCTTCTATTTCGGTGATGTCATCGGCGCAGGCGCACTGAGGGAGTTCTGAGGAGACGAGCCTCCTCATCTCAGAGCGCCTGCGCCGAATCAACACAGGCGCGCGATTTTTGAAATGCCGACAGGGCTGGCCGGAGGAGGCGATCCCGGCTGGCCCTGTCAATCAACAGAAGGAGGGGGCGGTTTTCTGCAGCAGCTACCAGCAAGTAGCCGCCCTACTTGCTGGTAGAGACCGAATTTGCATATGATAAAACTTCGTTTTTTGAATAAACTGCTGGATCAATGTAAGTAACACAATTATATTTTCATATATCGCTATATAACTAATTTAACTAGCCCCAAAAAAAAAAATCACTTTAGTGGGGTGACAGAAGCCCTTTAATACGAATCAGATTGTAGGCCCCCCTAAGATCAAGTTTGGAGAACCACCTAGCACCCGCAATCTGGTTAAACAGGTCAGGAATGAGAGGAAGAGGGTATGAGTCTCGGATGGTTATCCGATTTAATTCGCGAAAATCTAGGCAAGGACGCAGGCCCCCATCTTTCTTTTTAACGAAGAAAAACCCTGCAGCCACGGGTGAAGAAGAGGGTCTGATGTGTCCCTTAGCCAAGCTCTTGGAGATATAATCTTTCATGGCTTGTCTCTCTGGACCTGAAAGATTATATAACCTGGTCTTGGGTAATTTTGCGCCGGGAATAAGGTTAACCGGGCAATCATAAGGACGATGAGGAGGTAACTTCTGACAACCCTTTTCAGAAAAAATGTCCTCAAAATCTGAAATAAATGTAGGTAGGGTAGTTATGGAGGCGACTAAGCAATTGCTATTTAAGCAATTTTCTCTGCACTGCTCACTCCACTCCAATATCTCCCTGGCCTGCCAATCCACCACTGGATTGTGCGCTACCAACCAGGGAAGACCCAGCACTACCGGAGTGGGAAGCCCCTCCAGAACATAACATGAAAGCATCTCGTTATGGTGGTCCCCTACCCGAAGGTGTAAATTATGAACAATGTGGGTTAGGTTTCTCTGAGACAGAGGAGAAGAATCAATAGCGAATATGGGAATAGGTAGGGAATAGGCAAAATGGGCATCTATCAAATTTACCCCTGCTCCACTGTCTAGAAAGAAAGAAATAGTCTCCGTCTTATCACCAAAAACAATAACCGCTGGCAACACAAATTGCGATGTACGTATGGAGGAAACGTATACCCCCCGGCTGACATCCTCCACACAGCCTGGGGTTAGTAGTTTTCCGACGGTCTTTTGTTTCTGAGGAAAGAAGGACAGACATCAATGAAATGACCCCTCTCCCCACAAAAAAAAACAAACCCCACGCCTACGGCGAGCCTCAGGAGTACGGACCTGACAAGTAGTTCCTCCTAGCTGCATAGGCTCGTCTAAGTCCATACAGACTAACTGCTGCTTGGGAGGGGTTACCAATGGCTCCGGTTTTTTCAACCTGTCCCTAAGACGTCTATCTATTCGGATAGAAAGGGACATAACCGCATCAAGGGAAAAGGGAGTCTCATACAGCGCAAGCGCATCCTTAACCCTTTCGGATAACCCAGAGCAGAACTGACTCCTGAGAGCCGGGTCGTTCCATTGGGTATCCGTAGCCCACCTACGGAAGTCAGAGCAATACTCCTCTACCGGCCGCTCTCCTTGTAGGAGTCTCCGTAATCTTGATTCAGCCAGTGCGACTCGGTCAGGGTCGTCATATATGAGACCCAAGGCCCCGAAAAACTCATCCACTGACCGAAGAGCCTGGGAATCAGTAGGTAAAGAGAACGCCCAGGACTACGGGTCCCCCTGCAGCAGGAAAATAACAACCCCCACCCGCTGTTCTTCATTACCAGAGGAGTAAGGGCGCATTTTAAAGTATAATTTACAGGCCTCACGGAATGTCAAAAACTTGTCCCTTCCCCCAGAAAATCTGTCAGGGAGAGGAACCTTGGGTTCCGCAACAACCTGGTTACCAGTAGCAACCGCTGGGCTTGCGGTCTGTTGTAATTGCTGCTGTTGCTGGAGGACCGACGCCTTCAATCCTGCCACCTCCAAAGACAGGCCATGAAATTGTTTGGACAGAGCAGCAATTTGATCCATACTGGATTCTAAGTAGGTAAAAAAAAAATTATTATTTTTTTTTACCTACACAAAATAAGGGCTAGATATAATGTAATGACCGGCGTCACGCACAGGGAGGGAAAAGGGAAAGCCCCTCCCAAGGGAGAGGGTAAGGTGGTGACCCCTGACTCACCTTGCGGCTGGCACCTGACTGCCCTGACGTCCCTAGACGGGTTCCTCACCCGTGCGGCGATCACGTGCCTAAACCCTGGCTTTCCCTAAAATGAGCCCTAGATAGTGAACGGGCCGGTGGGATCGCTAGTCCGCACCACTGACACTAAGAGGGAAACACCAGCGAGAGGACAGACAAACACATACACCCAGGTGGGCGACCACAGCAGACCACAAAGGTCCAACAGGGATCCGGAGGGTAGCGTTCTGGACCAACAAAAAGAGAACGCAGCAACACAGCTCCAGAACGTCAGAATAGATGTCCAGGCAGGAAGCTCTATATCTGGCAACCAGAGAAGTGTGAGAGGGGAATATAAGGAGGTTTGGGAGTGCTGGACAAGGAACAGCTGAGGAGAAAGGAGCTACGGATCCCTGAGTGAGCCAAAAGGGTTTGCAAACCCAGAAAGCTACCATAAGGAAACAGCCCTATCTTACATAGAGCGCGCAGCCAACCGCTGCGACTTCCTGACCCCGGGTATAACGGAGTCAGGCGTGGTTCTTGACACCCTCGTGACTCCCCCCCCCCCCCCCTTGGGCTCCACCCAACCAGGCCAAAAGACGGGCCATGCCTCTTTTCAAAGCTCTAGTAAATACCCAGGTACTGGATTATTTGTCTAGAGCCCGGCAGGAGGAAAACTTAGACCTCTAAGCCCGTATTATGGCATTATTTGCGCAGGCTGCCTCCAGAACGATTACTGAGAACCAAATCGCCTCTCGGAATCGTTCTGGATGCAGCCACTCCCCCAAACTACCCCACAGAGATGTTTGTGACCCTGGAGAATTGGAGCCTCCATGGGCACATGTTTTGCCCCCGCCCAACGCCAATTCCCCAGGGTTCACAGGGTCCCCCACAGTACCCTCCTCCAAGGGATCATTATGGCCACCCTAGTCGGCCATATGGCCAACAATATCAGGGGGAAAGCACTTATGGCCAGCCAGTCCCCTCCTCCTCTCAAGCTGGGCCATCTCAGTATTCTGGCCCCCCTTCACAACCCTACCATGGCCCTCAATTTCAGGGTCCCCGCTCGCCACCTGGGCGTTTTTTTAATTAGTGATTAGTATTTTCTAGGGCTGCACGATAAATCGAAAAAATAATCGAATCGCGATAATCAGCAAATGCGATATGGCGATTTGGCCGACCCGAAAATGCCGCGATTATATATGAAGGGGCCCCGCGCACATAACTGGCTTTGTGTGTAAAGTATTTTACTAGTGTGTGAAACAATCTCTCTCCTATTGATAACAGGTCCAGCCTCTGTACTCACTTTCACGATGAATGCAGTGCAGCGAACGGCAGCCGGCCGGCCGGCCGGCGCGTGACTGACGTCACTTAGTAACGCTCCTGCTTCCTGAAGTGGGAGGAGCGTTACTAAGTGACGTCAGTCACGCGCCGGCTGGCCAGCTCGCTGCTGCTCGCTGTAGTGCATTCATAGTGACAGTGAGTACAGAGGCTGGACCTGTTATCAATAGGAGAGAGCTTGTTTTACACACTAGTAAAATACTTTACACACAAAGCCAGTTATGTGCGCAGTTTAGGACACATAGGGCCATGAGGGGGACCAGCATAAGATGCTATACGTCTTATGCTGCCCCCCCTCATGGCCCTATGTGTCATAGCACACATCCCCTATAACAGCGTCCTCCACAAATCCACCCCATAACAGCGTCCTCCACAGATCCACCCCATAACAGCATCCTCCACAGATCCACCCCATAACAGCGTCCTCCACAGATCCACCCCATAACAGCGTCCTCCACAGATCCACCCCATAACAGCGTCCTCCACAGATCCACCCCATAACACAGCGTCATCCACAGATCCCCCACAACACAGCGTCATCCACAGATCCCCCACAACACAGCGTCATCCACAGATCCCCCACAACACAGCGTCATCCACAGATCCCCCACAACACAGTGCCATCCACAGATCCCCTATAACTATGTCATACCCAGCCGCGTCAGCGGCTCATATGGGAAAATCCAAGCAAATAGACCTCTAGCACAATTCTCTTAAAATATCGCATCACATATCGTTATCGCAATTTTTAGGGCCCTAATCGCAATCGCACAAAATTCCCATATCGTGCAGCCCTAGTATTTTCTATTATTTAGTTATCTTATTTTTTGAAAAATACTAAGTCAAGTTGACTATTCTGTATTATAATAAACAGTTTTATTTTCAAGATTCTTTTTTGTTTGTTCTCTTTATTATCTACAGTGCATAATGATTTTTATGTAGCACAAACACATAGACCACATTAATAATTGTAAACGTTTACTATACATTAATATCATCCAAATACACTTACTATATAAACTTGATTTCTCAATCAGTTACACACACTAATATTAATGTGGTTATAACCAATATCTACAAATGTATACACTTTATTCAACATATTTTATTTTTTTAATAAATATCTACAAAACATGGCATAAAAAATATAATGTCCCTTGTGCACACAATAAGGCACTGGTGGACCAGAGGAGCCAGGAAGGTTTGCTGGCTGTGGTACGTCCAGTTGGTTGGACTGAAGCTGCGAGCATCTGCAGTACTTTCATAGGACCCAATATCTACAATTATAAACCTGTAGTTTGTGTGAGCCAAGGACAACAAAACTACAGAGAACAAAATGTTTATATTTATAGAATCAGGGCCCTGAGTTCAGTGGCTTCTTAACCCGTATGTGCTTCCCGTCAAGGGTACCAATACAATTTGGGAATTGAGCCCTCTCCTGGAAGCCCTGGGCTATATCAAGCCACTGCTGCCTGGTTGGATGTGGCAGCACCGAAGCTTTCAGTCTCAACCAAATGGTGGCACATGTAGCCCGTACCATACCAGCAATTGTGGAGGTCCCCAAACTCAAAATATAAAGACGAAAAAGAATTGCCAGTCGCCAGATATCTGAAATAAAAAACAAACAATAATTGGCACCATAAATACCCAAAAGATCATATGTTTTAAATTCTACAACATTACTTAAAAGTATTTCATGGCAATGTGTCTGGCAAGTTGAACTAAAATGATACCATACTACAAGATTGGGACTCAATACTTTATATTGAAATCTACTTTAAAGTAAGGAAAACCGTTTAGCTACATCTACTTCCAGACCATTATCATATACACACAGGTGACATATCCCCATCATTACAGCCAGGATTAGAAAAAGAAAAACCAGCAGAACTTTAATCTGGTGTGACTAATAAATGACTTGATAGTCACCAAATGACTGGATAAAAAGTGGCCGGGACAAAAGCACACACATTTTCTTACTGAAAATGTACAATATACAATACATGTGTACTACTATTAAAGGGAATACCCTTATTTTCACCCAGGCAGCCCCCCTGCGGCTAGCCTCGGAGCATCTCATGCTCCGATGCGCTCCCTTGCCCTGCACTAAATCGCGCAGGACACGGGCTCTTTCATTTATCATAACACACTGCCGGGCGGAAGCTTCCGCCTCACAGTGTGTTCGGTGATGTCACCGCCTCTGATGGGCGAGCTTTATCGCTGCCGTAGCCGTTTTACTGGCTAGGGCAGCACTAAATCGCACCCATCAGTACCAGTGACGTCACCGGGCTTCCTGGCAGCCCCATGGAGAGCCTGGTACTTCACCGGATCTCCAAAAAATGCCTTTGCCCTGCATGATTTAGCGCAGGGCAAAGGAGAGCATCGGAGCATGAACTGCTCCGATGCTCAAGTCAGGGGGGCTGCCTGGGTGAAAATGGCGGTATGTCCGGGTTCAGCTCTGAACCCGGACAACTACTTTAAGTACTTATACATAGAACAGGTAAAGTTCAGAATACACAAGCCATATACCAAACTGCTATGTATTGGCAAACAGTTAATTAATAATTAAAGAACTTAACAGGGTGCGCACAGAGGTCAGCGTACAAACAAACAAATTGCCCTTTGCTGGCCCGCTCCAAAATGATAGGATGCACCCACATCCGCTTCTTCTGCGGTTACTCCTCCATCATTTCTGGCCGCTCTCCAAAGCAGCGGAAGACCAGCCAGTGCAAGAACACATGGTCAGTGGATGATGATACGGTGGATATCCTGCAAAGGAAAATCCAAAAACCAAACACACAAATCAGCCAAATGACCAAATCTCCCCAAACAAATGGAGATGTCCAAAAAAAAAATGCATATTGGGGGTATTTATATGTGTTTGCAGTAACAGGTGAATCTAGAGGACGGATCATTTTTTTTGCACGTGCATTAAAAACGCATGTAATCCGCATGTCGTCCGCGCAGAAAAACACAATAACACAACGGAATAGTATACAAAACGGACAGCACGCGCAAGCAAAATAGCACAATTATCACTGAATGCATCCGGACCTAATCCGTCACGCTCATGTGCAAGAGGCCTAAAAGTAAAAATCTCCTGCAAAAATTGCCCCATTAAATCCATGGCTCTGTACATCCAGATGTACAGAACTACAAAACTATTGACTGGTACAGAGCAGTAAAAACAAAACCCATAAAACTTTTGCAGAATTGCAGCTCACCCCATTTGGAATTTTTTCCAGCTCCCCACTACATCGTATTCAATACTAAATGATGGAATTAGAAAGTGCAACTTGTCCCAAAAAAAAACAAGCCATCGTTTGGCTATTTGAACGGAAAAATTTAAAAGTCATGGCCTGATAAAGGCAGGGAGTGAAAAACTAAAGTGCAAAAACAAAAAATCCTTCGGGGCTGAAAAGGTTAAAGGGAGTCTGTCACCAACCTGACCAGTTTTAAACAGATCACATTGTTCAGTGGGACACAGACATTATACAGATGTTACCAGTGTTTACTTTTTCAGATCCTTCAAATCGCCCAAAAAGTCATTTTTATGATATGCTAATGAGCCGTCGCAAGTGCCCAGGGGCGGAGAGTTTGCTGAAAGTGCCCAAGTTCCCCTGCTTCACTCGCGCCTAACTCCACCCCTCAGTAAACTCCTGCCAGCTCTGTGACATCATATTTCCCTATAGTCCTATAGTTACTTGCGTGAAATCGGTGCATGCACACTGCATATCTGTGTGCCTCTGCCCACAGTGGACAGAACACTGAGCATGCCCGGGCCCGGCAGTGATGCGCAAACAGGCTATAGGGAAATATGATGTCACAGAGCCATAGGGCTGGCCGGAGTTTGCTGAGGAGCGGAGTTAGGAGCGAGTGAAGCAGGGGAACTTGAGCACTTTCAGCAAACTCTCTGCCCCTGGGCACTTGTGACGGCTCATTAGCATATCATAAAAACTGAAAAACTAAACATAGGTAACATCTGTGTCATGTCTTTGTGTCCCACTGAACAACGTGATCTGTTTAAAACTGGTCAGGTTGGTGACAGACTCTCTTTAAAGGTACTGGTAAACAATGTAATTTGTAGCACAATGAAAAGGGTACAGCTACACTGTGACATTTTTTCTAATGAAAGTCAATGATGTCCCACTGTGAAGCTTCAGTCACACAAAAATCACGCATTTTTGTTGCTTAGCATTCGCATTGCAACACCATTGACTTCCTTTACAAAAAAATGTGCGACATTGCTTTGACAAATAGTCGTCGTGTAGCCGTACCCTTAATGGTAAAAACTCCACCTTGTCCATACAGTGGAATGAGGTTTTTTAATAGCTGATTTGAAAAACCCATGAGAAGAGACATGTTACTTCTTGAAAGCAGATTTAATTGTTGATTTCATAGAAGTCAATGGGGAAGCAGAGATACCTCAATCAAATACACTTGTATATGTGCTTCATACTTTCTCTTCTTATTTGATCTACTCCTGAATTTTGCTTCCAAAACTGCATACAGATGCCTGACTGTGTCGTACCCTAAGGCCTCATGCATACGAGCGTATGTATTTTGCGGTCTGCAAAAAACGGATCCGCAAAAAGGAAGGAAAATACGTTTGTGTGCATGAGGCCTAATACTCTTGTAAAAACTCCTCTAAAACCTTTAACTATTAACCCCTTCCTTTTTAGGAAGCGTTAGAAGGTTTAGAATTTTAAAAGCGTCATTAACCCTTTAGGTGTTCCACAAGAGTTAATGGCAAACTGGAAATAAAATTTCAGAATTCATTTTTTTTTGGGCAAATTTTCCATTTTAATAAAATTTTTTCCAGTAACAAAGCAAGGGTTAACAGCCAAACAAAACTACATATTTATTGCCCTGATTCTGTAGTTTACAGAAACATCCCATATGTGGCGGTAAACTACTGTACGGGCACACGGTAGGGCGTAGAAGGGAAATGAGCGCCGTGTGGTTTTTGGAAGGTAAATTTTGCTGGACTAGTTTATTTACACCATGTCCCATTTGAAGCCTCCCTGATGCCCCCCTAGAGTAGAAACTCCATAAAAGTGACCCCCATCTAAGAAACTACACCCCTCAAGGTATTCAAAACTGATTTTACAAACTTTTTTAACCCTTTAGGTGTTCCAGAAGAGTTATTGGCAAATGGAGATAAAATTTAAGAATTAAAATTTTTTGGCAAATTTTCAATTTTAATCCATTTTTTTCCAGTAACAAAGCAAGAGTTAACAGCCAGACAAAACTCAATATTTATTGCCCTGATTCCCCATATGTGGTCGTAAACTACTGTACGGGCACACGGTAGGGCATAGAGGGAAATGAGCGCCGTGTGGTTTTTGGAAGGCAGATTTTGCTGGACTGGTTTATTTACAACATGTCCCATTTGAAGCCCCCCTGATGCACCCCTAGAGTAGAAACTCCATAAAAGTGACCCCATTTTGGAAACTACGGGATAAGGTGGCAGTTTTGCTGGGACTATTTTTAGGGTACATATGATTTTTGGTTGCTCTATATTACATTTTTGTGAGGCAAGGTTACTGTAACGAATACCACACATCTTGCCCGCTTGATGTCGCCTACGTCGAGCTCACGAGACGTGGTATGGTCGCGTGTTACCAAAGCGTGACGTTACGCCCTCCAGAAGAGCAGGTAAGGTCAGCTTGGTACAGTTTACTATAGACACCTCCTGTCCACGCGGGCACAGATAGGCCACAAGCTGAGAGAGCCTTTTCATTGCCACAGTGGAAACAGCGCTGTCTCAGCCCGGGAAATCTGCCACCAGCTTCTCGTTTGATATAAGCCCGGTCCGCTAACAGGATTATATAGGGTAAGAAACCAACCCGTGGTAGCTTATAACTAGGCCAAAACACGGACATGGGGATTCGTGATCGAGATACAAGATAGCACAAGATTAAATTATATATTTAATCACCGTAAGGGCACACTAGATATAACACAATATACATAGAGAATATATACAGTGGTCTGAGGTTACAGATACAGGTTATATGGGTACAACAGGGTTAAGCAGAGTAAGAGTCAGTTACCGGGTAAGATGAAAGTTCCTTTGGGTTGTTGCGTGTTCTTTGCTGTAGTCACATGAAGGGCCGTGATCTCAGCTAGTTCCTGGGTCCCCCTAAACACATTACACGATGTGACCCTTCTTCAGAGAAAGATCCCGCCTTCTGGCTTGCATGGGCTTATGACCTGTAGCCGGCCACTCCCCTCCCCGCCTATGGGTAGGGTCCACCCCTCCTTTTCTAGTGCTGGGAGCAAATGACCCATAGGGCTCATTGCCCCAGACCAGAATGTCGCAGGAAGATGGTTCCGGGCCCAATTCATCCGCCTGGGTTCCGACTACAACTAGAGTCCAAACATGGTACCGGTATTTGGTTTCTGTGGGGAGATATGGATATCTCCTTTCCCTGGTATCCCCCCATCAAACAAAGACTATGGGCACATACATCGTGGCCACCAGGACTCAAATATGTATACGGTTTGAGCCTGCGATAGCCGGGCGATTCATAATTCCTTATGAAATGTAGGTGCCAACATGTCTGGGAGGTAGCATTGATTCTGGCAAGGGCTGATACCTCCTGCTGGGGGGTTTTCCTGTAGGATTTAGCTTGCCTCCAAACTGACAAAATAATAGCAAATACAGGTGCACTCTGCGGTCTTACTAAACCCTCAAACTGGTTTTAAAATTGAGAGATTAGCCAACATATCCTACGATGTAGGACATGTCTGAGCCCGAGCACTGCGCCAAGGTTTCTCAAGTAGCTCGGGAACCTAACACTCACCTACCTGTGCCATATGGGCATTACCAGGAGCCAGTGGGCAAATTACAGGAGCATGAGGCCGACTCACAGACAACTCACCAGTTACCTCCAGCATGTGACCATGCTAGCAATGGGAGGAGAGAGGAGTCTGCGAGTCCCACTCAAGACTGGCTGATAAGGCCCAGGCCTCACAGGTGCACCTAAATGTAGCCTGTAGATGGAAAACAGGCACATTTAAATTGGAGTTTATACACCTCCAGGCATCTCTATATATACAAACTGAAAAGAATGGCGTGGTATTAAACAGGCAGGAAGTGCTCAAACCCACATGCAGTTGTGCATATATATAGGGGAGCAATTCCTGCACTTGTGGCCCGTTGTTAATGACGATCCCCAGCAAAAATGCATACAGTGGAGGATGCCCGCAGCGAACCACAAGTACCACAATAGACATCCTACACAAGATGGCAATTATGTGGATGTGATAATCAATATAGCAATATGACAAAATAATAGCAAAGATAGGTGCACTCTGCGGTCTTACTAAACCCTCAAACTGGTTTTAAAATTGAGAGATTAGCCAACATATCCTACGATGTAGGACATGTCTGAGCCTGAGCACCGCGCCAAGGTTTCTCAAGTAGCTCGGAGACCTAACACTCACCTACCTGTGCCATATGGGCATTACCAGGAGCCAGTGGGCAAATTACAGGAGCATGAGGCCGACTCACAGACCCCTGATGCACCCCTAGAGTAGAAACTCCATAAAAGTGACCCTATCTAAGAAACTACACCCCTCAAGGTACTCAAACTGGCTGATTGAGGTGTGACATTCTCCACCTGGGGCCTCCTTGAAGCCTGGACCCCTGGGGCTTTCTTCCTTGCTAGCTGACCATCATATGGCTAGGGGGTGGTAACTTATTTTGCATGTACACTGATGTACAGGCCAAAAGGTGAATCAAATGAAAATCAGGGCTGCCAGTAAATAATAATCAATTTTCCTCAAAGTTACCAAAAATAGAAATTCAGAAATTTCATCTCCATTTGCCATACTGTTGAGGAACACCTAAAGGGTTAATAAAGTTTGTAAAATCAGTTTTGAATACCTTGAGGGGTGTAGTTTCTTAGATAGGGTCACTTTTATGGAGTTTCTACTCTAGGGGTGCATCAGGGGTTCTTCAAATGGGACATGGTGCCAAAAGAAAAGGCCATCAAAATCTGCCTTCCATGAACCATATGGCATTCCTTTCCTTCTGTGCCCTGCCGTTTGGTCATACAGCAGTTTACGACCACATATGGGGTGTTTCTGTAAACTGCAGAATCAGGGTAATAAATATTAAGTTTTGTTTGGCTGTTAACCCTTGCTTTGTTACTGGAAAAAACTGATTGAAATTGAAATTTTTGGTACAGTTTCTATTTTATTTTTTGGCACAGTTTCTATTTTATTTTTTTGACCGTGTTCATTTTAGTATCCCCATAGTCTAAGAGTCAGTTTTTTTTTTATTTTTTAGCCGATTATCTTAGGTAGGGGCTCATTTTTTGCGGGATGAGAGGACGGTTTTATTGACACTATTTTGGGGAGCATACGACTTTTTGATAGCTTGCTATTACACATTTTGTGATGTAAGGTGACAAAAAAAATACCTTTTTTTGCACCGTTTTTTTTTTTTTTTTGGACCGTGTTCATCTGAGGGGTTAGGTCATGGGGTATTTTTATAGAGCAGATTCTTACGGACGCAGCAATACCTAATATGTCTGGAGGAATTTCCCTGTGTTGCCAGCGCTCCGGGACAGCACAAAAGAGTTGTACAAGGCAACCTGTACCAAGTAGACCGCAACTTTTTTGTACCATGCCCGGGTTTTGTGCATGGCATTATATGGCTTGAGGACTTGATCAGAGAGATTAACTACTCCCATATACCGATTGTAGTCGATAATACAATCGGGCTTCAGGACCGTTTCCGCGATATCTCGCACAGGGACAGGGGTGATGCCGTTACCATGAATTGTGGACAGTACAAGGACATCCCTCTTGTCCTTATGTATGACCAGCAACAGGTTTCCACTGGTAAGGGCACGGGTCTCACCTCTGGGGATAGGTACCTGGAGGGGGTGGGTAGGGAGGCCGCGTTGATTTTTCCGTACTGTCCCACAAGCGGACGTGGATCTGGCGGTGAGGGACTGGAACAAGGGGATACTAGTATAAAAGTTATCCATGTAAAGGTGGTAATCCTTATCTAGCAGTGGGTGCATAAGGTCCCATACAAGTTTCCCGCTAACACCCAGAGTGGGGGGACATTCTGGGGGGTTCAATACGGGAATCTCGCCCCTCGTACACACGAAACTTGCCAAGTGTACCCTGAGGTACTCTACAAAGTTTGTACAGCTTCACGCCATACCTCGTCCGTTTAGAGGGAACATACTGGCGGAAAATGAGTCTTCCATTGAAAGCAATGAGAGACTCATCAACCGCGACCTCCCTTCCAGGTACATAGGCTTGTACAAATTTGTGTCACGACCATGGCCATGGTCGTGACTCAGGATCCGCAGGCAGTTGCCTGCGGTTTGGTTTTATTGTCAACCACATGGTGAGGGCTGCTGGTATGTTGCCTCACGTGTGGTTGCCACTGGCAACATGATTTGGTACTTGGCAGTATAGCAGCCTGAGCTGTTGCTAGGCAGCTTGCTGTCAAGTGCATGCGGTTACACCTGGTTGGGTGTGTGTATGTATGCACTTTGTATGTCTGGTGTGCACGAGGTTTATGTAGGTGTGCACTGTGACACTTCCCTCCACTGTGGCTGCCCGTGGCAACGTTTGGTATTGTGTACATGTGGTGGCAGTGTCTCGGCCTTCTGGCTGACTCCCAGGACATGGTTGCCACGCATGTCGTTGCCTGCGGTAACAGCTGCAGTGTGATGTTTATTTGGACACTTCCCCTTTAAGTGGCTTTTTCCCTTGCCTGGTTTAGGAAGGGTTAACTCCCTTTTTAGTTTGTGAACACTGGGTGTGTGTGGCCACTTGGGGCTATTTAGCTCCTGCTGGATGCCAGACTCTGAGGGGTACTTCAGCCATGGTTAGCTGAAGTCATCCTCCTGGTTATTATCATCTGTCAGTGAGGGCCACTGGGTTCCTGTGTGATGTGTGGTGTGTGCTGTGTGCGTTTGTGTTCTGGACAGCAGCACTTGCACAAGGGTTCCAGGCTTTGTTGTCTGTGGCAAGTTAGTGTTGTGTTTGTTGCAGTAACCTGCCATTGCCATAAGTTGTTTCTGTTCCCCTTGTAGCTTGACCACTTTAGACTCCTGTTTCTCCGCGTCCAGGAGGAACGGGCTGTCTACCCAGCTCCTAGCTCAGGGATCGGCGCAGGGTCAGTAGGGATCAGAGGTTCCTGAGCATGAGCCCTCCTACCTTCAAGGGCGGCTCATGCAGCTGGGAGTCAGGGTCAGATTAGGGAAGCTCTAAGAGGTGACCTACTCCCTAATTCTGTGGTTCTGGCCAAGTAGCGACCTTTCCATCTTCTGGCACTGCACGGCTGAGGGTTTTCCCCATCCTCAGCCGTGACAATTTGGCCCCAAAGTGATCGATGACCGGCCTGATTTTGTACAGGCGGTCATAGGCAGGATCACCTTGGGTGGGGGGGGGACATTCTGCATAATGCAGGCATTTCCGAATGGCCTCAAAACGGGAATGTGTCATGGCCATACTGTAAAGTGGAGTCTGGTAGAGGACGTCCCCACTCCAGTAATGCCTGACACTGTTTTTTTTTGACTAGGCTCATGTGCAGCACGAGACCCCAAAACGTCCTCATCTCAGCTGCACTGACCGGAGTCCAGCCACCGGCCCTAGCCAAAAAGGAGCCCGGGTGTTGAGCAATGAACTGTTGGGCATACAAGTTTGTTTGCTTCACCATCAGATTCACAAAGTGGCCACTGAAAAAAAGACTAAGAAAGACAGAAAAATTAATATTCAGTGAAGCCCACTGTGGGAATCTGGATTCCTGGTTGGCCAACAAAATCAGGAATCACAGGCTCAAAATCCTCTGGGGTACAACATGCAAGTTCAGTAGGTAGGGGGCTCAGGTGGACTTATCTGGTGGGCCGGAAAACTAGTACAAGCCCCAGAGCTGCTCGTACTAGTGTGGGCCACAGGGTCCCTGGCATGGCAGTCCCCTTGCTCCGCCTGGCAGCGTCTCCGCCGCTTTGGGGGCTCATTAGCATCGCTAGATGATGAGGAGGACGCGGATGACAAAAGGAAAGTGGGGTCATCCTCGTCTTCACTGGGGCTCTCGGAGTCGGAGGCAAGCTGGGCGTATGCCTCCTTGGCCGAGAACATCCGGCGGGCCATAGGGGAGTGTGTGTGTGCGTGTGTGAAAATCTTTATTTAGTGTGTGTGTGGGGGGGGGGGGGGCACGGGTGTTCGCGTACTTATCCCTAAACCTAACAGAAAATAAATAAATAAAAAAGCCCAAAAAATGTGGGGAAAAAAACTCGCTGATCAGCTGTCCGAAGCTGATCAGCGGTGGGGTGTGCAATGCGCTAACAGTGGCCAGACGCTAAGAGTGCCGGCCAAAATCAGCGTACGCAAAACAAAAAAATTGCTTGCGCCCCAAAAAATGTGGGGGGGGGGGGCAGGGGGGCAAGCTGCAGCACCCCTGGGGGGTATAGAGTCACACAGCTGTGCTGTGGACCCCAGACACCCGATCAGGGTGATGCTAAACTTTTTTTATTTTCCTCTAAACTTTCCCTGAATATCCTTGCCTAACCTAACCTTTCCCTAAGTACCTTTTAGTGCCAGATGGCACTGTGGAGGTTCAGAAGGGGGGTGCTGGGTACAGATGGGGTACTGGGTTAGGAGATCCAATGCAGGCTCCTCTCTCCTCGCTCCCGGACACAGAAAGGAGGAGGAGAGGAGAGCTGCAATAACTTAAACCTCCCGCCCGCCCTGCAGCCAATCAGAAGCGATCCTGAGAGGTGATGTCACCATCACCTCTCAGGATCGCAGGACGGTGATTGGTGGTGTACTATGACACCACCGATCACTATCCTGTTCCGGGTTATCGGGTCACCAGAGACCCGAATAACCCCGAAACGCAGCAAACCGCGGGTCTGAATTGACCTGCGGTTTGCCATGATTGCCGATACGGGGGGTCACATGATTCCCCCTTCCCCCCCCCCCCCCCCCCCCGCATTGTCCCAGGGTGCCTGCTGATTGATTTTCAGCAGGCACCCAGTTCCGATCACCGCTCGCCACGGTGTCCTTAAGTACTGGGACATCATGACGTACCGGTACGTCATGTGTCCCCAACAGGTTATATAAGTCAGTTTTGGAAATCTTCCTGAAAATGTGAAAAATTGCTGCCAAGATTCTAAGCCTTCTAGCATCCTAATAAAATGAAATTAGCAAAATGATTCCAAAATAAAGTAGACATTTGGTGAATGTTAACCCCTTCTATCCCAGAGGGTTTTTTGACTTTGCGTTTTCGTTCTTCACTCCCTGTCTTCCCAGAGCCATAATTATTTTATTTTTTCGTTCAGATAGCCATATGAGGGCTTAATTTTTGCAGGACAAGTTTTACTTTCCAACGCCACTATTTAATATTGCATAGAATGTAGTGGGAAGTAGGAAAAAAAATTCCTACGGTGGTTGAATTAGAAAAAAAGCAAAACACAATTTTGCCACAGTTTTACATTTTTTGTATTTTTTTTTATGGTGTTCAGTATGCTGAAAAACTGACTTGTGATCGTCAATTCTCCAAGTCAGTACAAATCTGGCGATATCACATATTTATACTTTTCCTTGCATTTTGATGCTGAAAAAAAACCTTGAAAAAGCATTTTTTTTGCTATCATTTTCTGAACCCCTTTTGTAGTTATGTGAGAGGAACTGTATGAGGGCTAATTTTTTTGCAGGACGATCTGTACTTTTCATTGATACAATTCTTGGGTGTGTACAACTTTATGATCACTTTTTATTACATTTTTTGTGGTAGGAGAAGCGACCAAAAAATGGCAAATTTTAACCCTTTTTTTGTATGGGATTAATACTTTTGTATTTTGATATTTCGGGCATTTTCACATGCAGTAATACCCATGATCTGTATTTCTTTATTTAAAAAATTTTTTTATTCTCATTTGATTAGAATTTTTATATATTTTTATTTGTAAAAACTTTTTTATATACTTTTTAATTTATACTTTCCATGGGGAACTATAACAAGCAATCATTATATTGCTATTGCCATAGACTCCAATGAACTAGCATTGGAGTCTGTGATGATTTTACTATTTTCCTATGGAGCTCTGTTACAGGCAAGGTCTCCATTGGAAAGACTGTCTTTAAAGACCCTACATGTGACGTAATAGTAAGTTACATGGCGGGAAAGGGTTAAAGGCCATGTACACCTTTAGGGGCAATTGTTTTTTGATAGCATTTTACTCATTTTGAACAAAACAAAGGGTTAACTGTTTTTCTAGCTGTGTGAATAAACATTTAAACCACATTTTTCCATTTATTCCCCCAAAGTATACTCCTATTAAGAGATACTAAGATCTGAACATAAAACGCACCTGCGATTTGTGGTGTTCGCATCTATCGGTTGTAGATTGCGTAGGACACACTCTCTGTCCGCCCCCAGATATTGCGCTATGTGAGTCGAATGCATGGAACTTGCTGAATTTGGGCTGCAATTCCTGATGTATGTGAACATTGCAAAATATAATACACACGCAGGTGCATTTTATGGTATTCAAACTTATATTGTACATTGCACAAAATAAAGGATCTGGTTTACTTTATAATCATGATTTATGGAGAAAGGGAATGTGTCAAATTTCATACTCCACACATGGATCCCTATTACGGTTAAATACAATCTCCTGATATAATGACATCGCTATCAGGAGGATCTAATATTATCTAAAGTTGAACAGAAAGGTGACTGTGATTTCAAATGTTTCAACTATGGCCGTATTTCCATACCTCCACATGTTGCATGCTAATTGTAAATTATGCGGATTAATTGTTAACTATTGCCTGTAGTATATGTGTTTAAAAGCTCTTATTGGAATATATTGGCATAGTGTGGTTGTATCATATAATTAATTCTGGAATGTATTTTGCCCAATGGGTCGTTTCAGAACACATTGTGGTACTAATTCACACTATGCGATTCCTCTGATGGAGATAACGCACCTATTTCAGGCTAACATATCGTGCGGATGATGAAAACCAACTCCTGGACACACAGAACCAAAAGAAAACATGATGCAAGCAACAAAGGAGATATATAATCTGCTATGTTGTCCATTTGTTCGAATTTGCTACATTCCTATTATATCTATAATGCAATGTTTATGAATATTAATCGGATCTCTGTGTGGGAATTGAAACTATATGGGATTTTATGTTATTTGTACATATATATTAACTTTTGTTAAGTATATATTTTTTCAATGTTCGTTTGTAACACTTTTGGGGATGTAATTATGTAACATGTGAATAGGCACACACAGGTGTCTTGCATGCACCTGACTGATTTTGCTACCCGCCCTACCTCTCTACACTCCCTCAGGGGGGCGGAGATGCTGGAGCTGGATGGTATTTTTAGCCGGGAACATGTCAGACATTTGGGATCATGAATAAGAACACGACTGTTCGAAACGCGTAGATCTTGGATCTTGGGAACCGGAGGGTGCCAGTTATATGACTGCTGTACATGCCTGAATATTGGTGTCAATAAAGACCGGGATTTCACTTCATCCATTGCGGTGCTGGAGCATTTTTTCATTTCTTCTACCTTCAACCAGGACTAGCTTGAGTCCGCCCCGTGCACCACCATGCAGGACACAGAGGTGAGCTGGCTGTAACTTCTTATACACATTCATATCAGTAACATACAAACTGAGCTATAATGAGTGTTTATAATGTCAGAAAGCAGAGATAAGGAGCTAGCTGACTCAGCAGAGAGAAAATTCTGATCCCTCTATTAGAGCATCTCAGACCTGTACGGAAAAACAGGTTCCATATTTGTAATAAAGACCAACTGAAAAACATACAAGGGAACACAAAAATAACACATCCTAGATCTGAGTTAATTAAATATTCTTCTGAAATACTTTGTTCTTTACATAGTTCAATGTGCTGACAACAAAATCACACAAAAAGAAAAAAATGGAACTCAAATTTTTCAACCCATGGAGGTCTGGATTTGGAGTCACACTCAAAATTAAAGTGGAAAAGCACACTACAGGCTGATCCAACTTTGATGTAATATCCTTAAAACAAGTCAAAATGAGGCTCAGTAGTGTGTGTGGCCTCCACGTGCCTGTATGACCTCCCTACAACGCCTGTGCATGCTCCTGATGAGGTGGCGGACGGTCTCCTGAGGGATCTCCTCCCAGACCTGGACTAAAGCATCTGCCAACTCCTGGACAGTCTGTGGTGCAACGTGACGTTGGTGGATAGAGCGAGACATGATGTCCCAGATGTGCTCAATTGGATTCAGGTCTGGGGAACGGGCGGGCCAGTCCATAGCATCAATGCCTTCGTCTTGCAGGAACTGCTGACACACTCCAGCCACATGAGGTCTAGCATTGTCTTGCATTAGGAGGAACCCAGGGCCAACCGCACCAGCATATGGTCTCACAAGGGGTCTGAGGATTTCATCTCTGTACCTAATGGCAGTCAGGCTACCTCTGGCGAGCACATGGAGGGCTGTGCGGCCCTCCAAAGAAATGCCACCCCACACCATTACTGACCCAATGCCAAACCGGTCATGCTGGAGGATGTTGCAGGCAGCAGAACGTTCTCCACGGCGTCTCCAGACTCTGTCACGTCTGTCACAGTGTTAACTGTGCTCAGTGTTAACCTGCTTTCATCTGTGAAGAGCACAGGGCGCCAGTGGCGAATTTGCCAATCTTGGTGTTCTCTGGCAATTGCCAAACGTCCTGCACGGTGTTGGGCTGTAAGCACAACCCTCACCTGTGGACGTCGGGCCCTCATATCACCCTCATGGAGTCTGTTTCTGACCGTTTGAGCAGACACATGCACATTTGTGGCCTGCTGGAGGTCATTTTGCAGGGCTCTGGCAGTGCTCCTCCTGTTCCTCCTTGCACAAAGGCAGAGGTAGCGGTCCTGCTGCTGGGTTGTTGCCCTCCCTCGGCCTCCTCCAAATCTCCTGATGTACTGGCCTGTCTTCTGGTAGCGCCTCCATGCTCTGGACACTACGCTGACAGACACAGCAAACCTTCTTGCCACAGCTCGCATTGATGTGCCATCCTGGATAAGCTGCACTACCTGAGCCACTTGTGTGGGTTGTAGACTCCGTCTCATGCTACCACTAGAGTGAAAGCACCGCCAGCATTCAAAAGTGACCAAAACATCAGCCAGGAAGCATAGGAACTGAGAAGTGGTCTCTGGTCACCACCTGCAGAACCACTCCTTTATTGGGGGTGTCTTGCTAATTGCCTATAATTTCCACCTGTTGTCTATCCCATTTGCACAACAGCATGTGAAATTGATTGTCACTCAGTGTTGCTTCCTAAGTGGACAGTTTGATTTCACAGAAGTGTGATTGACTTGGAGTTACATTCTGTTGTTTAAGTGTTCCCTTTATTTTTTTGAGCAGTGTATTTTTATCTCAAAATGAGTAGAATGCAATAATTAAAAAAAATTCCTTGAAAGGTGTACATAGCGTTTAAGTAATAACTATTTTATGAGGCATCACTATCTGTCTTAAAAGAAGAGAAATTCGAATTTAGAAAATTGTAAATAAAGGTAAAACATATCGATCCAGATTTACCATTAACATTAAGTAAATATGTCACAAGAAGATAATCTCAGAATTGGCTGGATAAGTGAAAGCATTCTAAAGTTAACACCATATTAAGTGACACATGTTAGATTTGCAAAATAAGGCTCTGTCAGGAAGGTGAAAAATGTGAGGAAGGGGTTAATAGAGCACTGATTTCTTTCCAATACATGCATCTTTAGTCTTTATCTTCAATTATCTTTATTTCTGTACTTTGTAACTATAGCAACTTCCTCCAGAGCTTCAGCAATGTGAGTGACCACAAGTTAGGCCTGTTTCACTCTTGTGTTGTTAATTCCGTTTTTGAGATCTGACAGAGGATCTCAAAACCGGTGTTCTGAGAAAAAAACCTTACCTTGAAATAAAAACTTACCCCACGTGACTTTCGGGGGGTGTGCGCCTCTGCGCTTGCGCAGTACAACGGGCGACCAGGAACTTAGTGAACTCAAGATACAGTGTGCGCCGATTCCTGGGTGCGCACGAGAATACCGCGCGTGCGCCGTCAGGGTTAAGGAGATTTCACAGTCTTTCCACATGTAAAAAATCTCTTTACCCTGACACTGCGCACGCGCAGATTTTCAACACTACACAGCGCGCATTAGATTATATTAATTGCTGGCTGGCTTCTAGCAGGGGGGGGGGGGGGGGGTGCAGCATATTGGGGGGCAATGATTAATACAGGTGGGGTGTGCAGCATTTTGGGGGACAGGGGGCAATGATTAATACAGGTGGGGGTGCAGCATTTTGGGGGACAATGCTTCAAAGGGGTATGCAGCATATTTGGGGGGCATTGTGTACTCCACCAGGTGTGTGTAGCCTATTGGGGGGCACTTCTCATTCCAGGGTGTGTGTGCAGCAGTTTGGGGGGCATTTCTCCATCCAGGTGGTATGTGCAGCATATTGGGGGGTATTTCTCCATCCAGGCGGTGTGTGCAGCATTTTGGGGGGGCATTTCTCCATCCAGCCAGTGTGTGCCTCATATTGGGGGGCATTTCTCCATCCAGGCGGTGTGTGCAGCATATTGGGGGGCATTTCTCCATCCAGATGGTGTGTGCCCGATTTTGGGGGGCATTTCTCCATCCAGGCAGTGTGTGCAGCATATTGGGGGGCATTTCTCCATCCAGGCGGTGTGTGCAGGATTTTTGGGGGCATTGCTTCATCCAGGTGGTGTGTGCAGCATATTGGGGGGCATTGCTTAATCCAGGCGGTGTGTGCAGCATATTGGGGGGCATTGCTTCATCCAGGGAGTGTGTGCAGCATACTGGGGGGCATTTCTCCATCCAGGCGGTGTGTGCAGCATATGGGGGGCATTTCTCCATCGAGGCGGTATGTGCAGCATATTGGGGGGCATTGTTTAATCCAGGCGGTGTGTGCAGCATATTGTGGGGCATTGCTTCATCCATGGAGTGTGTGTAGCATATTGGGGGGCATTGTTTAATCCAGGCGGTGTGTGCAGCATATTGGGGGCATTTCTCCATTCAGGCGGTGTGTGCATGATTTTGGGGGGCATTTCTCCATCCAGGCGGTGTGTGCAGCATATTGGGGGGCATTTCTCCATCCAGGCGGTGTGCGCAGCATATTGGGTGGCATATCTCAATCCAGGCGGTGTGTTCAGCATTTTTGGGGGCATTTCTCCATCCAGGCGGTGTGTGCAGCATATTGTGGGCCATTGTTTAATCCAGGCGGTGTGTGCAGCATACTGAGGGTCATTTCTCCATCCAGGCGGTATGTGCAGGATTTTGGGGGGTATTGCTTCATCCAGGTGGTGTGTGCAGCATATTGGGGGGCATTGTTTAATCCAGGCGGTATGTGCAGCATACTGGGGGGCATTTCCCCATCCAGGCGGTGTGTGCAGCATATTGGGGGGCATTTCTCCATCCAGATGGTGTGTGCAGCATTTTGGGGGGGCATTGCTTCATCCAGGTGGTGTGTGCAGCATATTGGGGGGCATTGCTTAATCCAGGCGGTGTGTGCAGCATATTGGGGGGCATTGCTTCATCCAGGGAGTGTGTGCAGCATACTGGGGGGCATTTCTCCATCCAGGCGGTGTGTGCAGCATATTGGGGGGCATTTCTCCATCGAGGCGGTATGTGCAGCATATTGGGGGGCATTGTTTAATCCAGGCGGTGTGTGCAGCATATTGTGGGGCATTGCTTCATCCATGGAGTGTGTGTAGCATATTGGGGGGCATTGTTTAATCCAGGCGGTGTGTGCAGCATATTGGGGGCATTTCTCCATTCAGGCGGTGTGTGCATGATTTTGGGGGGGCATTTCTCCATCCAGGCGGTGTGTGCAGCATATTGGGGGGCATTTCTCCATCCAGGCGGTGTGCGCAGCATATTGGGTGGCATATCTCAATCCAGGCGGTGTGTTCAGCATTTTTGGGGGGCATTTCTCCATCCAGGCGGTGTGTGCAGCATATTGGGGGCCATTGTTTAATCCAGGCGGTGTGTGCAGCATACTGAGGGTCATTTCTCCATCCAGGCGGTATGTGCAGGATTTTGGGGGGTATTGCTTCATCCAGGTGGTGTGTGCAGCATATTGGGGGGCATTGTTTAATCCAGGCGGTATGTGCAGCATACTGGGGGGCATTTCCCCATCCAGGCGGTGTGTGCAGCATATTGGGGGGCATTTCTCCATCCAGATGGTGTGTGCAGCATTTTGGGGGGGGGGCATTTCTCCATCCAGGCAGTGTGTGCAGCCTATTGGGCGGCATTTCTCCATCCAGGCGGTGTGTGCAGGATTTTGGGGGGCACTGCTTCATCCAGGCGGTGTGTGCAGGATTTTGGGGGGCACTGCTTCATCCAGGTGGTGTGTGCAGCATATTGGGGGGCATTGTTTAATCCAGGCGGTGTGTGCAGCATACTGGGGGGCATTTTTCCATCCAGGCAGTGTGTGCAGTATATTGGGGGGCATTGCTTCATCCAGGTGGTGTGTGCAGCATACTGGGGGGCATTTCTCCATCCAGGCGGTATGTGCAGCATATTGGGGGGCATTGCTTCATCCAGGGAGTGTGTGCAGCATATTGGGGGGCATTTCTCCATCCAGGCGGTGTGTGCAGCATATTGGGGGGCATTTCTTTATCCAGGCAGTGTGTGCAGCATATTGGGGGGCATTTCTCCATCCAGATGGTGTGTGCAGCATTTGGGGGGGGGGGGGGCATTTCTCCATCCAGGCAGTGTGTGCAGCATATTGGGCGGCATTTCTCCATCCAGGCGGTGTGTGTGCAGCATATTGGGGGGCATTGCTTCATCCAGGCGGTGTGTGCAGGATTTTGGGGGGCACTGCTTCATCCAGGTGGTGTGTGCAGCATATTGGGGGGCATTGTTTAATCCAGGCGGTGTGTGCAGCATACTGGGGGGCATTTTTCCATCCAGGCAGTGTGTGCAGTATATTGGGGGGGCATTGCTCCATCCAGGTGGGTGTGTGCAGCATACTGGGGGGCATTTCTCCATCCAGGCGGTATGTGCAGCATATTGGGGGGCATTGCTTCATCCAGGGAGTGTGTGCAGCATATTGGGGGGCATTTCTCCATCCAGGCGGTGTGTGCAGCATATTGGGGGGCATTTCTTTATCCAGGCAGTGTGTGCAGCATATTGGGGGGCATTTCTCCATCCAGACGGTGTGTGCAGCATTTTGGGGGGGGGGGGGGGGGCATTTCTCCATCCAGGCAGTGTGTGCAGCATATTGGGCGGCATTTCTCCATCCAGGCGGTGTGTGCAGCATATTGGGGGGCATTGCTTCATCCAGGCGGTGTGTGCAGGATTTTGGGGGGCACTGCTTCATCCAGGTGGTGTGTGCAGCATATTGGGGGGCATTGTTTAATCCAGGCGGTGTGTGCAGCATACTGGGGGGCATTTCTCCATCCAGGCGGTGTGTGCAGGATTTTGGGGGGCATTGCTTTATCCAGGTGGTGTGTGCAGCATATTGGGGGGGCATTTCTCCATCCAGGCGGTGTGTGCAGCATACTGGGGGGCATTTCTCCATCCAGGCGGTGTGTGCAGCATATTGGGGGGCATTTCTCCATCCAGACGGTGTGCAGCATATTGGGTGCATTTCTCCATCCAGGCGGTGTGTGCAGCATATTGGGGGGCATTGCTTCATCCAGGTGGTGTGTGCAGCATATTGTGGGGCATTGCTTCATCCAGGCGGTGTGTGCAGCATACTGGGGGGCATTTCTCCATCCAGGCAGTATGTGCAGCATTTTGGGGGGCATTTCTCCATCCAGGCTGTGTGCAGCATATTGGGGGCATTTCTCCATCCAGGCAGTGTGTTCCGCATATTGGGGGCATTGCTTCATCCAGGCGGTGTGTGCAGCATACTGGGGGGCATTTCTCCATTCAGGCGGTATGTGCAGCATATTGGGGGGCATTTCTCCATCCAGGCGGTGTGTGCAGGATTTTGGGGGGCATTGCTTTATTCAGGTGGTGTGTGCAGCATATTGGGGGGCATTTCTCCATCCAGATGGTGTGTGCAGCATTTTGGGGGGCATTTCTCCATCCAGGCAGTGTGTGCAGCATATTGGGGGGCATTTCTCCATCCAGGCAGTGTGTGCAGTATTTTGGGGTGCATTGTTCCATCCAGGCAGTGTGTGCAGCATATTGGGGGGCATTTCTCCATCCAGATGGTGTGTGCAGCATTTTGGGGGGCATTTCTCCATCCAGGCAGTGTGTGCAGCATATTGGGGGGCATTTCTCCATCCAGGCGGTGTGTGCAGCATATTTGGGGGCATTGCTTCATCAAGGCGGTGTGTGCAGCATACTGGGGGGCATTTCTCCATCCAGGCGGTGTGTGCAGTATTTTGGGGTGCATTTTTCCATCCAGGCAGTGTGTGCAGCATATTGGGGGGCATTTCTCCATCCAGGCGGTGTGTGCAGCTTATTGGGGGGCATTGCTTCATCCAGGCGGTGTGTGCAGCATACTCATAATTTGGACCTAACCTGGGTAAGGTATTTTAACAAATATATTGACAGATGCCTGAACAGGCAGTGAAACCTATCTTGACCCAGGTGAAATTAATACTTCACTTTTATTATTAAATCTATTAAAATCTAAAAGTGAGTGCAAATTTTTATTTGTATTTAGGTTTTTTTGGTTTGTTAAAAACAAAAATAATATGTTAAAAATACAGTCGCCACTCAACTGGTGGATTCAAATGTTAAACAGTGAGGGAGGCGCGGAGATGTGCACTAGTTCCCACCCTCTCACTTTAGATACAGGGTGCTACCGTATCACTATTTGTAGAGCTGTTGCTGACTGAATGGTATTGTCAGTGTAGCAGTGTAAAGCAGTGGGAGCCAGGGTGCGTCAACCCACTGTCAAAGCAGCAGAATTGGCAACCTTGTGTTCATCAGACCAGCATAAAGCCCAATGGCAATTAGCCCTACAAACTTTGATAGACACAGTTTTGATGCCGTGTCTATCCAAGGCTCATGAATGATCCAACTATTAGAGTATAGTCCAGCCGGACTATCTTCAACTTATTCACTGTGGAGTAGAAGGCTGCGTTTAAAAACGAAAACTGCCCCCCGACATGTTTCACCAGGATTCTGGCTTCTTCAGGGGAAATGGGCAGCAATGAGTGTCACCACCCAACTGGAAGATTAAATACATGGTTTAAAGATTGACAGGACTAACGTCCAATCATATTCACGGCATATATCATGACCAGCCTATTACCTTAGAGGGCGCACGCCCACAGGGCCGGTTAAACCTCAATACCAGTCGCCTACTTTGTACGTCATCAAGGAAGCGCTGCACACTAGAAGTCTGCGTGAATACTTAGACCGAAAAGAGCCCAAGTTATTACAGTGCGCATGCGCTGCGCTAGACCAGGATGCGCACAGACTTTACCCAGGATCGGGACGGCTGCGCAGGTAGAAGCTGCGCTTGCACTTAGAATAGAAAACTCATAATATTAAAACAGTGCAAATCCGATATTATGTGGGTACATTATTGGTTGTCTGTTGCGCTGATAACTATTATGCATAGACTGAGAGACACCAAAGTCCTGCATGTATGCATTAGGTTCATATCTATGGTGCAAGTACAGGAATGTACCCCTTAGGGCATTGGGTTTAGTGTGCAAGAGATAGATAGTATTACACTAGTGCATCATCTGTAATTCTCCAGTTGCATAATCAAAGTAATAGCATTAGCAGTTGGAATGCCGGTATATGTTAATATTTGCCAGTAAGACATATCCATATAAGGCCTAGATATACCAACATGACAGATTGTTAATAATCAACACAGTACTTGTGGTGCACTATAATTTTGGTTCAATAAGATAATAATCATGTGATCGTATAGGTGTCAAGTGACACTTTGGAATGAAAGAAAAAATGAAAAACCAACATAAAAATTTAACCTCTCCTTCGTTCTTAAAGAAAAGCAGTGAAAGCAAAGCCTTCATTGAGCCCTTTGGGACTGAGACTGTCAAGCCGATAGATCCACCTAGTCTCTTCCTGCAACTGGATGAAGTCATTTTAAAAATATTTTAAAAATATAAACCAAAAACATTTCAGCATATATTTTGAAATGTATTTGGGAATGCATTCTAAAAATTTAATTCAAATATATTTTCCAAAGACATATATGAAAATATATATGAAAAATATATTTTTGATATATTTTAAACCTAAAAAAAAAAAAAAGACATTTCAAGATATATTGTGAAATCTATTTGGGAATGCATACCAAAAAGGTAATTAAAATATATTTTCCGAAGACATATTTAAAAATATATTTTTAAAATATATTTTTGATATTTTTTAAAATGTAAAAAAAAACATTATTTTTTTTTTTTGGGGGGGTGCTGTGGCTGGCTATGATCAGGTGGGTCTAATTAAAAAATTATACCGGCAAAAAAGCTTTTTAATCTGTTTTTTTAAACTCTAAATTTCATATTTTTTATTTCATTACCTACATTATAGAATATCTGCGATAACCAAATCGGCTTTATCAAATGCGTTTATTAATAAAACAATTTACAAAAATGTCAAGTTGTCTACAACATATTTTGTTTCTTTAAAAATAATCAGTTGACAATTCATATGAATAATCAGGAATTTGTTAAAATTTGTAACTGGCAAAGAAAATCCACTGTAGTTTACAACATGGAGAAATTACATTCAGCTGTAAAGAAAAGCTGTATGGTATCAGGAAGGCAGTATCTTTATAATATAATGATCTCTCTCTTTGGGTGGTCCACACTTTGGAATCACTAGAAGAAGTTTCTGTCAGGTCTGCAGCCTGGTATGAATCGGCTTAGTGGAAGTTTACTATAGAATGGCCGTTTGCTCTTCTTTTTAAAATCAGGCGGCGGAAAATGGTGGTGCATTTGTCTGTGCACTGGAAACATCATTGACGGACAATTCCGAGGATCTCCCTCTTTTTAAATCTAAGAAAACAAAGAACAAAAAGATTGAGGATGGTGGTGGGTAACTAATAAAGAAACTGAAAACCCAAAACCAACTTACCAAAATTAATGCCCTTTAAGATTTTAAATATGTGTTGATTTAACTGATTTTAAAAAGTAAATCTTATAAAAGCTCCTACATATGCACCACTGTCCACACTTATTTTGGATCATAGTGAATTTCCATGGTTTTTTTTTAAAGACAGAGCTTGTAAATGGCATTTGCCATGTTCAGTTAAGTTATCTTAAATGTTTATCGTATCATCATGTGCACAGATGTGCCCAGCATCTGTGCGCGTTTGCCCATGGGTGCCCACAGGGACTCATGGTGGCCCCTGTGGGAAATATATGCCCCCCTTAGCATATATACTGTGGCCCCTTTTCTATATATATGTATATGTATTTCTATAATCCCCCTTTATAATATGTATAGGGCAGTGGCCCCTTGTATACATGTGTATACATATTAGGATATGTATACATGTATATAACTGGGCCCCTTATGCCCCCTGATGTGTGTGTATTTGTCCCCTATGTTGGTGTATACATGTGTATGGATGTGCCCCATGCATCCATACACATATATAGATATATATTATATGATATCCCCCCCCCCTCCATACATCTGAAACCAGATGCATCGGTGTGAATGTCCCCCAAGCATTCACACAGATGCAATCTGGTTGATTGTATCAGAATGACCAGACTAAAGTCCGGTCATCCTGATAACTTCAAAGGACTCAGATTCCACAGAATCTGAGCCCTTTGATATAATTGTCACCAGCGCCGCTGGAGACAATTATACATGATAGAAGGAGAGGAGGCTTCTCCCCTTCTTCTATTATGCGCATTCCGGCAGCGAAATTAACATCTCGCTGGCCGGAATGCTGAATGCCACAGGCGGGAGATCAAAGGCTTCCCCCGCCTGTTGGCATGAAAGCGCGGCCCCGATGCGCTCGTTCAGGAGACGCACGGGCCGGCGCAGTGACATCATCTCACTGCGCCGGCCCACGTGTCTCCAATGGTGGTGTGCACGCGTGCGCGCGGGACACCCTGTGGGCGGTGCGGCAGTGCGGGCCGTGGGATATAAATATCCCACGGACCCAGCACTGGGAAAGAAGAGCCGTGCCGCCCCCCCCACTGCTGAACGGAGCCCCAGCCAGAGAGGATCATCCCTAGACGAACGAGCAACCCCTGGACAACGCGCATTTAACCTTAAGTATCATTATACCCCCCTGCACCATCTCTATATACCCCCCTACTATATACCCCACGGCTCTCCCCTACTATATACCCCACTACTATATATATATATATATATACCCCACTGCTCTCCCCTACTATATACCCCACTACTATATATATATATACCCCACTACTATATATATATATACCCCACTACTCTCACCAACTATATACCCCACTACTCTCAACTACTATATATATACCCCACTGCTCTCCCCTACTATATACCCCACTACTATATATATATATACCCCACTACTATATATATACCCCACTACTCTCACCAACTATATACCCCACTACTCAACTACTATATATAGACCCCACTACTCTCACCTACTATATACCCCACTACTCTCACCTACTATATACCCCACTACTCCTACTATATACCCCCCTACTGTATACCCCTGGTAAACCCTACCCTATATACCCCTGGTAAACCCTACCCTATATACCCCTGGTAACCCTACCCTATATACTCCTGGTAACCCTACCCTATATACTCCTGGTAACCCTACCCCTTATTACCCCTGGTAACCCTACCCCTGATCCCTGATTTACCCTAATCACCTCCTGTGATATATATATGCTCTGTGGTTGGCTTACACCCTTGTAAGACCACCGTCAACCTTCGTCGACCCCATAGGGATAGTTAATAGTACTAGGTGGGTGGGCTGTTAATATTGAATGTGTGTATTGTATAGTTAGTTTATGGGTGGAATTGGGAACGTGTAGTGTAGTTGAGTACTGTATGATTAGTGAGTGTATTGCGCAGTGTATTGTTAATAAATACTGTTATATTTGTATCTACCTGTGTAACGTGTAGTTATTGGCGATAGTTAGTAAGGCGCATGCAGCTAGTGTAGCGATCAGTGTAAGGCATAGTGAAAATATTGTTATTGTTATATAAAGGCATAAATAGGCGGAGTTATCAATAGTTGACTCCTCCTATTTATGAATATTAATTACCGATATTTGCATAAATATTGGTGATTAACATTCCCCCTTTACATTGGCGAGCCAGGTAGGTAGAATGTTTGGGTGGCAAAATCCGGAAACCATACGAGAACTTCGCCTTTACTTCAGGTCAGTGGTATCTGTATGGTTTCCAAAGAGAGGGTTTTGCCAACGGTGTAATTCAGCATTATACCCCAGTGGAGAATGTGTCTGCCATTCAACATGACTTACACGCCCTCTGTCTCAAGGAATTTAGGCATTTTCAGGACTCAGACCCTACACCTATCAAATCCTTAAGATGGGTATCTAAAGACCCACACTTGCACCCATACCAGCAAGTGAGAGCTAACACTACCACGGTGTTATGCACTAAGAAGGGAATACTGAGTCCTGAAGATGTCACTGGGGCAGAGTACAGCGGTTGGCACATCCTGAAGGCTACCTTCCTGGAGAAGGATAGCCTAGACAGGTTAAGGGTTAGGACATATTTTGATAGGCCCATTCCAGTAAAGGCACCCTGAAGGCTTATTGCATGTTAAGAGATTCCCAGATGATTATCACCAGGGAATCCAGTTACGTTCAGGGACATGTGTCCATGATTATTTACGAACCAATATAATGATGTTAAAATTAAACTGCAGTGACTCTGGTCAAGCCATCTGGAACGATCAGAGTGGTCTGGTGAAACTGGAAGGCTTATATCGAGCCACAGTTTTAAAGGTACGGACCGACGCAAAGGACCCTAGGTATGCTCGGTTAAAGGGATCTCCATCATACGGTCTTTCATGATCACCATCATGAGAGACAACTGTGTTTCTGAGGTGACAGGATACTATTTTGTCACCTATGCTCACTGGGAGCAAGAAACCCAGATGGTGATGTTGGACACTAATCCCTGGAGTTGGGATTTGGTGTGCAACGGGATAGGACCACCCCTACGGTGGATGTATGGATGGATGGTACTCCTATGACTGAAGAATACCGGGGGAGGTATGTGTCTTCCGATTGGAAGGACCCCAGGGGTAGAGATATTAACTTTGACATCAATATAGATGGTTCGTTTAAATGGCCTTTTTGTGAGACAGCAGACGAGGGGTGCTGGACCTTTACTCAGTGGGTCTATCTGTCCCAAACAAAACCTGTAGGGAAGCTAGTGTTACAGGCTGGAGAAAACGATCAGTGGTACCCCTTCAAAGGAAGGGGACAGATCTGTGCAACAGTGGTGAGGGTCCCCTACGATACAGAAGATCTCCAACCGGTAAAACCACATTCGACTCTTGCACCGCCCCTATCCATCAATTGGCAGATCCTGTAGCTCCTCAACTGTCATCCCCCTGGAAAATCATCACGGACGCCAAATTCATCCTATTTACCTGGAGAATTTCCGTAGATGACTTCGAGTTGACCATTGGATCACAGGTGTGAGGAGTTCGTCAGGAACCAAATTGACATGGTAAGAGGTTGGATAGAGGCGGGACAAGAGGTAAGAAAGACGACCCCCCACGTAGGAAGAACAGGGGGAGGAGAGATCTAGTGGCTATGGGACTGGCGGAGGCGCTTTGGGAGTGGGCGCCCTGAACACTATGGATATGGAAGTCCTGAGAAATAAGCTTGGAGAAGTTGCGCGACATGCCGGGGAAGGATTCAGGACCCAGCTTGATGTAAACCACGTCCTAGAGGGTTTACAGCATTCGCACATTGATGCCACCACCTCTCTATCTTCTGCTATACGTGAGAAGTTTAGGAGGTTAGTGGTGGGTCTGTTAGAGGAGCAGGATCGGGCTCAGCTTGCTCTGGCGTGTACGCAGGTCCAAAGCGAACTCTCGGACAACCTTAAACATATTGTCTCAGCACTACACAACGGCCACTTCCCATTCAACCTCCGCCAGCGAATAAGTCCACTGATCTCTCCTTTCGCCATCAACCATACCAACTGGTGGGCGGTTCAGTGGCATGGGTGTCGAAATTCAACCTGTACTGCTTCGTCATTGGCACCTGTGTCCGGTCACACTAGACAGGGATACAGTGTCATCAATCTAGGTACGGTGATGAACAACCGAACGGTACTTCATCCCCAGCTCCCCTCGAGCGTTCTAACCTATGAAGAAGGCCATCCTTCTTTGTTTGACGCAGAAGGATGTTGGTTGAGAGAGGATGCCATCCTATGTCAGGGTGGTCGAGATCGGGTGCTTGGGCACCAGTGTTGGAACACCGAGGGGACCTGTGAGATGAAGGTCAACCCAATACCTTCATCCTCTTTAAAATACTTGGGACAGGGATATTGGTGTTGGTACCAAGGGAATAATGGGTCATATACAATTTATGGATTCAATTGTACCGAGCGAGGAATACTCTTCCCCGGAGCGTACTGTACCCTTAGCCCCGTTCTAGGTCTGGACGTCGCAGGACAGCAAGGAAGAACCCCAATCACCCCGGAAAGAAGACTCGACATCCGCCCCGATGTTCCCGTGAGACTTCAGAAGATTCCCCTTGGCCTCGGCAAAGAACTTAAACAGCTCCTGATGGATTTCAGCAAGAGGAAGAAATCTTACAACATCTCGGGAGACGGAGAAACAGGCCACTATTCGACTTACCCATGACCGGATGAAAATTACCGCAGTTGCCACAGCTTTGGACAAGGACTCAAAGATCTCATGGTGGGAGAGTCTTTTTGGATACAGTCCTAAGGCAACCTCGTTTTTTAATTTGCTGATACACCCGGTGATAGTGCTACTGGTTCTGGTCGGTCTCATGTACATAGGACTGGGGTGGATGTACCGGAGGGTCAAGAGACTAACGGACCAACTAAGCCAGAACCAGACAGCACTTCACGAACACAATCGCCGGAGGCTCAGGACTTGATTTCACCAAGCCCTGAAGCCGAGGAAGATTCTAAGACAGGACAGTTCATGTGGGGGGGGGGATTCAGGATGAAAATCTCTAATGATCTTGAGACCCTATGTGATGTATATTGGACTGGTGCGTATGAGGTTTTGGGAGGTACACCCTGCCCATCCTGAGACCTCATAGTATTGCATATAAATGTTTTTGGGTGTGGGTGGGTTGGAGGAGGGGAAGGGGAATTGTGATATATGTTTTGTATGAATGGGGATTAGATTAGGCACGACAGGGCCCTCTGTTTGTCATTTGCCACCTTGAACCCTGGAATGGTGAAGTTCATAAGGGAAGGGCTGGATGTGTAGTGTGGCGGAGGTGTTCTCCCCGTTAGAATTTGGGTTCCGAGACATCACCCCGCTCTATGGAAGAACTGACCTGCCTAGTAAAGACCTACTAACCTGTCCATGGGAGTACCGCACCTACCCAGACTGAACACAAGATGTTGGCAAAAGTCGTACCTGAAGGTTGGCGCAGTAAAAGACTAAGGTTGCGAAGGTCAACTCGCTCCAGATTCCTTTGGGGCGGGATGGACTTGAGATCGGCAGCATTGCTGAGAGACAGTAAGAGTGTGGTCACCCCAACCCCCAGGGGTGGCTAACAACGGAAGACAGTCACCAATAAGGAAGACCAGTCAAGACTGCAAGGGTCAAGCCGCTCCGGAAGTCCAAGATGACAGTAGGAGGGACTGATCAAGATAAAAGAGGTCAAGAAAGTTCTAAAGAAGAAGATGGTGTGCCCGGTGGATGGAGGAGTAGGTTACGGTGAACGGCAGGTCGGAGGAAACCTGGAGGGGTGATGTCTAGGTACCTAAGAACCTGTTGGACACTACAGTTCTTCCTGAACTATCACTGAAGATGGGATTGAGGGGGAAGGGGAGGCAAATACATCTCAACCCTTCTCCCAAGATATTGTCGTATTCCCGACAACAGGGGGATTGTTGAGGAAGGGTTGAGACGTCTGCATATATACCCATACATGCATGCAATCACGTGCGGCCATGTATGGTATATATGCATACATGTACTACCGCATCCTGGGATGATGTGCACAGATGTGCCCAGCATCTGTGCGCGTTTGCCCATGGGTGCCCACAGGGACTCATGGTGGCCCCTGTGGGAAATATATGCCCCCTTAGCATATATACTGTGGCCCCTTTTCTATATATATGTATATGTATTTCTATAATCCCCCTTTATAATATGTATAGGGCAGTGGCCCCTTGTATACATGTGTATACATATTAGGATATGTATACATGTATATAACTGGGCCCCTTATGCCCCCTGATGTGTGTGTATTTGTCCCCTATGTTGGTGTATACATGTGTATGGATGTGCCCCATGCATCCATACACATATATAGATATATATTATATGATATCCCCCCCCTCCATACATCTGAAACCAGATGCATCGGTGTGAATGTCCCCCAAGCATTCACACAGATGCAATCTGGTTGATTGTATCAGAATGGCCAGACTAAAGTCCGGTCATCCTGATAACTTCAAAGGACTCAGATTCCACAGAATCTGAGCCCTTTGATATAATTGTCACCAGCGCCGCTGGAGACAATTATACATGATAGAAGGAGAGGAGGCTTCTCCCCTTCTTCTATTATGCGCATTCCGGCAGCGAAATTAACATCTCGCTGGCCGGAATGCTGAATGCCACAGGCGGGAGATCAAAGGCTTCCCCCGCCTGTTGGCATGAAAGCGCGGCCCCGATGCGCTCGTTCAGGAGACGCACGGGCCGGCGCAGTGACATCATCTCACTGCGCCGGCCCACGTGTCTCCAATGGTGGTGTGCGCGTGCGCCACCCTGTGGGCGGTGCGGCAGTGCGGGCCGTGGGATATAAATATCCCACGGACCCAGCACTGGGAAAGAAGAGCCGTGCCGCCCCCCCCACTGCTGAACGGAGCCCCAGCCAGAGAGGATCATCCCTAGACGAACGAGCAACCCCTGGACAACGCGCATTTAACCTTAAGTATCATTATACCCCCCTGCACCATCTCTATATACCCCCCTACTATATACCCCACTGCTCTCCCCTACTATATACCCCACTACTATATATATACCCCACTGCTCTCCCCTACTATATACCCCACTACTATATATATATATACCCCACTACTATATATATATAACCCACTACTCTCACCAACTATATACCCCACTACTCTCAACTACTATATATATACCCCACTGCTCTCCCCTACTATATACCCCACTACTATATATATATATACCCCACTACTATATATATACCCCACTACTCTCACCAACTATATACCCCACTACTCAACTACTATATATAGACCCCACTACTCTCACCAACTACTCTCACCTACTATATACCCCACTACTCCTACTATATACCCCCCTACTGTATACCCCTGGTAAACCCTACCCTATATACCCCTGGTAAACCCTACCCTATATACCCCTGGTAACCCTACCCTATATACTCCTGGTAACCCTACCCTATATACTCCTGGTAACCCTACCCCTTATTACCCCTGGTAACCCTACCCCTTATTACCCCTGGTAACCCTACCCCTGATCCCTGATTTACCCTAATCACCTCCTGTGATATATATATGCTCTGTGGTTGGCTTACACCCTTGTAAGACCACCGTCAACCTTCGTCGACCCCATAGGGATAGTTAATAGTACTAGGTGGGTGGGCTGTTAATATTGAATGTGTGTATTGTATAGTTAGTTTATGGGTGGAATTGGGAACGTGTAGTGTAGTTGAGTACTGTATGATTAGTGAGTGTATTGCGCAGTGTATTGTTAATAAATACTGTTATATTTGTATCTACCTGTGTACGTGTAGTTATTGGCGATAGTTAGTAAGGCGCATGCAGCTAGTGTAGCGATCAGTGTAAGGCATAGTAAAAATATTGTTATTGTTATATAAGGCATAAATAGGCGGAGTTATCAATAGTTTGACTCCTCCTATTTATGAATATTAATTACCGATATTTGCATAAATATTGGTGATTAACATTCCCCCTTTACAATTTGTAAGGATCATTAATAGCTTAAACACTTTTGTTAAAGAGGACCTTTTCACTGGAATATATGTATTAAAATAGTTTAGTTACCTTACAGTGCGGCCCCCAGTGATTGTCATTTTTTTTCCCTCTAAATATAACCTCTCCCCCCCCCACGCTTCGTCTGCTGTGACCCCATTATTTTGGGCGCCTCATATGGTAATTAGGTGATTTGCCTCAGCTGGGTGGGGGTTTGAATTTCTCCTGCCCTTGACTGCAAGCGCATCAAATCAGAGCGCCTCGCTCTTAGCCATGGAGAATGAGCTCACGAGAACTTGAGTTCATTCTCTCTGGCTAACAGCGGGGTGCTTCTTCATGAGTAGCCATCATCGACCCATTCATCTCCCTCGTATCCCACAGGAGAACAGGCTCATCTCAGTTGGCAATCAAGAAAAAATAAATAAAAATGTTAGACTGAATAACTATAGACACAATTATTCTAAAAGGAACAGGGAATACAGTATTCAAGGCAAGGGATTCAACATGGAGATCTGAAAAGCACAAAGGTATTAAAGGGAACTGGTCACCGGGATTTGATGTATAGAGCTGAGGACGGGTTGGTTGGAATGGGTTGCTAGATGGCCGCTAGCACATCTGCAATACCCAGTCCCCATAGCGCTGTGTGCTTTTATTGGGGGGAAAAAACTATTTGATCCATATGCAAATTACCCTGAGATGAGTCCTATATGTGAGATGAGTCCAGCGTGAAGGAGCCCAGCACCGCCCCGCATCTTCAGAATCTCCTCCTCGCTCCCCGACGTCAGACAGCTAGAGCGCCGTAATCTCGCCATCTGTGAGCTAGTGCATGTGCAGTGTCCTCATAGTGTTCCTTCCCTGTGCTGGCATCAGCCTCAGGGAACGAACTGTGCCTGCGCTAGCTCACACATGGCGAGATTACGGCGCTCTGGCTGTCTGACGTCGGGGAGCGAGGAGGAGATTCTGAAGATGCGTGGCGGTGCTGGGCTTCTTCACGCTGGTCTCATCTCACATACAGGACTCATCTCAGGGTAATTAGCATATGGATCAAATAGTTTTTTTTTCCACAATAAAAGCACACAGCGCTATGGGGACTGGGTATTGCGGATGTGCTAGTGGCGATCTAGCAACCCATGTCCTCAGCTCTAGACATCAAATCCCGGTGACAGGTTCCCTTTAAGTTTGTCTGTCCTACTTGACTCTCGAAATAACCTGCACCCCTTAAAGTTTCTCAAGAATATTGGTATAAATAGAGTGGTCTAACTAATATTTAATTAAATTCAAAATTTCCGTACATTATACTAATCTCATTGCTTATTTTAGCTCAATTCATTATAGGACCACCTCCTGATGTGACTCATCCAACACCTATAAAGATAATGTATGTTACTTTCTGGTAAAGCATTTTAAAATGTTAGTGAGTGTGTATTTTAACATTTAGTTTTTGAGTACATAAAAAATAAACACATGTTTCCGGGTCAATGATTTTATCTTTGTGAATTTAGAGTAAATAATTTTTTTTTTTCAAGAAAAAGCTTTCATGTATTGTGTGATAAACCTCACCTTTATACTATAGTAGGGCACAAGCTATTTCCAGTCTTGCATCCTTTAAATATTCCGCTGATGTCTTCACTTCACATATTGTTCTTGTTTGCAGGAACTCCTTGGCAAACTGTAAAAGAACCATTCATTTTTGTTAATGCACTTAAAAGGTACACTGGCACCCAGACCATTTAAGCTATCTGCAGTGGTCTGGGTGCAGTGACCCTTTTGCACTTACTATAGCAATGTAAATGGTTGGGGGTAGTTTGGTAAGTCATGTGGGAGTGGGGGTGAACTATTAATCCTTTTGTGGCAGTTAAACTGTATTTATTTTTCAGCCACTATAGGAATCCCTTTAACATTTCATATGAGTGGATTTTACAAAGTTAAAAAAAAAATTACCATCCAGATTAAAACTCCACAGCTACTGGAATCCTGCTGGTTGCTGTGATCCATATGCTCCATTGTGTTCCCTGGTCCTCAAGTTTATAATTCCTCAAGAAGATACTTAAAAAAAAAATTATTTGATTTAAACAAAAAAACATAAGCATAACTGAAGCTTTTGCCAAGTTAAATAGAAACTAAAACAGTTTTCAATTTCCACACTTACTTCCAATTGTGTATCACTTTTTCAATATACCCGTCAACACAACAACCTTCCTGGACAAGATGACGACCTAACAAAATACATTGGGAAATCACACAAGTTTGTAGATTACACTGCGTGCAGAATTATTAGGCAAATGAGTATTTTGACCACATCATCCTCTTTATGCATGTTGTCTTACTCCAAGCTGTATAGGCTCGAAAGCCTACTACCAATTAAGCATATTAGGTGATGTGCATCTCTGTAATGAGAAGGGGTGTGGTCTAATGACATCAACACCCTATATTAGGTGTGCATAATTATTAGGCAACTTCCTTTCCTTTGGCAAAATGGGTCAAAAGAAGGACTTGACAGGCTCAGAAAAGTCAAAAATAGTGAGATATCTTGCAGAGGGATGCAGCACTCTTAACCACCTCAGCCCCCAGTGCTTAAACACCCTGAAAGACCAGGCCACTTTTTACACTTCTGACCTACACTACTTTCACCGTTTATTGCTCGGTCATGCAACTTACCACCCAAATGAATTTTACCTCCTTTTCTTCTCACTAATAGAGCTTTCATTTGGTGGTATTTCATTGCTGCTGACATTTTTACTTTTTTTGTTATTAATCGAAATTTAACGATTTTTTTTGCAAAAAAATGACATTTTTCACTTTCAGTTGTAAAATTTTGCAAAAAAAACGACATCCATATAGAAATTTTGCTCTAAATTTATAGTTACCTACATGTCTTTGATAAAAAAAAAAAGGTTTGGGTAAAAAAAAAATGTTTGGGTTAACAGTTATAGCGGTTTACAAACTATGGTACAAAAATGTGAATTCCGCTTTTTGAAGCAGCTCTGACTTTCTGAGCACCTGTCATGTTTCCTGAGTTTCCTACAATGCCCAGGCCAGTACAAACACCCCACAAATGGACCCCATTTCGGAAAGTACACACCCTAGGTATTCGCTGATGCGGCCATAGTGAGTTCATAGAAACTTTTTTATTTTTTGTCACAAGTTAGCGGAAAATGATGATTTTTCTTTTTTTTTTTTTTTTTCTTGCTTACAAAAGTCTCATATTCCACTAACTTGTGACAAAAAATAAAAACTTTCCATGAACTCACTATGCCCAATCACGAAATACCTGGGGTCTCTTCTTTCCAAAATGGGGTCACTTGTGGGGTAGTTATACTGCCCTGGCATTCTAGGGGCCCAAATGTGTGGTAAGGAGTTTGAAATCAAATTCTGTAAAAAATGACGAGTGAAATCCGAAAGGTGCTCTTTGGAATGTGGGCCCCTTTGCCCACCTAGGCTGCAAAAAAGTGTCACACATCTGGTATCTCCGTATTCAGTAGAAGTTGGGGAATGTGTTTTGGGGTGTCATTTTACATATACCCATGCTGGGTGAGATAAATATCTTGGTCAAATGCCAACTTTGTATAAAAAAATGGGAAAAGTTGTCTTTTGCCAAGATATTTCTCTCACCCAGCATGGGTATATGTAAAAAGACACCCCAAAACACATTCCTCAACTTCTCCTGAATACGGAGATACCAGATGTGTGACACTTTTTTGCAGCCTAGGTGGGCAAAGGGGCCCATATTCCAAAGAGCACCTTTCGGATTTCACTCGTCATTTTTTACAGAATTTGATTTCAAACTCCTTACCACACATTTGGGCCCCTAGAATGCCAGGGCAGTATAACTACCCCACAAGTGACCCCATTTTGGAAAGAAGAGACCCCAAGGTATTCGCTGATGGGCATAGTGAGTTCATGGAAGTTTTTATTTTTTGTCACAAGTTAGTGGAATATGAGACTTTGTATGAAAAAAAAAAAAAAAAAAAAATCATCATTTTCCACTAACTTGTGACAAAAAATAAAAAATTCTAGGAACTCGCCATGCCCCTCACGGAATACCTTGGGGTGTCTTCTTTCCAAAATGGGGTCACTTGTGGGGTAGTTATACTGCCCTGGCATTTCCAGGGGCCCTAATGTGTGGTAAGTAGGTAAATGACCAGTGAAATCCAAAAGGTGCTCTTTGGAATATGGGCCCCTTTGCCCACCTAGGCTGCAAAAAAGTGCCACACATGTGGTATCTCCGTACTCAGGAGAAGTTGGGGAATGTGTTTTGGGGTGTCTTTTTACATATACCCATGCTGGGTGAGAGAAATATCTTGGCAAAAGACAACTTTTCCCATTTTTTTATACAAAGTTGGCATTTGACCAAGATATTTATCTCACCCAGCATGGGTATATGTAAAATGACACCCCAAAACACATTCCCCACCTTCTCCTGAGTACGGAGATACCAGATGTGTGACACTTTTTTGCAGCCTAGGTGGGCAAAGGGGCCCATATTCCAAAGAGCACCTTTCGGATTTCACTCGTCATTTTTTACAGAATTTGATTTCAAACTCCTTACCACACATTTGGGCCCCTAAAATACCAGGGCATTATACCTACCCCACAAGTGACCCCATTTTGGAAAGAATAGACCCCAAGGTATTCGCTGATGGGCATAGTGAGTTCATGGAAGTTTTTATTTTTTGTCACAAGTTAGTGGAATATGAGACTTTGTATGAAAAAAAAAAAAAAATCATCATTTTCCACTAACTTGTGACAAAAAATAAAAAATTCTAGGAACTCGCCATGCCCCTCACGGAATACCTTGGGGTGTCTTCTTTCCAAAATGGGGTCACTTGTGGGGTAGTTATACTGCCCTGGCATTTTCCAGGGGCCCTAATGTGTGGTAAGTAGGTAAATGACAGTGAAATCCGAAAGGTGCTCTTTGGAATATGGGCCCCTTTGCCCACCTAGGCTGCAAAAAAGTGTCACACATCTGGTATCTCCGTACTCGGGAGAAGTTGGGGAATGTGTTTTGGGGTGTCTTTTTACATATACCCATGCTGGGTGAGAGAAATATCTTGGCAAAAGACAACTTTTCCCATTTTTTTATACAAAGTTGGCATTTGACCAAGATATTTATCTCACCAGCATGGGTATATGTAAAATGACACCCCAAAACACATTCCCCAACTTCTCCTGAGTACGGCGATACCAGATGTGTGACACTTTTTTGCAGCCTAGATGCGCAAAGGGGCCCAAATTCCTTTTAGGAGGGCATTTTTAGACATTTGGATACCAGACTTCTTCTCACGCTTTGGGGCCCCTAGAATGCCAGGGCAGTATAAATACCCCACATGTGACCCCATTTTGGAAAGAAGACACCCCAAGGTATTCAATGAGGGGCATGGCGAGTTCATAGAATTTTTTTTTTTTTGGCACAAGTTAGCGGAAATTGATATTTTTATTTTTTTTCTCACAAAGTCTCCCGTTCCGCTAACTTGGGACAAAAATTTCAATCTTTCATGGACTCAATATGCCCCTCACGGAATACCTGGGGGTGTCTTCTTTCCGAAATGGGGTCACATGTGGGGTATTTATACTGCCCTGGCATTCTAGGGGCCCTAAAGCGTGAGAAGAAGTCTGGAATATAAATGTCTAAAAAATTTTACGCATTTGGATTCCGTGAGGGGTATGGTGAGTTCATGTGAGATTTAATTTTTTGTCACAAGTTAGTGGAATATGAGACTTTGTAAGAAAAAAAATAATAATTCCGCTAACTTGGGCCAAAAAAATGTCTGAATGGAGCCTTACAGGGGGGTGATCAATGACAGGGGGGTGATCAATGACACGGGGGTTGATCAATGACAGGGAGTTGATCAATGACGGGGGGGGTGATAAATGACAGGGGGGGGTGATCAATGACAGGGGGGGGGTGATCAATGACAGGGGGGGGTGATCAATGACAGGGGGGGTGATCAATGACAGGGGGGGGTGATCAATGACAGGGGGGGTGATCAATGTCAGGGGGGGTGATCAATGACAGGGGGGTGATCAATGACAGGGGGGTGATCAATGACAGGGGGGTGATCAATGACAGGGGGGTGATCAATGACAGGGGGGGTGATCAGGGAGTCTATATGGGGTGATAACCACAGTCATTGATCACGCCCGTGTAAGGCTTCATTCAGACGTCCGGATGCGTTTTGCGGATCCGATCCATCTATCAGTGGATCCGTAAAAATCATTCGGACGTCTGAATGGAGCTTTACAGGGGGGTAATCAATGACAGGGGGGTGATCAGGGAGTCTATATGGGGTGATAACCACAGTCATTGATCATGCCCCTGTAAGGCTTCATTCAGACGTCCGGATGCGTTTTGCGGATCCGATCCATCTATCAGTGGATCCGTAAAAATCATGCGGACGTCTGAATGGAGCTTTACAGGGGGGTGATCAATGACAGGGGGGTGATCAATGACAGGGGGGTGATCAGGGAGTCTATATGGGGTGATAACCACAGTCATTGATCATGCCCCTGTAAGGCTTCATTCAGACGTCCGGATGCGTTTTGCGGATCCGATCCATCTATCAGTGGATCCGTAAAAATCATGCGGACATCTGAATGGAGCTTTACAGGGGGGTGATCAGGGAGTCTATATGGGGTGATCACCACAGTCATTGATCATGCCCCTGTAAGGCTTCATTCAGACGTCCGGATGCGTTTTGCGGATCCGATCCATCTATCAGTGGATCCGTAAAAATCATGCGGACGTCTGAATGGAGCTTTACAGGGGGGTAATCAATGACAGGGGGGGTGATCAATGACAGGGGGGTGATCAGGGAGTCTATATGGGGTGATAACCACAGTCATTGATCATGCCCCTGTAAGGCTTCATTCAGACGTCCGGATGCGTTTTGCGGATCCGATCCATCTATCAGTGGATCCGTAAAAATCATGCGGACGTCTGAATGGAGCTTTACAGGGGGGGTAATCAATGACAGGGGGGTGATCAGGGAGTCTATATGGGGTGATAACCACAGTCATTGATCATGCCCCTGTAAGGCTTCATTCAGACGTCCGGATGCGTTTTGCGGATCCGATCCATCTATCAGTGGATCCGTAAAAATCATGCGGACATCTGAATGGAGCTTTACAGGGGGGTGATCAGGGAGTCTATATGGGGTGATCACCACAGTCATTGATCATGCCCCTGTAAGGCTTCATTCAGACGTCCGGATGCGTTTTGCGGATCCGATCCATCTATCAGTGGATCCGTAAAAATCATGCGGACGTCTGAATGGAGCTTTACAGGGGGGTAATCAATGACAGGGGGGTGATCAATGACAGGGGGGTGATCAGGGAGTCTATATGGGGTGATAACCACAGTCATTGATCATGCCCCTGTAAGGCTTCATTCAGACGTCCGGATGCGTTTTGCGGATCCGATCCATCTATCAGTGGGTCCGTAAAAATCATGCGGACATCTGAATGGAGCTTTACAGGGGGTTGATCAATGACAGGGGGGTAATCAATGACAGGGGGGTGATCAGGGAGTCTATATGGGGTGATCAGGGTGATTAGGGGTGATCAGGGGCTAATAAGGGGTTAATAAGTGACGGGGGGGGGGGGTGTAGTGGTGCTTGGTGCTACTTTACTGAGCTACCTGTGTCCTCTGGTGGTCGATCCAAACAAAGGGGACCACCAGAGGACCAGGTAGCAGGTATATTAGACGCTGTTATCAAAACAGCGTCTAATATACCTGTTAGGGGTTAAAAAAAACACATCTCCAGCCTGCCAGCGAACGATCGCCGCTGGCAGGCTGGAGATCAACTCTCTTACCTTCCGTTCTGTGAGCGCTGCGCGCCTGTGTGCGCGCGCTCACAGGAAATCTCGCGTCTCGCGAGATGACGCGTATATGCGTCCACTCGGAATGAATCAACCACCTCCAGGACGCGTCTATGCGTACAGCGGTCCGGAGGTGGTTAAAATTGCAAAGCTTCTGAAGCGTGATCATTGAACAATCAAGCGTTTCATTCAAAATAGTCAACAGGGTCGCAAGAAGCGTGTGGAAAAACCAAGGCGCAAAATAACTGCCCATGAACTGAGAAAAGTCAAGCGTGCAGCTGCCAAGATGCCACTTGCCACCAGTTTGGCCATATTTCAGAGCTGCAACATCACTGGAGTGCCCAAAAGCACAAGGTGTGCAATTCTCAGAGACATGGCCAAGGTAAGAAAGGCTGAAAGACGACCACCACTGAACAAGACACACAAGCTGAAACGCCAAGACTGGGCCAAGAAATATCTCAAGACTGATTTTTCTAAGGTTTTATGGACTGATGAAATGAGTGTGAGTCTTGATGGGCCAGATGGATGGGCCCGTGGATGGATTGGTAAAGGGCAGAGAGCTCCAGTCCGACTCAGACGCCAGCAAGGTGGAGGTGGAGTACTGGTTTGGGCTGGTATCATCAAAGATGAGCTTGTGGGGCCTTTTCGGGTTGAGGATGGAGTCAAGCTCAACTCCCAGTCCTACTGCCAGTTTCTGGAAGACACCTTCTTCAAGCAGTGGTACAGGAAGAAGTCTGCATCCTTCAAGAAAAACATGATTTTCATGCAGGACAATGCTCCATCACACGCGTCCAAGTACTCCACAGCGTGGCTGGCAAGAAAGGGTATAAAAGAAGAAAATCTAATGACATGGCCTCCTTGTTCACCTGATCTGAACCCCATTGAGAACCTGTGGTCCATCATCAAATGTGAGATTTACAAGGAGGGAAAACAGTACACCTCTCTGAACAGTGTCTGGGAGGCTGTGGTTGCTGCTGCACGCAATGTTGATGGTGAACAGATCAAAACACTGACAGAATCCATGGATGGCAGGCTTTTGAGTGTCCTTGCAAAGAAAGGTGGCTATATTGGTCACTGATTTGTTTTTGTTTTGTTTTTGAATGTCAGAAATGTATATTTGTGAATGTTGAGATGTTATATTGGTTTCACTGGTAAAAATAAATAATTGAAATGGGTATATATTTGTTTTTTGTTAAGTTGCCTAATAATTATGCACAGTAATAGTCACCTGCACACACAGATATCCCCCTAAAATAGCTAAAACTAAAAACAAACTAAAAACTACTTCCAAAATATTCAGCTTTGATATTAATGAGTTTTTTGGGTTCATTGAGAACATGGTTGTTGTTCAATAATAAAATTATTCCTCAAAAATACAACTTGCCTAATAATTCTGCACTCCCTGTATATTGATGTTTTTAATATTACTGGTGGACCAAAAGTAGAAGTAAAGTGTAATGAACATAAAGTGTGCTTTAACCCCTTAAGGACTCAGCCCTATTTCACCTTAAGGACTTGGCCATTTTTTGCAAATCTGACCAGTGTCACTTTAAGGGCTGATAACTTTAAAAAGCTTTGACTTACCCAGGCCGTTCTGAGATTGTTTTTTCGTCACATATTGTACTTCATGACACTGCTAAAATTGGGTCAAAAAAGTTTTTCCAAATCCCACTTTTTATGGACCAGTCCAGGTCTGAAGTCACTTTGTGAGGCTTACGTAATAGAAACTACCCAAAAATGACCCCATTTTAGAAACTACACCCCTCAAGGTATTCAAAACTGATTTTACAAATTTTGTTAACCCTTTAGGACTTCATGGCAAATGGACATAAAATGTAAGAATCGGTTGCCCTGATTCTGTAGTTTGCAGAAACACCCCATATGTGGTCCTAAACTCAGGGCCGTGGAGTCGGAGTCGAGGAGTCAGAGTCGGAGGCAATTTTGGGTACCTGGAGTCGGAGTCGGCAAAAAATGAACCGACTCCTACTAGATTTAAATTGGAATAAAAAATAAAAAAAGCAAGTTTAAATGTCCCAATTCACAAAAAGTTATAATTAATTACCATATTTTTCGCCCTATAAGACGCACCTAGGTTTTTGGGGAGGAAAATAAGAAGAAAAAAAATTGGAACCAAAAGATGTGCTTTTTGTGAGTTTTGAACTAATGGTGGTCTGTGGATGACACTATTATGGGGGCATCTGTGGATGGCACTGTTATGGGGGATCATTGTGGGGGCATCTGTGGATTGCACTGTTATGGGGGCATCTGCGGATGACACATATACAGCATCTTATCTTATGTGTCATCCACAGATCCCCCCCATAACAGTGTCCCTGTGTAGTGAATGGGGGCCGACATCTGTTTCTGTAATGGCTGCGGGGCCCGGTGCCTGCTTCATTCATAAAGTGGACTGAGCAGGCGCGTGACGTAGTGAGCTACGCTACAAGCGCCCACCCGGCCTCCTGACTGCCAAGAAGTTAGTAGTAAGTAGTACAGCGCTAGATTTAGAAAGAAGTTGAGAAGAATCCAGCTCCACTTTAAAGGAATATGCGTTTATTCAGCTTGCGGTTAAAAACTCATCCATGAAATACAAAATTTAGCAGTCTTGTCTTGTCTACATGTTTCGGGCTATCAGAGACATTTCAAGCCCTTCTTCATGACACAGAAAGATTGAGATCTTTTAAAGGGGAGGGTGCACCTGTGTTCACTGATTGTTTCCACAGGCCTGTAACCGCCCCCAGGAAAAGGTGACACACTTCTAGTTAACGCTTCTCATGAAAATTAAATGAAAGAAAAAACAAAAATATAACCATATGTATGCATAGAGAAAATAAAAGTATAATGACTATGAAAAAAACTATGTCATACAAGGGTATGCATATATAGAGGATACATGGGGTATGAGCCGGATATACAGCAATATTCTAGCAAACCATGGTGGAATGTAATGGAAATCAGGTCACCAGAAATGTGTTGTAGCATTCTCAGGAAAAAAAATTATTAGCATGAGAATTAATGCTGCAAAATCAGATCTAGGCGTTTATTGAGCCCCTCAGGTTGGCGTGTATTCAGTGAAAAAATCCAAAAGGATTCCCTGTTTAATAATTTTCTTCTATGGTCTCCTCCACGTTTAGGCAGAAAAACTTTTTCTATGCCTTGTACTATCATATCTGATGTGTCCCCACCATGGCAGACAGCAAAATGCAGACTAGCTGCAGACACATTGCGACTGCCATGGTGGGGCACATCAGAGATGTGTTTGCGTATCCTAGATTTTATTGCATTAATAGTACAACCCACGTATTGCAGTTTGCACTTTGTGCAGGTAATCAAGTATACAGCGTGGGTTGTATTGCAGTTAAGATACGCTTTTATTGGAAAGACTCTGTTGTTTGCAGTTGAGGAAAAGGTTTTGGATTTCATCATATGTGTGCAGCAAATGCATCTGTGGTGTCCACACCTATAACTCCCCTTGGTCCTAAGCCACACAGGTTGCGACTTTTTGACTTCTTGGTATAGGCTAGGGCTGACATAGTTTGCAATTGTGGGCGCCCTTCTGGCTGCGCATTTAACCCCATCTGCAACTATGTCAGTCCATTCTCTGTCATAAGACAGGACAGGAAAATGATTTTTTTTATAATATGACATATCTGTTGGTACTCTGTACTATATTGTGTTACAAACAGATTCCTTCTGTCCTTGTCCTTGATAATGTTGTTTGTGTTTCTATTTTTGTTTTCACTATTAGTGCCTATATCCAGTAGTGGAACCTCCTTATGCACAGGATTTTGCTGTTTAGGATAAAGGAGGGATCCCCTTTCAATGGTTGAGACCTGAGCTATAGCATCTTTTACATGTTTAATGCTATAGCCTCTTTTACCCAGTCTATGGCAAATATGTCCAGCTTCCTCCATGAAGCCAATTTCCTCCGTGCAATTCCTTTTTGCACGGATGATTTCCCCCCTGGGTATATTGGCAGTTACATGTTTAGGATGACATGATGTCGCATGTAATGTGGTATTACCTGCCATAGGTTTCCTATATGTGCAGGTGGATACCTGACTGGTGACGGGGTCCCCCCTCAGGCGCAAATCCAAAAAGGCCACCTCCAGCGTGTCATGATGGACACTAAAGGAGATGGTATCCATACAGGAATTGATGTAACCACAAAAGGATGGTATGGCCGCCACATCGCCCGTCCAGATCAGGATCAGGTCATCGATGTAACGGCCATACCACCTGATGTGGTATCATAAGCGCTAGATTTAAGATGATTGGAATACTTTAACAATACCCACAAGTTAGATATGATTACCGTATACTACAGTGAGTGGGGCCCGGTGTAGTAGAATACAGTGACTGCACCGGGCCCCGCTGCCATTACAGAAACAGATGCCGGTCCCCAGCCCCTCCTCCCTCTCAGCCTATTCACCGGACGGTCGCAGCATTTGCCCCATAAGACGCACTGCTATTTTTCCCCCACTTTTGCGAAAAATACGGTACTTCTCTACTGTAAGAATAAAGGCCAATGCATGCAATGCATCACGTTACCGCAAAACGAACACGTTAAGTGACCATGAAGAAGCATGCTTTTCATATGCTTCACTATATGGCACGCAACGCACAGTTAAGGAGCGGCAATACTTATACTTTCTATTGTGTTATGTTCCGCTGTTACAGGGAACGTTGCGCCCATGGTTAACCTAGCCCAGGGGTACTCAACTAGCGGACCGCGGTCCAAATACGGACCGCGGCCGCCAGTTGTTCGGACCCCGGCCATCCTTCAGAGCGCTCCTCTTCTCCTGCACACTGTACTGTGCAGGAGGAGGAGCTTACCGGCGCACTTCCGCCTGTCCCAGAGCGCAGTGAGACAGGGCTCCCTCCACATGTAACGCTCCTCCTCCTGCACACTCTGGTACGCGCAGGAGGAGGAGCTTACCGGCGCACTTCTTCCTGCCCCAGGGGCGCAGTGAGAGACGGCTCCCTCCACATGCAGGCACCAGCGCTTTCATCCGGCACCTGCACGTGGAGGGAGCTTTCTCCCTCAGTGCGCTCACAGGTCCCTCCTCCCCTGCAGCAGCGGCAGCACGTAAGGGAGCTTCAAGCTCCAAAGGACACCTACGTGCTGCTGGAGAGGGGAGGGACATCACTACTGCCACCAATGATATAAATGTCACATTTGGGAAGGAAGGGGGGCGTGGAGAGGGCTACAGAGAGGCGGGAACACGTCACGGACTGCAGGAAAGGACTCCAGTCAGTGTCGTGTTCCCATCTCTCCTGGGCCATCTTCTTTAAAATTAAAGGTAACCTGATTAAATAAAGTGATAAAGCCCCATCAAACCATGATAGTTTTGTTCCGCATCCAATTCCCATTATTGGGGCATTGGATGCGGACCCCTTAGTTTCAATGGAGCGGAAAAAGATGCAGACAGCACACAGTGTGCTGTCTGCATCTCTTGTGGCCCCATTGTAATTAAGGGGTCCGCATCCAATCCCCCAATAATGGTAATTGGATGCGGAACAAAACTATCATATGTCTGTTCTGTGGCTTGGGTTGCCACCCGGTCAGTAGTTCACCAGCAAGGCTGGTATTTTAGTTCCCTTGCCGGTGCCAGAATTTTCCTGTAAGGACTGTTAAGGTACTTTCACACTTGCGGCAGGACGGATCCGACAGGCTGTTTACTGTGTCAGATCCGTCCTGCCGCTATTTCGCCGGACTGCCACTCCCCATTGACTATAGCAGGAGTGGAGCTACAGAGCAGCATGGCAGTGCACAGCTTGAAGCCGCCAGACGAAAAAAGTCGGACATGTAGTACTTTTAGTCTGGCGGCCTCTCACCGTGCTGCGCTGTAGCTCTGCCCCCCATCCCCCATTATAGTCGATGGGCACAGAGCAGCGAAGTAGTGGCAAGATGGATCTGACAGGGTGAGCAGCCTGTCAGATCCGTCCTGCTGCAAGTGTGAAAGTACCCTTACTAATGAGCGCTTCCATCATGGAACGCCCATTAGTACAGCCTTTACCTCCACCGCTACTTGTGCTAGTAAAAAAATTAATAAAATTATGGTACCTCCACCTCCATTTGCTCACGCTGTGGAGAACACTCCCTGCTGACTAGAAGCTCAGGACAGGACCTACAAGACGTCATCACGTTGGAGCACCGGTCCTGAGCTTGCAGTCAGCAGCGAATGTTCACCGCAGCCAGGTGAATGCTATATTTTTTTTTTTTGCAAAAGCAGAGAAGGCGGGCACTATTGGGGGCATTACTCTTACTGGGGGCACTAATGGGGACATTATTCTTACTGGGGGCATTATTCTTACTGGCCACTAATGTGGCCATTACTAATTCTGGGACTTACCCAGGGCGCTCCACTATAACTTCAGAGCGCCCCACGCGCATGGATCACATGATCGCATGGCATCTTTACTGTTGGCGTTCAGCTCGGACCTTCACCTGACTGCAGACCCAGGTATGTGGACCTTTAATAAAACTAGTTGAGTACCCCTGACCTAGCCTCTCACTGATAACTGATTAAGTAAATATGTTTTTTGCAGGACTAGAGACACTTGTATAAGTGACGGGAATGGATAGTCAATAGTTCAAGACTGAAGCTGTAAACCATTTGAAAAACTGCTGTCATTCAGCTGAGGCTATAAAAACTTGTAAACTCAGATTGTTAGCTTAAACTTTAAACATGACTATGGGATTCTACTAGGGAAATCATGTTTTAAAATAAATGCCCCTTCCCCTGCCCCTTCCTGGATCCTCCCACTGCCCTATCTTCAGCAGAAGATCAGCACACAAAGGAGAAGGCAGCAGCTTCCTAGCCAGTAGTTCTGTGGTAATGACATGTATGTTGTCTTTCTGTCCTTGAAGGAATGTATAAAATACATTTGCATATTAAATACAGAGTAGTCGGAGTCGGAAGTACCAAAAACTGAGGAGTCGGAGCATTCATCTACCGCCTCCACAGACCTGCCTAAACTACTGTTTGGCCAAACGGGAGGACATAGGAGGGGAACGCCATATGGTTTTTGCAAGCAGATTTTACAGGACTGGTTTTGTTTATACCATGTCCCATTTCAAGCCCCCCGTTGCACCCCTAGAATAGAAATTCCAAAAAAGTGACTCCATCTAAGAAAGTACACCCCTCAAGGTATTCAAAACTGGGTTTACAAACTTTGTTAACTCTCTAGGTGTTCCACAAGAGTTAATGGCAGATGGAGAAACAATTTTTGAATTTCTATTTTTTGGAAAATTTAACATTATAACCCTTACTTTATTACTGGAAAAAATGGGTTAACAGCCAAACAAAACTCAATATGGGTTGCCCTGATTCTGTAGTTTGCAGAAACAGCCCATATGTGGTCGTAAACTACTATTTGGCTAAACGGCAGGACATAGAAGAAGGGGAACGCCCTATGGTTTTTGGAAGGCAGATTTTGCTGGACTGGTTTATTTACACCATGTACCCTTTGAAGCCCCCTGATGCACCCCTAGAGTAGAAACTCCATAAAAGCGACCCCATCTAGGAAACTACGGGGTAAGATGGTTGTTGTTTTGGGACTATTTTAGGGTAAATATGATTTTTGGTTGCTCTATATTACACTTTTTTGAGGCAAAGTAATAAAAATTTAAATTCTAAAATTGTTTCTACATTCGCTATTTTGTTTTGTGGAACACCTAAAGGGTTAACAAAGTTTGTAAAGTAACTTTTGAATACCTTGAGGGGTGTAGTTTCTTAGATGGGGTCACTTTTTTGAAGTTTGTAGTCTAGGCTACATCAGGGGGGCTTCTAATGGGACATGGTGTAAATAAACCAGTCCATCAAAATCTGCCTTCCAGAAACCATATAGCCTTCCCTTCGTTCTATGCCCTGCCGTGTGGCTATATAGCCATTTACGACCACATATGGGGTGTTTCTGCAAACTACAGAATCAGGGCAATAAATATTTAGTTTTGTTTGGCTGTTAACCCTTGCTTTATTACCGGAAAAAAAAGGATTCAAATGGAAAAAAAATTTTGGCACCGTTTTTATTTTATATTTTAAACGCTGTTCATCCGGGGAGTTTGGTCAAATGTTATTTTTATAGGGCAGATTCTTACGGACGTGGCGATACCTAATATGTCTAAATTTTTTTATTTATTTAGATTTTACACTATATTATCATTTTAGGAACAAAAAAAAATTATTTTTGTATCTCCATAGCCTGGGAGCTACAGTCTTTTTTTTTTTGTTGGGCGACTATCTAATGTCTAATATTTTTTGCGGGATGAGATGGCAGTTTTATTGGCACTAATTGGTGGCGCATATGACATTTTGATCGCTTGCTATTTCACTTTTTGTGATGTTAGGTGACAGGTTTTTGTTTTTTTTGTTTTTTTAACGCTGTTCATCCGGGGGGGTTGGGTTAAATGTTATTTTTATAGAGAAGATTTTTACGGACGCGGCGATGCCCAATATGTATGGCTTTTAGACTTTGGAGACACTAAGCAGGCATCCTCAAACTGCGGCCCTCCAGATGTTGTAAAACTACAATTCCCACCATGCCCTGCTGATAGCTGTAGGTTGTTTGGGCATGCTGGGAGTTATAGTTTTACAACATCTGGAGGGCCGCAGTTTGAGGATGCCTGCAGTAAAACTAATATTTTTGGTGAAAAAAATTGTTTCCGTGTCTCCAAAGTCTGAGAGCCATAGTTTTTTATGTTCTCTAGGGGACTGTTGGGGATTATAAAAATTTAGTACTCCATGGAAGTGTGATACTCCCTGAAGCAATCGATAACGCAGAGGCCCGGATGATCGGGGCAAGTGTCACACTGAGTGGTGGTGTCCTTCTGTGACACACTCTGCACTTTTTTTGGGTTCGTCCCTTATTTCCATTATGGCGGACCACACCTGGAAAATGTTGGCCAGGGACGATCCGGGCGCCTCCTATTCCCGAGGGTACTCCGGCTGCTCTTTCCCGGTCTGAAAAAATCAGGTCCTTGAGGACTGCCTCATAGAATTGGAGGAATGTCCCTGTGCTGCCAGCTCTTCGGGATAGTACAAAAGCGTTGTACAAGGCAACCTGTACCAAGTAGACCGCAACTTTTTTGTACCATGCCCGGGTTTTGCGCATGGCATTATATGGCTTGAGGACTTGATCAGAGAGATCAACTACTCCCATATACCGATTGTAGTCGACGATACAATCGGGCTTGAGGACCGCTGCCGCGGTACCTCGCACAGGGACAGGGGTGATGCTGTTAGCGTGGATTGTGGACAGTATAAGGACATCCCTCTTGTCCTTATACCTGACCAGCAACAGGTTTCCACTGGTAAGGGCACGGGTCTCACCCCTGGGGATAGGTACCTGGAGGGGGTGGGTAGGGAGGCCGCGTTGATTTTTCCGCACGGTCCCACAAGCGGACGTGGATCTGGCGGCAAGGGACCTGAACAAGGGAATGCTAATATAAAAGTTATCCAGCTGCAAGTGGTAACCGTTATCTAGCAGTGGGTACATAAGGTCCCACACGAGTTTTCCGCTAACACCCAGAGTGGGGGGACATTCTGGGGGTTCAATACGGGAATCTCGCCCCTCGTACACACGAAACCCTGAGGTACTCTCACAAATTTTGTACATTTTCACGCCATACCTCGCCCGCTTAGTGGGAATGTATTGGCGGAAACGGAGTCTCCCCTTGAACGCAACGAGAGACTCATCAACTGCGCAAATTTGGCCCCGAAGTGATCGATGACCGGCCGTATCTTATACAGACGGTCATGGGCAGGATCACCTCGGGGGGGGGGGGGGGGGGGACATGCTGCATTATCTGCATAATGCAGGCATTTCCGGATGGCCTCAAACTGGGGGAGTGTCATGGCCATACTGTAGAGTGGGGTCTGGTAGAGGACGTCCCTACTCCAGTACAGCCTGAAACTGGGTTTTTGCACTAGACCCATGTGCAGCACGAGGCCTCAAAACGTCCTCATCTCGGCTGCACTGACCGGCATCCAGCCACAGGCCCTAGTCAAAAAGGAACCCGGGTGCTGAGCAACGAACTGTTGGGCATACAGGTTCGTCTGCTCCACCATCAGATTCACAAATGGGTCACTGAAAAAAAAACTAAAAAAGTCAATTTCAGTGAAGCCCACTGTGGGAATCTGGATTCCTGGATTGCCAACAAAATCCGGAATCTCGGGCTCAAAATCCACTGGGGGACACCAGCTAAGTTCACCGGTAGGGGGCTCCGGTGCGCTTATTTGGTGCGCCGCGGGAAACCAGTACGAACCCCAGGGCGGCTCGTACTGGTGTGGGCCACAGGGTCCCTATCATGTGGGGCCCCTGGCTCCGCCTGGCGGCGTCTCTCTGCCGCCTTGGGGCTCATCGTCATCAGATGATGATGAGAGGATGCAGATGACAAGAGGAAAGTGGGGTCATCCTCATCCTTACTGGGGCTCTCGGAAGTCGGAGGCAAGCTGGGTGTATGCCTCCTCGGCCGAGAACGTCCGGCGGGCCATGGGTATGTGTGTATGTGCGTGTGTGTAAAACTTTATGTATGTGCCGTGTGTGGGGGCACGGGTGTTCACATACTTTTTAGTAAAGTGTTAGAAAAAAAAAGTTCAAACTTGCTGATCAGCGGTGGGGGGGGGGGGGGGGGATGGGGGGGATGGGGGGGGGGGTGGTAAGTGGCAGTACTCCTGGGTGGGTCTAGGGTCTCACAGCTAAGTGCTGTGGACCCAAACCACCAGAGACAATAAATCAGATAAAGTTTTTTTTTTTTATCCTAACTAACTTTTCCCTTCTATCCCTGGCCTAATCGTGCCTCTCCTCACTGACCCTAACCTACCTGGAGGGTGATGGCCGACGGGGGGCTCACAGGAGCTGGTGCTGGACGGTGCAGGTGCAGCAGCAGGAAGAGGAGGGGAGAGAGGAGTGCCGGGAGTTTGAATCTCCGCCTCTCTCCAGCACCAATCAGCACCAAGGACAGCACCGCCGCCCCCCAAATGCTTCGGACTGTGATTGGTGGTGTGTAATCACACCACCGATCACCGTCCTTTTCCATTTCATCGGGTCACTGGTGACCCGAATGGACCGGAAACGCAGCAAACCGCAGGTCTGAATTGACCTACGGTTTGCTGTGATCGCCGAAACGGGGGGTGTCACATGACCCCTAAGCGTTGTGACAGGATGCCCGCTGAATGATTTCAGCGGGCATCCTGTTCCGATTAACCCCCGCCGCGCCGCCAGTGCAGAGCTTGCTCAGGAATGGCAGCAGGCAGGTGTGAGCGCATCTTCACGCACAGTGAGGCGAAGACTTTTGGAAGATGGCCTGGTGTCAAGAAGGGCAGCAAAGAAGCCACTTCTCTCCAAAAAAAACATCAGGGACAGATTGATCTTCTGCAGAAAGTATGGTGAATGGACTGCTGAGAACTGGGGCAAAGTCATATCTCTGATGAAGCCTCTTTCCGATTGTTTGGGGCATCTGGAAAAAGGCTTGTCCGGAGAAGAAAAGGTGAGCGCTACCATCAGTCCTGTGTCATGCCAACAGTAAAGCATCCTGAGACCATTCATGTGTGGGGTTGCTTCTCATCCAAGGGAGTGGGCTCACTCACAATTTTGCCCAAAAACACAGCCATGAATAAAGAATCGTACCAAAACACCCTCCAACAGTTTGGTGAAGAACAATGCATTTTCCAGCATGATGGAGCACCGTGCCATAAGGCAAAAGTGATAACTAAGTGGCTCGGGGACCAAAAGTTGACATTTTGGGTCCATGGCCTGGAAACTCCCCAGATCTTAATCCCATGGAGAACTTGTGGTCAATCCTCAAGAGGCGGGTGGACAAACAAAAACCCACTAATTCTGGCAAACTCCAAGAAGTGATTATGAAAGAATGGGTTGCTATCAGTCAGGAATTGGCCCAGAAGTTGATCGAGAGCATGCCCAGTCGAATTGCAGAGGTCCTGAAAAAGAAGGGCCAACACTGCAAATACTGACTCTTTGCATAAATTTCATGTAATTGTCGATAAAAGCCTTTAAAACGTATGAAGTGCGTGTAATTATATTTCACTACATCACAGAAACAACTGAAACAAAGATCTAAAAGCAGTTTAGCAGCAAACTTTGTGAAAACTAATATTTGTGTCATTCTCAAAACTTTTGGCCATGACTCTACACTAACTTTTGTTTTAACCTGTATACAGCAATTACTCATTTCATCTTATATCAGAGACTCCACAGATATCATTCAGACGTTAGAGAGTATGGAGTGGAAAGATGGCTGGATCCTCGGCACTCTAGATGTCAGCTCCCTATATACTATTATCAACCACGAACAGGGGATTGCAGCTTTAACACAACTAGGAAGAAATGCCCAAATTCCAAGCGACCAACTCGATTTCTTGATGGAGGGAGTAAACTATATCCTCCGACATAATTATTTTGTTTTTGAGGATGACTTCTATGTACAGCTGACTGGCACCGCCATGGGCACCAGATTCGCCCCCAGTTACGCCAATTTGTTTTTGGCTCATTGGGAGGAGGACCTTATCCTGCCCAAACTGGGGACGAGTCTGGTGCTCTGGCGACGCGTCATTGATGATATCCTGTTTGTGTGGTGAGACAGTGAAGAATTATTAGAAATATTCCTTTCAGAGATTAATGTGAACAACAAGGGCCTAATATTCACACCAAAAACAAGTAGGGATCAGGTTGAATTTTTAGACCTAAATATTAATATAAAAGGTAATAGGGTTTGCTGTAATACTTACTTCAAACCTATAGCGAAAAATAGCTACATACGCTTCACAAGCTGTCATTTGCCACGATGGCTAATAAATATACCAACAGGCCAATTTAGACGGCTGAAGTGTAATTGTACAGAGGAAGAAGAGTTTGAAGAGGAAGCAATAATCCTAAGGCAACAATTTTTAGATAGAGAATACCCCACTAAAGTGGTGGAGAAAGCCCTTGAAAAGGTGAGAAATATGAACAGAAAACAGTTCTTTGAGGATAAGGCCCCCGCACAGATGGATGACACATTGAGATTAATATTGCCATTCCATTCACAATATCGCCAAATAGAGAGAATAATCAAAAAATATTGGTATATTTTATTGGTGGATAAAATAGTAGGTCCCCTCCTTAGTCCAGAGCCAAAGATTACATATACCAAGGCCAACAATCTTGCATCCACAATAGCCCCGACGGTAAAAAAGACCCTGAAAAAATCCAATGGAACAAATTGGCTGACCACAAAAGGCTTCTTTAGATGTGGTCAGTGTAACAACTGTAAAATTACTTCCTTCCCTAAGAAGACTCTGGAGGTCAGCTCTACGCAGAATGCTTTTAAATTACCCATCAGGGATGCTTTGACATGCAACTCCAGTGATGTTATATATCTTCTGGAGTGTGCATGTCATAAACAGTATATTGGGAGGACCAAGAGATAGTTCAAGAAAAGAGTGGCAGAACACATTTCTAATATAAAGAAGGGCTACGAATTACATTCTCTCTCAAGTCATTTTAAGCAGGTACACAACTGTGATCCATCATCTCTGAAATTTTATGCGTTAGAAAAAGTTAAACGTCCATGGAGAGGTGGTAACCATATCAGACATATGTCCAGACAGGAATCAAGGAGAATCTTTGAGTTTGATTCACTGTTACCAAAAGGCCTTAATGCCGAAATCGAATTATTCGGCTTTTTGTGAGTGGGGGCGTGTCCTGTGGTGATGTGGGTCGAAGTTAGGCTGTTTATCAGCACTTTGACCCCACCTCCCCATGGGACTCTCCCCCCTAATCTACATTGCTCACAATGAATATAATGATGAAGATTTACATATGTGAATATAGATGTGTTATTTGTGTATCATGCGATTTTTTTGTATATCATGCGATTTTTTTGTGTATCATGCGATTTTTTTGTGTATCATGCGACTTTTATCATGCAAATTTTTTTTTATCATGCAAATTTTTTCATGCAAATTTTTTTGCATTTGATTTTATACATTTATGCCATGCCACTTTATATATGTAATGTGATTTTACATGTGTTATAATTTATTTTATCATTTTATTATCAAGTATGCTGTATATTTGGGATAAACATATGAAATGGCCAAGTAATATATTATGCTGGAAAACAAATCCAGATCCAGGTTTTCAGCACAACTGAATATTCCAGATACGGCGGGATATATAAAGCCCCCAAAATTAGTCCAGTTCCATAGCCACTGTTGAAGGGGTGTAGACCCTGAAACGCGTTTGGTGCCGTTCTGGACTTTCATTAAGGAAATATTAACGCTTGTATGGAATGCCGATACTACAACCCTAAAGACACCTGTATCTCTGTAACTAAATGAGAGCAGAGACGGAGGGAAAGTAGGACCCAGGAGACTGAGGACGGCTTCCAGGAAGTAGCTGCAGAGTCACGTGGGACGCTACGTTTGACTCGGACATTTCACGGGACGCCGCGATAGCTAACAGCAACATCACAAGGCTGTGTCGGCTGACATAGGAGAAAGTCGGAGACTTCAGAAGCGGTAACATACACATAAGTACAAGTAACACTGTGCAGTGCAGGATAGTCTATTTGCTCCTAATTAGACATACCCTGCTACCTACCAGCAGCGTTGTTTGCCCTCATATCCGGAGTGTTTGGGACACTGCAATAAATGTGGATTTATGAGCTACCAACAGGCTCTGCAAAATAGGAGAGACATTGTAACAAATGTGGATTTACTAGTGATATTGTGCATTGAACCTCACCTATATTACAATTATCCTGTTTATCGTCGATCTATCTACAACTTGGAGCTTTTTTCGACGTAACAGGCTTGTGCAATCTAGCAAGGACATCCACAAGTGTTAACATACGGGCTATATATCAGAGTGGATATATGGTTGCCTATCCTGGCATTTTTATCTCATTTTATGTGATTTTATTTTTGATATTTTAACTGTATTATTGTGTGACATTCCTGTATTTAAGTGGACATCCATGTAATAAATTCCATATATTCCCATATAGCGAGTGCCCTTCTCCTATCCATTTTTCCCTTTCTTTACTTATGTTGTCATGCCCTATTATATTCTATGTAATTAATAGATTAAGTACAACTGTATTACATCACAATGCTTATGCTTAATTGCATAGAATATAATAGGGGATAACAACATAAGTAAAGAAAGGTAAATGAAATGAGTTCTGTAATACATACCAATAAAATCCAGTGAAAAAAGTTAACAGGGCATAACCAGAGATCTTCAAGTGGAAAATTCATCTGAAAAAAAATAAAAAGACAAAATTCTAATCAATACTAATCTATTTGTAATATATATATATATATATATATATATATATATATATATATATATATATATATATATCTGTACTGTATAATATATAAATGTAAATAGTCACTAACCTTTCCAAGCCTATGGATTTGACCGGAAAATAACGCAGATGACAGGACTGCATCGAACTGTCGAACAGGTTCCTGTTTCAATAGATTAAAAGTTATGATGCCAACTAACACAACAAACATAACTAAAGAATAAAATTAATTCACACTTGCCTGATGCTTTACAATCAGATGATGAATGTATGCATCAATAACCTGCAGTGAATAAAATCAATTGAATAATAAAAAATGTATTATTATTTCAGATTTGGAATTTTTTAAAATATTTTCTTACCTCATCAACCAGCCATTCGGTGCCATGCAGAGTATGGAATGAAGAAACATACAGCTTGTATGGTCCCACAACTGCTTGCACAGAACCGTCATTTTCTGCTTCCCACAGCATTTTAACTAAAAAAAATATAAAGCAATAAAAGTAAGAATTAGTCTTACCGGTAATGATGTTTCCAGGAGTCCGACATGACAGCACTACATGGAGGTTGTCTCCCCCGCCCACTACTGGGACAGGAAACAGAGAGGTTTAAAAGCTCCCCCCCCACCCACCTTCACCAGTGTTTTATAGATTATCACACAATAATGGGTATCACAGTATAAAAGAAAAAAATTACTCTAAACATTAGGGAGGGAACTACCAGTGCTGTCATGTCAGACTCCTGGAAACATCATTACCGGTAAGACTAATTCTTACTTTCCAGGACGTCCTCCATGACAGCACTACAGGGAGTAGGAATACCAAATTAATCCAATAACTAGGGAGGGACCGCAGCCTGAAGAACTTTACGTCCAAATGACTGGTCATTATTCCCTGACACATTTAGTCTGTAATGCTTACAAAAAGTTTGGGAGCTTGCCCAGGTGGCTGCCTTACATATCTGGTCGATAGAAGCATTTTCATGTTCGGCCCATGAAGCCGAGACTGCTCTCATTGAATGCGCCCTAATATCTTGGGGACAGGGAAGCTCCTGGCTCTGATAGGCCTCTTTAATGACTATCTTAATCCATCTTGCTAATGTCGCTTTAGAAGCTTTCTTGCCCTTATTGCGGCCTGAAAATTGAATAAACAGATTTGAGTCTAATCTAAAAGTACTGGTAACGTCTAGATAGGTAAGGAGAGAACGTCTGACATCTAGAAGATGGAACTCCTTCTCCCTTTCGGTCTTTGGATCTGTGTAGAAAGTTGGTAGTACTATTGTCACGAGGGTGTCAAGAGCCACGCCTGACTCTGTTATACCCGGGGTCAGGAAGTCGCAGCGGGTGGCTGCACGCTCTATGTAGAAACATAGTGCTGTTTCTTTATGGTAGCTTTCTGGATTTGCCTTGCAACCCTTTTTGGCTCACTCAGGGATCCGTAGCTCCTTCTCCTCAGCTGTTTCTTGTCCAGCACTCCCAACCTCCTTATATTCCCCTCTCACACTTCTCTGGTTGCCAGATATAGAGCTTCCTGCCTGGACTTCTATACTGACCCACTGGAGCTGTGTAACTGTGTTCCCTGGTTGTTGTTCCAGAGTGTTACCCTCCGGATCCCTGTGGGCCTTGGTGGTCTGCTGTTGTCGCCCACCTGGGATTATATGTTTTGTCTGTATTGTCTGTCCTCTCCTTGGTGTTTTCCTTTAGTGTCAGTGGTGCGGACTAGTGATCCCACCGCCCCGTTCACTACACAGGGCTCATCTTAGGGAAAGCCAGGGTTTAGGCACGTGATCGGCGTACGGGTGAGGAACCCGTCTAGGGACGTCAGGTGCCAGCCGCAAGGTGAGTCAGCGGTCACCACCTTTCCCTCTCCCTTGGACAGGGCCTTCCCATTTCCCTCCCTTTGCGTGACGCCGGTCATTACAACTATTTCCTGACTACGATGAAAGGAAGAAACTACCTTAGGTATAAAGGATGGGTCTAGCCTTAGTATGACTCTATCTTCACAGATTGTAAGGTATGGCTCCCGGATGGTAAGGGCCTGGATTTCTCCTACCCTACGGGCTGATGTGATAGCTACCAGAAACATCATTTTCAAGGTTAAGTTTCTTAAGCTACTTTCGTGTGTAAGGGTTTCAAAGGGTGGTTTTATTAAGGCATTGAGAACTAGCGACAGATCCCAGGGTGGAACTGGGGACCTTAGTGTTGGTCTAATCCGCGTGGTTGCCTTTAAGAACCTGTTTACCCATTGTTTTTCTGAGAGGGAGTAGTTTAGAAACCAACTTAAGGCTGCAGTCTGAACCTTAAGGGTACTAGGCTTAAGACCCATGTTGAACCCTTCCTGGAGGAAATCAAGAATATCTCCCAGACTCGGGAGTAGAGGATTCTTCTCTCTCAGTGCCATCCAGGAGCAGAATTTTTTCCAGATTTTATTATAAATCGCAGATGTCACCTGTTTATGGCCTCTCTGAATGGTGGATATTACTTCGTCTGAGAATCCCTGTAATTTTAACAAGTCCCTTTCAGAAGCCACGCTGTTAATTTCAGCCTGTTTATTTCCGGATTCCAGATTGGACCCTGATGCAGCAGGTCTGGTCTGAGAGGGAGGGGAATTAGCTCTTCTTGACTTAGAGAGGACAGGACCGGGAACCAGGCTTGTTTTGGCCAAAAAGGAGCTATGAAGATCACTCTGAATGATTCCCTGCTGATCTTCTTCAGAGCTATTGAAATCAGAGGGAAAGGAGGAAACGCATAGGCTAGCTTCATGTTCGAGGACTGGGATAAAGCGTCTACTGCTATGGGGTGATCGGCAGGATTTCGGGAGAAGAAGGAGGTTGTTTGTGCATTTTTCCTTGAAGCAAAGAGGTCGATCTCTGGGTATCCCCATGTTGCTGTCAACTCTAGAAACACCTGCCTGTTCAGAGTCCATTCGTTTGGATCTATACAGTGTCTGCTGAGGAAATCTGCCGACTGGTTTCTTGAACCTTGTAGGTGTACTGCTGAGATTGACAGCACATTCTCCTCTGCCCAGGAAAAAATCTTGTTTGCCAGATTCTGGAGGAGAGGATATCTTGTTCCCCCCTGATGTTTGAGGAAAGAGACCGCTGTCATATTGTCTGATAGGATTCTTATGTTCTGTCCGCTCAGAAGATCCTGACTTTGTTTGAGTGTCTCCCAGACGGCCTGAAGTTCTCTGAAATTTGAAGATCTGTTATTTATGGTCTGGTTCCAGGTTCCTGAAAGGTAGTATATTCCAACCTTTGCACCCAACCCTGTTGGCTGGCATCTGTGGTCACTACCACGTATGGACTTGGATTCCAGGAGACACCCTTTGATAGGTTTGTCTGATGTCTGCCACCAATCCAGAGATCTCCGAGCATCTTCTTTTATAGGGATTTTCCGGTCTAATTGACCGGTGGGTGTGTCCCGTCCCAGACCGTTAGAATCATCTTCTGTAGGACCCTTGTGTGATGGGCTTGGACTCCACGGTAACCGTGAATATACAAGATGTCATTAGGCCCAGAATGCTCATGGCGTTTCTGATGGTGCACACTGATTTTCCCTGAAACGCTTTCAGTCTCTTGACAAGGATTCTGTTGTTTGTGAACCGTAAGGAAAGACCTCTGTAGGCTCGAATCTAGCATGCGTTCCATAGGAAGATTTTCTTGTTTTCTGGGTACTAGGTCCGATTTTTCCCAATTTTAAGATCCAGCCGAGATCCTGTAAGAGGGATATTGTCGTCTGTGTTTGTTCCGTTAGTACTGATGCGGAATCTGCGGTTAGGAGAAGATCATCTAAATAAGTACAATCTTTATTCCCTTCAATCTGAGGAAGGCCCTCTATCTCTATTACTAGCTTTGTAAACACCCGGGGGGCTGTTGATATCCCAAAGGGCAGGCACTGAACAGATAATGGCTTACTTTCCCCGCTTCCCTTACCGCGAATCTTAGGAATTTTTTAAGTCAAGGTGCACAATTACCGCTCCCTGAGAGATGAGGGGTGTTGTTGATCTTATTGATTCCATCTTGAAGCGGTAGTACTTTATGAAGACGTTTAGGGGTTTTAGATTGATATAGTTCTGAATGAACCATCTGGCTTTTTGACCATGAATAACCTTGAATAGTAGCCCCCTTGCCTTCCTGATCTGCAGGGACGCGAGTCACTGCGCCTAGATTTCTTAATTTCGCGACGTCTTTTAAGAGATTTTCCTGTGATGTACCTTCTCCGTACCCTGTCAGCACAAATTTTTGTTGCAGAGTCGATATAATATTCTATCTTGTACCCTTCCTGAATAATTTGGAGCACCCAAGGGTTCTGAGTTATTTGGCTCCATGCTGGGAGAAAAGATCTTAATCTTCCCCCGACAGGGGTCTGGCGTCCATTGTTTGTCTTGGGAAGTGTTGGGGTTAAGCAGAAATCCTCTGCCCTTACCCCCTTTAGGATAGGACCATCTCCCCGACTTTCCCTTATTTTTATACGTTTGGTTCTTTGGCTGGAATTTTTTGGGGAAAAAAATGTGTCTTCCTAGTCTTTGTTTCAGGAAACCCTATCTTCTTATCCGAGGCTTTCTCAAGAATATTGTCCAGACTAGGGCCAAACACGTATGATCCTGAAAATGGGGATTGCACATAATTTATTTTTTGAGTAAAGATCACCAGAAAGCTCTTCTTGCGGTCTTCAGAAGGGCCCCACTTTTGGCTGCAACCTGACTGACTCGGCCGAGGCGTCGCTGTAAAGGCGGTCGCCATCTTTAGGAGCGGGATAGTCTCCAAAATGTCCTCCTGGGAGTTCCCAATGACAAATGATTCTCCAGCTGATATAACCACAATAGTAAGGATCTAGCCACAGATGTAGGCTGCCACGGTTAGTAGAAATGAAGGCCGCCGAAGGCCTCCAAGATTTTCTCAGGAGACCCATCGGCCTTACGGTCCATGTGATCTTTCAGCTGGGAGGAGTCCTCAAATGGATCGCTGTTTTTTTTAGCTACCCAGGCGACCGGGGGCGTCTATTTTTGGGGATTTCTTCCCATAATTTAGTGTCCTCTTTGTCAAAGGATAAACGACTCTTGAATTCCCTGGGAATAAAAAGCCTTTTCTCCACATCTTCCCACTCATCCAGGATCATTTGTTTTAGGCTAGAATTTAAAAGAAAAACTTTCCTCTGTTTTGTAATTAGGCCGGCAAACATTTCCTCCTGAATGGATCTCTTTGTTGGTTCGTCTGAGATATCCATAGTCTGCCTAACTGCAGTCAGAAGGGAATCCATATCTTCAGTTGAGAAACAGTATTTGCGTTTCTCCTCGTGGGATGAGGAAGGTAAAGACTCCTCTTCTTCCTCCTCTCCTGAATATTCCTCTATAGCCTCTGGGTCTGACTCCAAGCTTTCTCTAGGTCTTTTAATCCCGGTGGTCTGCTCGGCCACCTTAGGCATCATTAAGGAGGAAACTGACGCTTTAACTTCTTCCTTAATGATGGCTCTAAGGTCTATTATAGGGACGACTGTTCCTCTTTCATTATTTTGCTAATACAATCCGCACAAAGTTTCTTTGATATGACTACTGAAGCCTTTTGCTGCAGATACGCATCTATTAGGCTTCTTTTTAGTATCCACTTTGAGGGTAGGATCTTTTCTCCCTAGGAGACCATGATGATAGAAAAGCAGGCTATAATGCTTTGCTGAACCTATCACTATTCCCCCCCCCCCCCCCCCCCCCATGTAGTGCTGGGTTACTCACATGTCCCTGGGCAGGAGGGTCTGGGGACTGCTCTCTCATACCGGATGAATCCATGACTGAGGGACTCACACTTAGCCCGACCAGAATTTAAATGTCACTGGCACTTACCCCTCCTGACTTGGATGCTCCTCCCATTCCTTCCGGTTCCAGGGACTCCGGATGGGACGCGAGGCCAAACGTTAGGCCTCCAGCGTCCCTCGCCGTGGGGATCGATCGCAGGGCGCCGCCATACTGCATCCGGTGTCGGAGATTACGCGCATGCACACTCCTTCCCCGGCGCCTCGACGTCACATCCGGTTCAGCGCCGAAGCCGGAAGTGAGAGAGACACTCCGGCTCCCGTGCGGTCTCCCCTGGAGGAAGCATCCTGCAGCCCAGAGCCCCAGCGGTGTTGCGGCTACCGTTTTCCAGCCCCTAGGATCCCCAGCAGTGAGCCGCATGACCCACAGGTACTGGAGGGTCTGGGAGGCTAAGGGACCCCAGCTTAAGGGTTTTAGCCCGGCGAAATAGAAAAGAGAAAAAGAAAAAAAAAAAAATTTAAAGGTCCAAAGGAGAGACCCTCTCTCTGCCCCGTCCATTATTGGGACAGGAAAAAACACTGGTGAAGGTGGGTGGGGGGGAGCTTTTAACCTCTCTGTTTCCTGTCCCAGTAGTGGGCGGGGGAGACAACCTCCATGTAGTGCTGTCATGGAGGACGTCCTGGAAAGTTAATTCTAGTTCTTACACCTTACACCCTGGAGTCAAAGCTTATACAGGTTGAGTATGCCTTATCTGTAAATTAATTATGGAACCCAAAAAATATATATAATTCATCCAAATAGAACATCCAATTTCCAATAAAACTCATATATGCGAATATTCATAAATTCAATTCACTTATGTTAACAGGCATTACTGACAAGGGCATAACTCAACCTGTATAGGTTCTTTGGTATAATATCAAGCTCATAAGATTCCTAATAACAAGAACTGATAGAACAGGAAGCCAAACAGTGGCAACTTCTGACAAAAATTTATAACAATATGCAGGGCTGGGACAAGGTCCACCACCAACAGAGGCTGAGCTGCCCAAGTGCGCTCTGTACTCAGCCAGTCAGGCAAGCATCGTCGACGACCACAGATTTACACTGTAAATCACCTTTTTTTGTAAATGATTGTCTTATCACAGTCATGGCCGACATATCCTAGCCATATGCCAATGTCAAAGGAAGCAGCACTGAGAATAAACTGGGCAGTGCACTGAGAAGTAATACACAGTCAGAGCATACAGTTACTGTAATGATGGCATCCATTCCCAGCATTATATTTAGAGCCATCACTTTCTCAGATTACAGAGTGGGCAAAGCTGCCCAGCTGATGGTGCCAGGTTATAACATGCCAATGCCAGCCTGATGACAGTCATCACTTTCTCAGAATACAGAGTGGGCAATGCTGGCATTGGCATGTTATAAGCTGGGCAGCATTGCCCACTCTGTAATCTGAGAAAGTGATGACTATCATCAGGCTGGCATTGGCATGTTATAACCTGGCACCATCAGCTGGGCAGCATTGCCCACTCTGTAATCTGAGAAAGTGATGGCTCTTATAATGCTGGGAATGGATGCCATCATTACAGTAACTGAGTGTAGTATGAGTGGCCACACATAACGGTAATATAATATACACTGTAACACTACAGCTCCGCTCACCTCTACACCCTGGATATGCCAGTTGCCAGAGCAGGTGCCCGCTCCCGGTGTGCTGTTGCCTGCTGCTGCCCGTCCCGCGCTGCTCCTGGTCTCCAGAGGGCGCCGCGCACATGTGACCTGACTGCGTACAGCGCGTCAGGTCAAAGTGCGCGCGCTGTACGCAGCCAGTAAGCGTCGACTGAGCACAGTGAGCAGACACCAGAGCAGCGGAGCAGCCGAGCCAGGAGGCGGAGCAGGGAGGGAGCACGTAAGTCAGTGCAGTGCTCACTACTCCCTCCGTCCTCCAGGCAGCGCGGCCGGGAGCCCGGCATTCGCGGCAGCAGTAGCGACGGCCGCCCAGAGGCTGGGGAGCTGGCCTGCACCCTGAGGCTGGAGCCTCCCCAGCCTCTGTGTCGGCCCGGCCCTGACAATATGCCAGAATGGGCAACAGAGTGAAAGGCCATACCAACAGGGCATGGCCAAACAAATGACCAACAGGGTCAAATTCTAAAACTTATAACCCAGTCATTTCTACCTCTGTCTTCTATGCTTTGCATGACAGTCAAAGATACAGATTTCTTTGGAAAAAAATTCAAGATTAATGTTAATCACATTAATTTACCATTACTTTTCAATAAAATTACTACGTAAAGGAAGTATGGATGAAGAAAAACAACAAGGTACACTATATATAAAACAAGGCAAACTATACATCTAGAGATCCTTCTCGATTATATATATATAGTCGCAAGAAAAAGTATGTGAACCCTTTGGAACCCTTTGTGATCTTCATCTAAGTCACAACAATAGACAATCACAGTCTGCTTAAACAAATAATTAAATGTTACCATGTTTTTATTGAACACACCATGTAAACATTCACAGTGCAAGTGGAAAAAGTATGTGAACCCCTAGACTAATGACATCTCCAAGAGCTAATTGGAGTGAAGTGTCAGCCAACTGGAGTCCAATCAATGAGATGAAATTGGAGGTGTTGGTTACAGCTGCCCTGCCCCATAAAAAACACACACCAGTTCTGGGTTTGCTTTTCACAAGAAGCATTGCCTGATGTGAATGATGCCTCGCACAAAAGAGCTCTCAGAAGACCTACGATTAAGAATTGTTGACTTGCATACAGCTGGAAAGGGTTAAAAAAAAGTATCTCCAAAAGCCTTGCTGTTCATCAGTCCACGGTAAGACAAATTGTCTATAAATGGAGAAAATTCAGCACTGCTATTACTCTCCCTAGGAGTGTCTGTCCTGTAAAGATGACTGCATGAGCACAGCGCAGACTGCTCAATGAGGTGAAGAAGAATCCTAGAGTGTCAGCTAATGACTTACAAAAGTCTCTGGCATATGCGAACATCCCTGTTAGCGAATCTACGATACGTAAAACACTAAACAAGAATGGATTTCATGGGAGGATACCACAGAGGAAGCCACTGCTGTCCAAAAAAAACATTGCTGCACGTTTACAGTTTGCACAAGAGCACCTGGATGTTCCACAGCAGTACTGGCAAAATATTCTGTGGACATATGAAACCAAAGTTGAGTTGTTTGGGAGAAACACACAACACTATGTGTGGAGAAAAAGAGGCACAGCACAACAACATCAAAACCTCATCCCAACTGTGAAGTATGGTGGTGGGGGCATCATGGTTTGGGGCTGCTTTGCTGCGTGAGGGCCTGGACGGATTGCTATCATCGAAGGAAAAATGAATTCCCAAGTTTATCAAGACATTTTGCAGGAGATCTTAAGGCCATCTGTCCACCAGCTGAAGCTCAACAGAAGATGGGTGTTGCAACAGGACAACGACCCAAAGCATAGAAGTAAATCAACAACAGAATGGCTTAAACAGAAGAAAATACGCCTTCTGGAGTGGCCCAGTCAGAGTCTTGACCTCAACCCGATTGAGATGCTGTGGCATGACCTCAAGAAAGCGATTCACACCAGACATCCCAAGAATATTGCTGAACTGAAACAGTTCTGTAAAGAGGAATGGTCAAGAATTACTCCTGATCGTTGTACACATCTGATCTGCAACTACAGGAAACATTTGGTTGAGGTTATTGCTGCCAAAGGAGGTTCAACCAGTTATTAAATCCAAGGGTTCACATACTTTTTCCACCTGCACTGTGAATGTTTACATGGTGTGTTCAATAAAAACATGCTAACATTTAATTCTTTGTGTGTTATTAGTTTAAGCAGACTGTGATTGTCTATTGTTGTGACTTAGATGAAGATCAGATCACATTTTATGACCAATTTGTGCAGAAATCCATATCATTCCAAAGGGTTCACATACTTTTTCTTGCAACTGTATATATACACACACACATACACTTGATTAGTAAATGTGTTTGTACCTCATTAGTGCTCTTTTTCGGTGCAGCAAAACAGATGACCGAGGTCCATCGTGGTACGGAGGACGCACAGGTGCCAATTTCCTCGGGAATTTCGACTTCACTTTGGGGATTGCTTTTCTCATTCCTCCTGTATGGCTTGATGTGGTCAACACTGATCTTCTTTAACCACCTCAGCCCCTATGGCTTAAACACCCTGAAAGACCAGGCCACTTTTTACACTTCTGACCTACACTACTTTCACCGTTTATTGCTCGGTCATGCAACTTACCACCCAAATGAATTTTACCTCCTTTTCTTCTCACTAATAGAGCTTTCATTTGGTGGTATTTCATTGCTGCTGACATTTTTACTTTTTTTGTTATTAATCGAAATTTAACGATTTTTTTGCAAAAAAATGACATTTTTCACTTTCAGTTGTAAAATTTTGCAAAAAAAACGAGATCCATATATAAATTTTGCTCTAAATTTATTGTTCTACATGTCTTTGATAAAAAAAAAATGTTTGGGTAAAAAAAAAATGGTTTGGGTAAAAGTTATAGCGTTTACAAACTATGGTACAAAAATGTGAATTTCTGCTTTTTGAAGCAGCTCTGACTTTCTGAGCACCTGTCATGTTTCCTGAGGTTCTACAATGGCCAGACAGTACAAACACCCCACAAATGACCCCATTTCGGAAAGTAGACACCCTAAGGTATTCACTGATGGGCATAGTGAGTTCATAGAACTTTTTATTTTTTGTCACAAGTTAGTGGAATATGAGACTTTGTAAGAAAAAAAAAAAAATCATCATTTTCCACTAACTTGTGACAAAAAATAAAAAAATTCTAGGAACTCGCCATGCCCCTCACGGAATACCTTGGGGTGTCTTCTTTCCAAAATGGGGTCACTTGTGGGGTAGTTATACTGCCCTGGCATTCTAGGGGCCCAAATGTGTGGTAAGGAGTTTGAAATCAAATTCTGTAAAAAATGGCCAGTGAAATCCGAAAGGTGCTCGTTGGAATGTGGGCCCCTTTGCCCAACTAGGCTGCAAAAAAGTGTCACACATCTGGTATCTCCGTATTCAGGGGAAGCTGGGGAATGTGTTTTGGGGTGTCATTTTACATATACCCATGCTGGGTGAGATAAATATCTTGGTCAAATGCCAACTTTGTATAAAAAAATGGGAAAAGTTGTCTTTTGCCAAGATATTTCTCTCACCCAGCATGGGTATATGTAAAATGACACCCCAAAACACATTCCCCAACTTCTCCTGAATACGGAGATACCAGATGTGTGACACTTTTTTGCAGCCTAGGTGGGCAAAGGGGCCCATATTCCAAAGAGCACCTTTCGGATTTCACTGGTCATTTTTACAGAATTTGATTTCAAACTCCTTACCACACATTTGGAACTCGCCATGCCCCTCACGGAATACCTTGGGGTGTCTTCTTTCCAAAATGGGGTCACTTGTGGGGTAGTTATACTGCCCTGGCATTCTAGGGGCCCAAATGTGTGGTAAGGAGTTTGAAATCAAATTCTGTAAAAAATGGCCAGTGAAATCCGAAAGGTGCTCGTTATAATGTGGGCCCCTTTGCCCACCTATGCTGCAAAAAAGTGTCACACATGTGGTATCTCCGTATTCAGGAGAAGTTGGAGAATGTGATTTGGGGTGTCATTTTACATATACTCATGCTGGGTGAGAGAAATATCTTGGCAAAAGACAACTTTTCCCATTTTTTTATACAAAGTTGGCATTTGACCAAGATATTTCTCTCACCCAGCATGGGTATATGTAAAATGACACCCCAAAACACATTCCCCAACTTCTCCTGAATACGGAGATACCACATGTGTGACACTTTTTTGCAGCCTAGGTGGGCAAAGGGGCCCAAATTCCTTTTAGGAGGGCATTTTTAGACATTTGGATACCAGACTTCTTCTCACGCTTTGGGGCCCCTAAAATGCCAGGGCAGTATAAATACCCCACATGTGACCCCATTTTGGAAAGAAGACACCCCAAGGTATTCAATGAGGGGCGTGGCGAGTTCATAGAAAAAAAAAAAAAAATGGCACAAGATAGCGGAAATTGATTTTTTTTGATTTTTTTTCTCACAAAGTCTCCCTTTCCGCTAACTTGGGACAAAAATTTCAATCTTTTATGGACTCAATATGCCCCTCAGCGAATACCTTGGGGTGTCTTCTTTCCAAAATGGTGTTATTTGTGGGGTGTTTGTACTGCCCGGGCATTTGAGGGTCTCCGCAATCATTACATGTATGCCCAGCATTAGGAGTTTCTGCTATTCTCCTTATATTGAGCATACGGGTAATGAGATTATTTTTTTCCGTTCAGCCTCTGGGCTGAAAGAAAAAAATGAACGGCACAGATTTCTTCATTCGCATCGATCAATGTGGATGAAAAAATCTCTGCCAAAAAAAGAAAAAGGAGGGGAAAGGCGTCTGCCAGGACATAGGAGCTCCGCCCAACATCCATACCCACTTAGCTCGTATGCCCTGGCAAACCAGATTTCTCCATTCACATCAGTCGATGTGGATGAATAAATCATTGCCGGGATTTTTTTTTTTTTATATATACAAAGTGTTTGCCAAAGTATATGAACACCGCCACTTCCTCAGCTCATATGCCTCGGCAAACGTATCTTTTACTGCAGAGGAGAAATCTCGTCTTGCAGCGCCGCATACACCGACTTGCGTGTAATCTGACAGCAGCGCAATGCTTCTGTCAGAATGCACATCATTGCTGCAGCTAGTCGATCGGTTGGTCCACCTGGAAGGTAAAAAAACAAAACAAAAAAGAAAAAACCAGGCCGCAACGCAATAAATTTATTAACTTTAGAACAGAACATATTAACTTTTTTTTAACTTTTTTACTTACCGGTAATTTTTTTTTTGTTTAGTTTTTTTTACCTTTATAGAACAAACCTCTCCTTCCCCATGGGACAATGTGCAAAGCGCAAATCGCCCAAAGATGTGGCGAAGTACGTTATGCACTTTATAGGTTCAGAGTTAGTATATAGCATGTCCTCAGTTTAGTATATAGTATGACATAGGTACAGAGTTAGTATAACATGTACTGAGTTCAGAGTTGGTTTGGGAATACCGCCTCTCACCAGCAGGGAACCACCCCACTCTGAGTTCCAGGATATTGATCACAACAGGTATCAGGCATATACTTGCGGTTAGTTGTTCCTGGCTAGGGAGCCAGCCGTGGGAAGCCAGTGGCAAGAGGTAAGCAGTCCTTCACGACGTTGTTAAGGATCCTGGTCCGGATATGGGGACGGAGTCCTCAGATGCAATGGAGCTAGCAGGGTGCGCACTCCATTAGTGGAACACCCTGCTTAGCACCTGTCTTCTATTTAAGAGCCGGACGGTAAGTGGGCGGAGTCACAGGACGGCCCGGCGGCCACTGCGTTCCACGCTGGAGCGCAAGCCAGCGTAACACCACAGGCGGTCGCTGCGTTCCATGCTGGAACGCAAGCCAGCGTATCATCGCAGACGGCCGGTGCGTTCCACGCTGGAGCGCAAGCCAGCGTATCATCACAGGGAGCCGCTACGATCCAGGCTGGAGCGCAATCCCGTGTGCTATTACAGGACTTGGCCATTTTTTGCAAATCTGACCAGTGTCACTTTAAGTGCTGATAACTTTAAATCGCTTTGACTTATCCAGGCCGTTCTGAGACGGTTTTTTTCGTCACATATTGTACTTCATGACACTGCTAAAATTGGGTCAAAAAAGTAAATTTTTTTGCATAAAAAAAATACCATATTTACCGAAAATTTCAAAAAATTTGCAAATTTCAAAGTTTCAGTTTCTCTACTTCTGTAATACATAGTAATACCCCAAAGAATTGTGATGACTTTACATTCCCCATATGTCTACTTCATGTTTGTAGCATTTTGGGAATGATATTTTATTTTTTGGGAATGTTACAAGGCTTAGAAGTTTAGAAGCAAATCTTGAAATTTTTCAGAAATTTACAAAAACCCAATTTTTAGGGACCACTACAGGTCTGAAGTCACTTTGTGAGGCTTACATAATAGAAATTGCCCAAAAATGACCCCATTCTATAAACTACACCCCTCAAGGTATTCAAAACTGATTTTACAAACTTCGTTAACCCTTTAGGTGTTGCACAAGAGTTATTGGCAAATGGGGATGAAATTTGAAAATTTCATTTTTTTGCCTAATTTTCCATTTTAACCAATTTTTTCCACTAACAAAGCAAGGGTTAACAGCCAAACAAGACTGTATCTTTATTGCCCTGACTCTGCCGTTTACAGAAACAGCCCATATGTGGCCGTAAACTACTGTACGGCCACACAGCGGGGCGTAGAGTGAAAGGTGCGCCGTTTGGTTTTTGGAAGCCAGATTTTGCTGGACTGGTTTTTTGACGCCATGTCCCATTTGAAGCCCCCCTGATGCACCCCTAGAGTAGAAAGTCCATAAAAGTGACCCCATCTAAGAAACTACACCCCTCAAGGTATTCAAAACTGATTTTACTAACTTTGTTAACCCTTTAGGTGTTGCACAAGATTTAATGGAAAATTTCAAAATTTCACTTTTTTGGCAGATTTTCCATTTTAATATTTTTTTTCCAGTTACAAAGCAAGGGTTAACAGCCAAACAAAACTCATTTTTTATGGCCCTGATTCTGTAGTTTACAGAAACACCCCATATGCGGTCGTAAACCGCTGTATGGGCACACGGCAGGGCACAGAAGGAAAGGAACGCCATACGGTTTTTGGAAGGCAGATTTTGCTGGACTGTTTTTTTTGACACCATGTCCCATTTGAAGCCCCCCTGATGCACCCCTAGAGTAGAAACTCCAAAAAAGTGACCCCATTTTAGAAACTACGGGATAGGGTGGCAGTTTTGTTGGTACTAGTTTAGGGTACATATGATTTTTGGTTGCTCTATATTACACTTTTTTGTGCGGCAAGGTAACAAGAAATAGATTTTTTGGCACGTTTTTATTTTTTGATATTTACAACATTCATCTGACAGGTTAGATCATGTGGTAATTTTATAGAGCAGGTTGTCAGGGACGTGGCGATACCTAATATGTATACTTTTTTTTTTTATTTATGTAAGTTTTACACAATGGTTTCATTTTTAAAACAAAAAAAATGTTTTAGTGTCTCCATAGTCTAAGAGCCATAGTTTTTTCAGTTTTTGGGCAATTATCTTAAGTAGGGTCTCATTTTTTGCAGGATGAGATGACGGTTTGATTGGCACTATTTTGGGGTGCATATGATCGCTTGCGATTACACTTTTTGTGACGTAAGATGACAAAAAATGGCTTTTTTTACACCGTTTTTATTTTTATTTTTTTACGGTGGTCATCTGAGGGGTTAGGTCATGTGATATTTTTATAGAGCCGTTCAATACGGACACGTCGATACCTAATATGTATACTTTTTTTTATTTAAGTTTTACACAATGATTTCATTTTTGAAACAAAAAAAATCATGTTTTAGTGTTTCCATAGTCTAAGAGCCATAGTTTTTTCAGTTTTTGGCCGATTATCTTGGGTAGTATGATTTTTGCGGGATGAGATGACGGTTTGATTGGTACTATTTTGGCGTACATGCGACTTTTTTTAATCACTTTTATTACCTTTTTTGGGAAGTAAGGTGGGCAAAATGTCAATTTTCTCATAGTTTTTATTTTTTTATTTTTATGGCGTTCACCGTTCGGGTAAAGTAACATAACCGTTTTATAGATCAGGTCGTTACGGACGCGGCGATACCAAACATGTGTAGGGAATTCTATTTTTTAAATTTTTAATCAGTGATAAATGTGTTTTTTGATTTTTACTTTTTTTTCACTTTTTTCACTTTTTTTTTGACTCAGACCCACTTGGTTCTTGAAGATCCAGTGGGTCTGATGTCTCTATAATACAGTACAGTACAATATATATTGTACTGTACTGCATTTTACTTACACTTTGTCTGAACAGATCTCTGCCTTTAGCACAGATCTGTTCAGCACCATGGACAGCAGGATGCCTGAGACGGCGTCCTGTTGCCATGGGAACCTTCCCCGTCTGCTCAGTAGTTGTCAGAACTTCGCAGACGGGGAAGGGTAAGGACGGGGCTGTCTGGGGGCTCTCTCCCTCTCCATCGGGGGGCTGCAAAGGCACAGCAGCCCCCCGATGGGAGAGGGAGGGAGCTCCCTCTTACTGTTAACTTTTTCCATACAGCGGTCCGTACGATGTCAGCCGTTTATACCAGGGTGTCGGCAATGTGCTGACACCCTGGTATAACCACTGTCCACCAACGATTATTCAAGGGGAGGCGGGCGGGGGATCGCAATCCCGCCTGCCGCGCCTCCCGCACCTCCCGCACCGCCTGCGACACCCCCCCTGCACCACCCGCCCACATAATATCAATCAGGGGGGCAGGGGGGTTAATAAAATATTTTTTCGGGCATTTTAAAGTTTGATCTGACCGCGGGGATCAGAATCGGCTAAAAGCGCAGCAAACCGGAGGTCTGAATTGACCTGCGGTTTGCTGCGATCGCCGATACGGGGGGGTCACATGACCCCCCCTCGGCGTTGTGACAGGATGCCGGCAGAATGATTTCAGCCGGCATCCCGTTCAGATTAACCCCCGGGGCGCCGCAATCTCATTTTAAACTCATGACGTACCGGTACGTCATGGGTCCTTAAGGACTCGGGAAACATGCCGTACCGGTACGTCATGGGTCCTTAAGGGGTTAACTAAAGCAAGCAGAATGAGGCCAAGATTATTTAATTTAGAGGAGACAGAAAAATATATATATAACACACCGGCATTTCAACTGGAACCTCGCAGGGGAAAATGGCTTCCCTTCCATACATCAAACGAAAGGGTGAAAATTTTGTTGTTGTTTGGACTTTTGACCTCAATGAAAATAAGGTGGCATGTAAATACAAGTCCCAGTTATCTTGCTTGTCATTAACCAATTTAGTGAGAGCTCTATAAGGAATAAAATAAATAGACACATTTACAACAGTCTCACAAATTATGTGGAATTAATAGCTCTTAGCTTAATATAGTTGTACACATGTTTCAGAAATACATGTTTTTGGATACCTGACAAACTGTCAAAGTAAACCTATGCAGCATAGTGTTACTAAAAGCATGACAAAAAAAAAAAAAAAAAGGGAAGTATAGTAGCCTTTTTATGTTATCATTAGTCTTTTCATCCAGGCCGTTGGTCTGTGGGTGATAAGACGCTGTCACGCTTCTTTCAATTCCCAATAGACTGCACATTTGGTCGTTAAGCTGAAAGAAAATCAATTAAAATATATATATATATATATATATATATATATATATATATATATATATATAAAATCAAATTTTAAAGACTTGTAAGAGATTGATAGTACACATACTTGATTAACAAATTCTCTGCCCTGGTCTGAAAGTATTCGTTTGGGACAACCATGACGGTAGATCATATAGCAAATATGGTGTCCCACCTCAGCAGCACTTTTTGTTTTTAGAGGAAAGGCCTCCACCCATTTTGAAAAATAATCTGTGGCCGTCAGAATGTACTGGAAACCATCCACAGTCTTTGGGAAAGGACCCGTTAGGTCAATTCCAACAAGCTCCCAGACATCAGAGACCTAATGTCATGAAACAAATATATATAATTTTTAATAAAACAATGTTCTAACATGTTATGCAATACTATAGTAGCTATTTACCTTAATACACTGTAACGGCTATGGAGTGGATAAAGGCTTTCCAAACCTCTGGCAATTATCACATTCGTTGATCTGTTGGGAAAGAGTTGTTAACCTGTGTAAAGCGTTCATAATTATTGTTACATCTAAAGATTACTATTGTGTGTACCCATTTTTTTTATATCCATTCTCATTCCTTGCCAGAAGAACCGTGAGGAGATAGCCAATTGTGTTCGAGTTATGCCTGTATGTCCTCCAATGGGCGATGCATTAAATTCCAGAAAGATCCTCTTTGCTTCTTCCTCGTTGTTGAGAACTCTTCTTGTTCCAAAGAAAAGCTCTCCTTCTGTAATGAAAGTTAAAAATTAGGATAAACATTCATTGCAAAGCTATGTTAAAAAGAAAATAATCAGATTGACTGTATGTCTGATAGTCACCCTTTAATGTAAATTTTGCACGTTTGCCTGAAATTCTGTTTCTGGGTTTAGGTACACCAGGATGGGTATTCTCCAGCTATGAGGAATTTCAAAATATCATTGTACTTTGTCTCCATTTCTATAAAATTAAAACACAGTTATCATTCTACAAGTCTTTAGAATCAATACAAAATGACATAAAAACATAATTTACATATTTAACAAAAAAAATTAAATATAACTTTCAAACAATAAAATAAACTAGGCCCCACCTTGCAATGTGGACACTACAGTGCAACTGATAACAAAGAAACAAACCAGATAAAATTTTACGTTCATATTTATATTGTATTAAAGGCTACAGGATGCAGTAGAAACATTTGATACACATATGGTTAAAAACTGCAGTAGTTCCTCTCTTATACAGGAATGAAATACATATTTTCTTCTAGGAAATACTTGTTGAGATATCATACAATTATTAATTGGGTATTACGATGGACAGCAAGAAAGGTGGCAGACAATCTTAGAAACGTCTCAGAGACATATGAACTAATATCGGACGAGCCATACATGATCAAGGGTCAGGAAATATGTACTGGAATGCCAAGAATATTTATGTGGAGTAAAGCTAAAAATTAATAAAAGTAATATATAAGATGCTTTATAAGTGGTTATTCCCTTGGTTATCTGGCTTACAAATGAACTACATAATTTATGGTCTACAAGCTATGTGAACAGGAGACGGATTTAAGACATGAATTGGCACTGTGTTAATTCAACGCGCACAAAAAATTGTTTGTCACACTGAACCGTTTCCTGCGTGCTTTTGTGATTTGTTTCCTGGAACTTCTCTTACTATATCACACCAAGATGTGGGTATTACTCACCGTCGGGGTAGTCTGATGAGACTGGACACTGAAGGCAAGCGAGCAAATCAAATGCCAAACCTGCAAGGGGAAAATTAAGACAAAATTGTAAAATATATTAATTGTCTCAACACAATATCAAAGTTAATCACTGTTGGCGAATCTGATAATATTGGACAATAGGCGAGGGATTGAATGTCTAAAGAGACAATGTAATGTAAAACTGTTGCAGTCTTAATAATGTCACACCACAATACGGGTATTACTCACAGTCGGGGGTAGTCTGATAAGACCGGACACTGAAGTCAAGCGAGCGAATCAAATGCAAAACCTGCAAGCGGACAATAAATACTTAATTATAAAATATATTAATTGTATCAACATTATATGGGTACAACTTAGGACAGTGTGGTTCTATAGTACAATGCAGTGTTCAGTAGTATATAACAGTATGTTAGGCATAGCAAAATGTTATACATAGCACAGCATATTCACGTTACGTATGCAAAACACAGCTGTTTGGGTTAGGCTACTTTCAGACCTACGTTTGGGGATCCGCTTGTGAGATCCGTTTGAAGGGTGGACATACACCTCCGTTCTAGAGGTGGACACCAGAACGCTGCTTGCAGCGTTTTGGTGTCCGCATGGCGGTCTGTTGCCAAACTGATCCGTCCTGACTTACAATATACGTCAATGGGGACGGATCCATTTGCATTGACACAAAATGGTGCAATTGCAAACGTATCCGTTCCCCATTTCAATGTAAGTTGGGACTGATTTATGTTGGGACTAGTTTTTTTTCTAATACAATACGAAGGGATCCGTTGAAAACGGATGCATTCGTTTGTATGTTCGGTGCGGATCTGTCTGTACAAGTACAGGACGGATCCGCACCGATCGCCAGTATGAAAGTAGCCTAACACAATATTATCAAAAGCTAGCCAACATCAGACAGGGAGAAAACAATTAAACCAGATAACAGACTCCTCTCTGTCTCCCTAATTATGTACAGAGGATGGAGTCTGTTTACTGGTTTCATTGTTTTCCCCCTGTCTGATGTATTATGATGACTATCATGTGATAACAATGTTTAATGATTAAAGCACTACAGGGCGCAATCTATAAACCACTGTCCCAGTAAAAGTTAAATGCACAAAGATAAAGATAACAGAATTTAAATACAATGCTATTTTATACTAGATCAAACCGGAATGCAATTTATGTCTGCCTAAACACAGCTTATACAAACATCAAAAAGCTGCAAATAACATAGCAAACATATGACTAAGTTTTAATGTATTATTTAAACACTCTAATTCAAAAGGGCACGGAATGGACAGCACTCACCCAATATGCTGCACACACCGCCTGGATGGAGAAATGCCCCCCAATATGCTACACACGTTCCCTGAATGTAGCAATGCCCCCCAAAATGCTGCACACACCATCTGGATGAAGAAATGCCCCCCAAAATACTGCACACACTCCCTGGATTAAGCAATGCCCCCCAAAATACTGCACACACTCCCTGGATTAAGCAATGCCCCCCAAAATACTGCACACACTCCCTGGATGAAGAAATGCCCCCCAATATGCTGCACACACCGCCTGGATTAAACAATGCCCTACAATATGCTGCACATACCACCTGGATGGAGAAATGCCCCCCAAAATTCTGCGCACACCATCTGGATAGAGAAATGCCCCCCAATATGCTACACACCTGGTGGAGTACACAATGCCCCCCAAATATGCTGCATCCCTCTTTGAAGCATTGTCCTCCCTAAATGCTGCACACCCCACCTGTATTAAACATTGCCCCCCAATATGCTGAAACCAACCTCCTCCTAGGTGTCATGTGCCACCACCTCATTCAGTAAACCTCGTAGGCCAATGGTGGAGGTCCACAAAACGAAAGTTTCTTCCACTGGTTCAGTCCATAAAGAGTTCAGCTCCTATCAAGGAGGAGACAAACCCAAGGACCTGAGCAGACATTGTCCCTTACACAGGAAGCCTCATTCCCTACTTAAGTGCAGAACCTTCAGGGAAAAGTCATTGGAAGACCGCAAGACCTTCCTCAAGGAGAACAACATCTGTTTTAAATGCTCTTCAACTTTGCACTAACCTCACAGTCCCTGGTGAGGTGCAAAGTGTGCCGAATGTGACAGCACAGATCATAACACAGCTCTACACCCTGGGCCACCATCGTGGGCCTCACCCAAAATCCAAGACCATAGCGGGGAGCTGAAGGACACAAATACAGACAATTTGGCAGTTACTTATAAATGTACAGAGGTTTGCAGAGACCTCAGAGGAGGCAGATCCTGCTCTAAAATCTCCCTAGAGAGGGTTTACCTAGCATACGACCGAAGCAAAGCCATCAAAGTATATGCAATTCTAGACGATCAAAGTAACAAGTCGTTAGTGAAGTCTGCCTTCTTTGATAGCTTCGACATCAGAGGACCCGGTACCCCCTATTCTCAAAAAATTTGTGCTGGTACTGTGGAGACAGCCGGAAGGAGGGCAAGCGGCTACATAGTTGAGTCCAGTGATGGTCAAGTGCGTCTGCCTTTACCAACTATACTGGAATGTAACCAGATTCCTGACAACAGGTCCAAGATACCAACACACCAGAAGTAGTAGTGCATCAGCCTCACCTGAAACGTATAAGACACCTGATCCCAAACCTTGATCCTGAAGCTCAGATAGTCTTACTCCTCGGGAGAGATATCCTAAAGGTCCACAAGGTTAGACAGCAGATCAATGGGCCTCTCAACGCTCCATACGCCCAGAGACTTGACCTAGGACGGGTCATTGTAGGAGAGGTCTGTTTGGGAGGTGTACACAAACCGACAACTGTCAACAGCATGCTTACCAGTACACTTAAGAATGGACGCCCATCTCTTCTCCAACCATGCAAAAATTACTTCTTCATTAAGGAACTGCCTCAAAACACTTTATCATCAGGTGCCCTTGCAGATCCTGTCTACGATAACTTCATCTGGGATGGCAATCAAGACCTAGGATCCACAGTCTTCTGCAAGACTAAAGAGGACAATCGTATGGCGATGTCATTCGAAGATAGACTGTTCCTAGATATAAAGGAGCAAGGAATGGTGCAGGACAAAACAAAAAGCTGGGTTGCACCTCTACCCTTTAATCCTCAAAGACAACGCTTTCACAACAGAGAACAAGTTTTCAAATGATTTGTCTCTATCAGGCACAGCCTACGAAGTAAACCTGAGATAAGAGATCACTTCTTTACCTTCATGGAAAAGATATTCCGGAACGATCATGCAGAGCTAGCACCTGTACTTCGAGACTCGGAAGAACGCTGGTACCTACCCATGTTTGGGGTGGGGTGTATCACCCGAAGAAACCAGGTCAGATCAGAGTAGTGTTTGACTCAAGTGTCAAGTATGAAGGCGTATCATTGAACGACGTTTTGCTGTCAGGCCCGAATCTAAACAAGCTCATAGGAGTGCTTCTCCGTTTTCGCAGAGACTCGTTGCATTCATGGAACATAGAAATTTCTTGAGATTCCTATGGTTCAAGGACAACGATCCCTCTAAAGATGTTAGAGTATCGTATGAAGTTCACATCTTCGGCAATAGTCCTTCTCCTACAGTTGCCATCTATGGATTAAGACGCCCAGCTCAGCAAGTAGAAGAAAAGTACGGAGCGGATGTCAGACTCTTTGTAGAGAAGGACTTCTATGTGGATGACTGTCGGAAATCAATGCCCTCAGATGAGACTCCAATTAGTCTTCTTAAAAGAACCCAGGAAATGCTCTCTCTGTCTAAACTGAGGCTACACAAGATCGCTTCTAACAGCCAGAAATTGATGGAAGCCTTTCCTTCTCAGGACCATTCAGAAGACTTGAAGGACTTAGATCTAGGCTTTGACTCACTTCTGATGCAACGGAGCCTTGGCCTACTCTAGGACATAAAAGCTGATACCTTCACTTTCCAGGTTAGCAGAGAAGAAAAACCCTTTACTCGCAGAGGAGTACTGTCGGCCATAAGCAGTTTATATGACCCACTTGGATTTGCAGCTCCTATACTCATCGAAGGTAAAGCTATGTTAAGAGACTTCACCAGAGAAGGGTCGAACTGGGATACTCCCCTTCCCATGAAGGAAAGAACCACGTGGATGGCCTGGAAGAATTCCCTTACAGCCTTATCTGATCTTCACATAGCTCGTCCATATGTTTCTGTACCAACTACCAAGATTGAGACACAAAAACTTTGTGTTTTTTGCGATGCTTCAGTCAATGCAATTGCGGCTGTAGCTTACTTGAAGACGTTAGATACCAGCGAACAATGCCATGTAGGGTTTGTCATGAGTAAAGCGAAACTAACGCCACTCCAGGAACACACAATACCACGCCTGGAACTATGTGCCGCGGTGTTAGCGGTGGAGTTAGTCGAACTCATCGCTACAGAAATAGACCTGGAAATTAAAGACTCTGAGTTCTATACCGATAGCAAGATAGTACTTGGATATATCTGTAATGAAGCTAGACGCTTCTATGTCTACGTCAACAACAGAGTTCTAAGGATCAGAAGATCTACCTCTCCTGAACAATGGAAATATGTACCTACGCATCTCAACCCTGCGGACCAAGCAACTAGATCTGTCGCTGGTGACCGTCTCTAGGATACAATTTAGTTTACAGGCCCAACCTTTTTGTATAGGCCGATGCCCAACACAGCACAAACTGATGTTCGAACTAGTAAACCCACATGCTGATGTTGAGATACGTCCTCAGGTATCTGTGTTACATACGGAGACTCTGGACCACCACCTGAAATCCCATAGATTCAGTAGATTCTCTACTTGGAGATCTCTTGTCCGTGCCATCACTTGCCTGACTCACATTGCTCGGTGGTACAAAGCGACTTCATCGACAGATAAAAATATCTGTAGAGGTTGGCATCATTGTAAACATGTTTACACAGCTCTCCACCATTACAGAAGAAAAACTCGGCACTCTACTCTCCAGATCACATCTCACCACCTGTGCACTTGACTCAATCCAATCCCACCTCATCCCTAACCTCACCACAGTGTTTATCCCAGACCTAACTCATCTCTTCAACCTATCATTAACCTCGGATGTCTTCCCCTCTGGTCTTGAACATGCTACCATTACACCCATCCTCAAAAAGCCTTCACTTGACCCATCATCTTTGTCCAGTTATCGCCCCATATCACTTCTTCCATATGCCTCAAAGCTACTTGAGCAACATGTCTATTTTGAACTGTCCTCTCATCTCTCCTCCTGCTCCCTCTTTGACCAGCTACAATCTGGCTTCCGACCCCACTACTCAACTGAGACTCCCCTCACCAAAGTCACCAATGACCTACTAACAGCCAAAACCAAAAAACATTACTCTGTCTTCCTTCTCCTTGACCTGTTCTCTGCCTTTGACACTGTCGATAACTCCCTTCTGTTGCAAACTCTCTCATCTCTTGGCATCACTGACCTGGCCCTCTCCTGGATCACATCATACCTCACAGACCGGACATTTAGCGTCTCCCACTATCACACCACCTCCTTGTCTTATTCCCTCTCTGTTGGTGTCCCACAAGGCTTTCTCCTAGGACCACTGCTCTTCTCGAACTACAGCTTAGAGAGTCCCATGGCTTTTAGAATCACTTTTATGCTGATGACACACAAATCTACCTCTTTGGTCCAGACATCACCACCTTACTATCCAGAATCCAATAATGCCTATCTTTAATATCCTCCTTCTTCTCCTCTCGCTTTCTAAAACTTAACATGGACAAAACAGAATTCATAATCTTTCCCCCATCTTGCTCACCCCCCCCCCCCAAACAGACCTATCTATCATGATCAATGGCTGCACACTCTCCCCGGTCAACCAAGTCTGCCGCCTTGGAGTGACCTTGGATTCTGCCCTCCTTCCGACCGCACATCCAAGCCCTTTCCACCACCTGCCGCCTCCAACTCAAAAACATCTCCCACATTCGCGCTTTCCTCAACTTTGAGTCTGCGAAAATGCTTGTACATGCCCTCATCATCTCCCGCCTAGACTACTGCAACATCCTCCTCTGTGGCCTTCCATCTAGCACTCTCGCACCCCTCCAATCTATCCTCAACTCTGCTGCCCGACTAATCCACCTCTCACCCTGTTACTCCTCTGCCTCTCCCCTTTGCCAATCCCTTCACTGGCTCCCCATTGCCCAGCGAATTCATTTCAAAATACTAACAAATACATACAAGGCTGTCCACAACCTGTCCCCTACCTACATCTCTGAGCTACTTTCCCGATACGTCCCCACATGCAATGTCCGATCCTCACAGGACCTCTTTCTCTCCTCTCCTCTTATCACCTCTTCACACAATCGCCTCCAAGATTTCTACCGTGCATCCCCCACACTCTGGAACTCGCTACCCCAATATATCAGACTCTCACCTACAGTGTAATCCTTCATAAGAAACCTGAAAACCCACCTCTTACGTATCCAAGCCATTCTGAGATTGTTTTCTCACAACACATTGTACTTCTTGATAGTGAAAAAAATTTGTCAATATAATTCACCTTTAATTTATAAAAAAAATCCCAAATTTACAGAAAATTTGGAAAAATTTGCAATTTTCACCATTTTAATTTCTCTGCTTTGAAGGCAAATAGTGATACATCATAAGAGAATTATTACCTTGCATTCCCCATAGGTCCACTTTCATGTTTGCATAATTTTGTTAATGTAATTTTATTTTATAGGATCTTATAAAGCTTAGAATTTTAGAAGCAAATTTTTTAATTTTTAAGAAAATTTCAAAAAACCCACTTTTTTAAGAACCACTTCAATACTAAAGTCACTTTGTGGGGCTTACATAGTGGAAAACACCTATAAATGGCCCCATTGTAGAAACTACACCCCTCAAGTTATTCAAAACTGATTGTACAAACTTTTTTAACCCTTTAGGTGTTCCACAAGAATCAAAGGAAAAGGAGATGACATTTTAAAATTTCACTTTTTTGGCAGATTCTCCATTTTAATTCATTTTTTTCTGTAACACATCAAGGGTTAACAGCCAAAAAAACTCAATATTTATTACCCTGATTCTGCAGTTTACCCCATATGTGGTTGTAAACTGTTGTACGGTAGAGCGCACAATTTTTGAGCAATCATCTTTTTATTTCTCCATTTTCAGAAAGCCAAAACTTTTTAATTTTTTGGGCGATTGTCTAATTTTTTGTGGGATGAGATAACGGTTTGATTGGTACTATTTTGGGGTACATACTACTTTTTGATCGTTTGGTATTACACTTTTTGTGATGTATGGTGACAAAAAAAATATTTTTTGGCATGGTTTTTATTTATTTCTTTTTACGGTGTTCACCAGACAAGTTAGCTCATGTGATATTTTTATAGAGCAGGCTGTTATGAATGCGGCGATACCTAATATGTTTGTTTTTTAAATATATTTTGGTTTTAAACAATAAAAGCATTTTTGAAACAAAAAAATTATGTTTTTATGTCTCCATTTTCTGAAAGCCATACCTTTTTTATTTTTTTGCCAGATTGTCTTATGTAGGGTCTTATTTTTTGCGGAATGAGATGACTGTTTAATTGGTATTATTTTTGGGTAAATACTTTTTGATGGCTTGGTATTACACTTTTTTGAGAAGTAAGGTGATAAAAAATGGCTTTTTGGCACAGTTTTAATTTTTTTACGGTGTTCACCAGACAGGTTACCTCGTGTGATATTTTTATAGTACAGGTCGTTATGGATGCGGCGATACTTAATATGTCAGTTTTTTTATATATTTTGGTTTTAAGCAATAAAAGCATTTTTAAAACAAAAAAATGATGTTTTATGTCTCCATTTCCTGAAAGCCATATCTTTTTTATTTTTTGGCTGATTGTCTTATGTAGGGACTTATTTAATGCATATGACCTTTTGATCGCTTGGTATTGCACTTTTTGTGATAAAAGGTGACAAAAAATTGCTTTTTGTAGCACAGTTTTTATTAAATTATTGTTACAGTGTTGACCGGACGGGGTGGATCATGGGATATTTTTATAGAGCAGGTTGTTACGGACAAGGCGATACCTATCATGTATGTTTTTTCTATTTTTTACAATTTTTGATGTCTCTTTTTAAGGGGAAGGTTTTTTTTTTTTAAATGTAAACAATTTTTTTTATTTAATGTTAAAAACACTTTTATTTCACTTTTATTATTTTTTTTTTGTCCCACTATGGGACTTCAACATTTCAGGGTCTGATCCCTCTTTCAATACAGCACAATACATCTGTTTGTGCTGTATTGAACTGTCAGTGCCTTACAATGTAAGGCCGAATGCACACGGCCGTGAGCGGTTCGTGGTAACACGGCCGTGTGCATTCGGCCTAAGATGCAGACAGTTGCCTAGGGCTGGGTCTCTTGAGCTTCCGTAGCTGGCAGCCCCGATGCCTGAGCAAGGCATCGGGGCTGCCATAGCAACCATCGGGTCCCCATCACCGCAGCATTGGAACCCGATGGGGATGTACAAGCTGCCGCAAACCCCCTGTATGCCCCGGTCACGCTGAAGGCAGCATACAGGAGGTTAATCCACCAGCATTGGTGTTTTCACCGATGCTGGCAGATACAGCCGGGCCCCTGCTGCTGATCACAGCAGCGCGTGTGGGGAAGCCAGTTAATCCTAAGGCGTTAAGTACTGGCTAGTTAGGACGAGCATTCTCGTCCTAGTTCGGCAACCTGTTAATGTAAGCTTTAACCTCTTAAGGACCCTGACATTTTTCACCTGTGTCACTTTATGTGGTGATAACTTTAAAACACTTTTACTCATCCAAGCTATTCTGAGTCTGTTTTCTTGTCACATATTGTACTTCATGACAGTGGTAAATTTACCAAAAATTCAGAAAAATTAGCAATTTTCTAAATTTCTATTTCTCTGCTTTTAAAACAGATAGTGATACCTCCTAAAACAGTTATTACTTTACATTTCCCATATGTTTACCTCAAATTTAGTAAATTACATTATCTTTTTTTTGGAATGTTAGAAGGCTTAGCAGTTTCTTAGCAAATCTTGAAATTTTTCAGAAAGTTTCTAAAACCCACTTTTTAAGGACCATTTCAGATCTGAAGTCACTGGTCTTAAACTGCTGTACGGGCACACGGCAGGGCGCAGAAGCACAGGAACGCCATATGGTTTTTGGAGGGCAGATTTCACTGGCATAATTTTAAGTTGCCATGTCACATTTGAAGACCCCCTGATGCACCCCTAGAGTAGAAACTCCAAAAAAAGACCCCATTTTGGAAGCTACGGGATAAGGTGGCAGTTTTGTTGGTACTATTTTAGGGTACATATGATTTTTGGTTGCTCTATATTTCACTTTTTGTGAGGCAAGGTAAAAAAAAATAGCTGGTTTAGCACCGTTTTTATTTTTTGTTATTTACAATGTTCATCTGACAGGTTAGATCATGTAGTATTTTTACAGAGCAGGTTGTTACGGATGCGACAATACAAAATATGACAACTTTTTTTGGTTTGTTTCAGTTTTACATAATAAAAGAATTTTTTAAATTTTTTTTTTTTTATTGTCTCCATATTCTGAAAGCCATACTTTTTTTTCTTTTTTTGGGCGATTCTCTTATGTAGGGGCTCAATTTTTTCGGTATGAGATGACCGTTTGGTACTATTTTAGGGTGTATATGACTTTTTGATCGCTTGGTATTACACTTTTTGTGATGTAAGGTGACAAAAAATGGCTTTTTTGACACACTTTATTTAATTTTTTTACCGTGTTCACCTGAGGGTTTAGGTCATGTGATATTTTTATACAGCAGGTTCTTACGGACGTGGCAATACCTAATATGTATACTTTTATTTATTTAAGTTTTACACAATAACAGCATTTTTTAAACTAAAAAAATCATGGTTTAATGTCTCCATATTCTGAGAGCAATAGTTTTTTTTATTTTTTGGGCAATTATCTTAGGTAGGGTCTCATTTTTTGCGGGATGAGATGACGGTTTGATTGGTATGATTCTGCAGTGCATATGACTTTTTGATCGCTTAGTATTACACTTTTTGTGATGAAAGGTGACAAGCAAATGGCCTTTTTGACACAGTTTTTTTTTTTTGTGTTTTTTTTGCAGTGTTCACCTGAGGGATTAGGTCATGTGATATTTTTATATAGCCAGTCATTACGGACGTGGCAATACTTAACTTTTTTCATTTATTTAAGTTTTACACAATAATATCATTTTTGAGACAAAAAAAATAATAATCATGTTTTAGTGTCTCCATAGTCTGAGAGCCATAGTTTTTTTTGGGTGCAATTGTCTTAGGTAGGGGATAATTTTTGCTGGATGAAATGACGGTTTGATTTGCACTATTTTGGGGTGCATATGACTTTTTGATCGCTTCGCTTGCTATTAGACTTTTTGTGATGCAAGGTGAAAAAAAATGGCTTTTTTGACAGTTTTTATTTTTTTTACGGTGTTGTTAGGTAGGGGCTCATTTTTTGCGGGATAAGATGATGGTTTGATTGGCACTATTTTGGGGTACATATGACTTTTTGATCGCTTGATATTACACTTTTTGTGATTTAAGGTGACAAAGAGGGATATAAGGCATAGCTTCACCAACCATTTGGCAAATCTGATCATGTTTAGGTAGAGCTCTGACGACATTAATATTTTTACAGAGGTAGATGCAGGGTTTGTTCTTAAACTTGTGAATAATACAGTCCAAAAACATACCATCAGGTCATTCCCGAATCAGAAGTTGTGGGTAGATAAAACCATCCGGGATGCTTTTCACTCCCTTCAGCAGCTTTTAACAGGGGATTATCATTGGAAATATGGCCGGAGAGCGGTTAAAGGGGTATTCCCATCACAGACAATGGGGGCATATCACTAGGATATGCCCCCATTGTCTGATAGGTGAGTGTCCCACCTATGGGACCTGCACCTACAATGAGAACGGAGCAGGGAGAGTTGTCATTTTTATGTGGCTGACGAAAATAGCCAAGCCAGCGCTCTGCTATTTTTGGCGGCCCCATAGAAATGAATAGAGGGCGGCTGCGCATGCGCAGTGTGCCCTCCACTACTTTCCCCGCTCTATTCTCCTAGCAATATGCCCCCATTGTCTGTGATAGCAAAACCCCTTTAAGGAAGCAAAACACTTTTATGGAAGGAGGTTAAAGGGAATCTGTCACCAGGATTTTGTGTATAGAGCTGAGGACATGGATTGCTAGATGGCCGCTAGCACATCCGCAATACCCAGTCCCCATAGCTCTGTGTGCTTTTATTGTGTAAAATAAAACTATTTGATACATATGCAAATTAACCTGAGATGAGTCCTGTATGTGAGATGAGTCAGGGACAGGACTCATCTCAGGTTAATTTGCATATGTATAAAATCGTTTTTTTGACACAATAAAAGCACACAGAGCTATGGGGACTGGATATTGCGGATGTGCTAGCGGCCATCTAGCAACCCATATCCTGAGCTCTATACACAAAATCCCAGTGACAGGTTCCCTTTAAGGCTACAATTCCAACAGAATGCAAAGTGTCTATGGCATGGGCTGAGAATGATAACTGACTTAAGACAATGCACTAACAGCATTGAGCATGCGGACATATCTGTGGCAGAGGAGGTGAATTCTTTCTATGCGCGCTTCGGTGATGAAGCTCATGTTAATACTGCCAATTATCTCCTACATGTTAATTGTAGGATAGTCAGGAAGCCAACTAGATCAGTGAATGTTCTCACCCTTATCACAGAACATAATGTGAGTAGAGCTTTTAACAGGGTGAACATAAGGAAGGCAGCAGGTTGAGATGCTATCTCTAGTTGAGTCCTCAGATCTTGTGTTAATCAGCTAACCCCAGGGTTTACCAAAATCTTTTATCAACTACTTTCTCCGCTAAAAGCATCATGTGAGATTATTCCCAGTTTAGTTTAAGTCCCGAATAATAATCAAATCTCTCAGCAATATTAATTACTATCTCCAACTCATCATCGGTGTTTGCCAGAAACAATAAAATATCATCGGCGTATAGCATTATTTTCTCATTTATATTACCATATTGGAACCCTTTAATATTTTCATTCTCTCTAATGATTACCGCTAATAGTTCTATTGCAATTGCAAAGAGGAGCGGCGATAGGCAACACCCATGCCTTGTGCGCCTAAACAGGGCAAAAGGCAGGGAGGTCAAGCCATTCACTGCCACGCTTGCTGTAGGATGTGAATAAATCAATTTTATCCAATTTATAACGGAATCCCCAAAACCGAAACATTTAAGAACCTACCAAAGATACTCCCACTCTATACAGTCAAAAGCCTTAACTGCATCTAATGATAAGATAGCTTTTTAGTGTGTTTATCTTTATTTCCTTCTATGTTCATAAACAATCTTCTTATATTAGTATATATTAGTCACCCTGGGATAAACCCAGTTTGATCCTCTTTTATTATTGTTTTTATTACTCTTATTAATCTATCTGCCAATACCTTAGCTAGTAATTTAATATCAGTATTTAACAGGGAAATGAGTCTATATGAATCTGGCCTTAAAGGGGTATTCCCATCTTGCAAATTCATCCTCACCTGCAGTCAGTTCTGCTGTTCACTTCCTGGTTTTCTGCTGCTAAGGCTGGGCGGGCTTAGGCAGTTTGAGTGAAGGCCGGCCATGCCTCCTTATGATATCACACTGATAACTCAGTCCTTGAGTGCTCCATTCCTGTGAAGAGAATGCAGGCTGCCAGACTGATGAGTCAGTGTCTGTGAGGCCCCTCTCCCCTGCTGGGGAATCGTCACTCAGAGAGCTGTGATAAGTGAGTTCAGTGTACAGTAACAGGTGGCAAAATCTCTGTGTGATCTCTTACAAACCCATTTTGTTTATCAAAAAATATAATTCCATATTATACATTATCTCAAAAGCTTGTCAGCTAGTAGACTTCTAATCTGTGCTTTTGTTGTCACGAGGGTGTCAAGAGCCACGTCTGACTCCGTTATACCCGGGGTTAGGAAGTCGCAGCGGGTGGCTGCGCGTTCGATGTACAAAGACAGTGCTGTTTCGTAATGGTAGCTTTCTGGGTTTGCCTTGCAATCCTTTTTGGGATCCGTAGCTTCTCCTCCTCAGCTGTTTCTTGTCCAGCAATCCCAACCTCCTTATATTCCCATCTCCCACTTCTCTGGTTGCCAGATATAGAGCTTCCTGCCTGGACTTCTATACTGACCCACTGGAGCTGTGTAGCTGTGTTCCCTGGTTGTTGTTCCAGAACGTTACCCTTCGGATCCCTGTTGGGCCTTGGTGGTCTGCTGTTGTCGCCCACCTGGGATTATATGTTTGTCTGTATTGTCTGTCCTCTCCTTGGTGTTTTCCTCTTAGTATCAGTGGTGCGGACTAGTGATCCCACCGCCCCGTTCACTACACAGGGCTCAACTTAGGGAAAGCCAGGGTTTAGGCACGTGATCGGCGTACGGGTGAGGAACCCGTCTAGGGACGTCAGGGCAGTCAGGTGCCAGCCGCAAGGTGAGTCAGGGGTCACCACCTTTCCCTCTCCCTTGGACAGGGCCTTCCCATTTCCCTCCCTTTGCGTGACGCCGGTCATTACATTATATCTGGCCCTTATTTTGTGTAGGTAAAAAAAATATATATATATATTTTTCTTTCTACCTACTTACAATCCAGTATGGATCCAATTGCTGCTTTGTCAAAGCAACTTCAAGGCCTGTCTTTGGAGGTGGCAGGATTGAAGGCGTCGGTCCTCCAGCAACAGCAGCAATTGCAACAGACCACAAGCCCAGCGGTTGCTACAGGTAACCAGGTTGTTGCGGAACCCAAGGTTGCTCTTCCTGACAGATTTTATGGGGGAAGGGACAAATTTGTGACGTTCCGTGAGGCCTGTAAATTATATTTTAAACTGCGCCCTTACTCCTCTGGTAATGAAGAACAGCGGGTGGGGGTTGTTATTTCCCTGCTGCAGGGGGACCCGCAATCCTGGGCGTTCTCTTTACCCACTGATTCTCAGGCTCTCTGGTCAGTGGATGAATTTTTTGGGGCCTTGGGTCTCATATATGACGACCCTGACCGAGTCGCACTGGCTGAATCAAAATTACGGAGACTCCTACAGGGAGAGCGGCCAGTAGAGGAGTATTGCGCAGAGTTCCGTAGGTGGGCTACGGATACCCAGTGGAACGACCCGGCTCTCAGGAGTCAGTTCTGCTCTGGGTTATCCGAAAGGATTAAGGATGCGCTTGCGCTGTATGAGACTCCCTTTTCCCTTGATGCGGTGATGTCCCTTTCTATCAGAATAGATAGACGTCTTAGGGACAGATTGAAAAATCCGGAGCAATTGGTAACCCCTCTCAAGCAGCAGTTAGTCTGTACGGACTTAGACGAGCCTATGCAGCTAGGAGGAACTACTCGTCAGATCCATCCTGCTGAGGCTCGCCGTAGGCGTGGGGTTTGTTTTTTCTGTGGGGAGAGGGGTCATTATATTAATGTCTGTCCTTCCTTCCTCAAAAACAAAAGACCGTCGGAAAACTACTAACCCCAGGCTGTGTGGAGGATGTCAGCCGGGGGGTATACGTTTCCTCCATACGAACATCGCAATTTGTGTTGCCAGCGGTTGTTGTTTTTGGCGTTAAGACAGAGACTATTTCTTTTTTTCTAGACAGTGGAGCAGGAAAAAATTTGATAGATGCCCATTTTGCCCACACTATGGGTTTGTCTCTCTGTACGCTACAGAGACCTATTCCCATATTCGCTATTGATTCTGCTCCTCTGTCTCAGAGAAACCTCACTCACATTGTCCATAACTTACACCTTCGGGTAGGGGACCACCATAACGAGTTGCTTTCATGTTATGTTCTGGAGGGGCTTCCCACTCCGGTGGTGTTGGGTCTTCCCTGGTTGGTAGCCCACAATCCAGTGGTGGATTGGCAGGCCAGGGAGATATTGGAGTGGAGTGAGCAGTGCAGAGAAAATTGCTTAAATAGCAATTGCTTAGTCGCCTCCATAGCTACCCTACCCACATTTGTTTCGGACTTTGAGGACGTTTTTTCTGAAAAGGGTTGTCAGAAGTTACCACCTCACCTTCCTTATGATTGCCCGGTTAACCTGATTCCCGGTGCAAAATTACCCAAGCCATGAAAGATTATATCTCTGAGAGCTTGGCTAAGGGACACATCAGACCCTCTTCTTCACCCGTGGCTGCAGGGTTTTTCTTCGTTAAAAAGAAAGATGGGGGCCTGCGTCCTTGCCTAGATTTTCGCGAATTAAACCGGATAACCATCCGAGACCCAAACCCTCTTCCTCTCATTCCTGACCTGTTTAATCAGATTGCGGGTGCTAGGTGGTTCTCCAAACTTGATCTTAGGGCGGCCTACAATCTGATTCGTATCAAGGAAGGGGATGAGTGGAAGACAGCTTTTAACACCCCTGAGGGGCATTCTGAAAATCTAGTCATGCCTTTCGGTCTGACCAATGCTCCTGCTGTCTTCCAACATTTCGTTAATGACATTTTTAGTCATCTTATCAGCAGGTTTGTGGTGATATACCTAGATGATATTTTAATTTATTCGTCGGATCTGAAAACACATGAGGTGCATGTCAGACAGCTACTGCAGGTCCTACGGACGACTAAATTATATGCTAAAATTGAAAAGTGTGTTTTCGCCATTCAGGAAATACAGTTCCTAGGGTATTTATTATCTGCTTCAGGTTTCCGTATGGATCCTAGGAAGGTCCAGGCAATTTTAGATTGGGATCTTCCCGAGAACCTCAAAGCACTGCAACGGTTCTTGGGCTTTGCAAATTTCTATAGAAAATTCATTAAAAATTATTCGGTGATTGTAAAACCCCTTACTGACATGACTAGGAAGGGGACTGATTTTTCTAAATGGTCTGACGCCGCTAAAATAGCTTTTTCCTCTCTAAAAGAGAGGTTTACCTCGGCACCTGTACTAATCCAACCTGATGTCTCCCAGCCTTTTATTGTTGAAGTAGATGCGTCAGAGGTGGGAGTGGGGGCTGTGCTGTCTCAGGGTCCGTCTCCTGGCAAATGGCGTCCTTGTGCTTTCTTTTCTAAAAAACTATCTGCAGCAGTGAACTATGATATTGGCAATAGGGAACTATTAGCTATTAAACTAGCGTTTGAAGAATGGCGTCACTTTTTAGAGGGGGCAATCCACCCCGTCACTGTGATTACGGACCACAAAAACCTTCTGTACCTCGAATCAGCTAAGCGTCTCACCCCTAGACAAGCTAGGTGGTCGCTATTTTTTACCAGGTTTAACTTTGTTATTGCCTATCGTCCTGGGGCAAAAAATACCAAGGCAGATGCATTATCGCGTTGTTTCCCTGGAGGGGGTAATGTGAGTGATCCGGTACCCATTCTACAAAGAGGAGTGGTTGTCTCTGAGGTACACTCTGTTCTGGAGGGGAAGGTGTTAGAGGCCCAGGGGGACGCCCCGGTCTCTTGCCCCTCAGAGAAATTGTTTGTACCGTTGAACCTGCGTCTCGAATTATTAAAGGAACATCATAATTCGGCACTTGCTGGGCACCCGGGTAGTAAAGCAACCTTGGAGCTATTGTCTCGTCGTTTTTGGTGGCCAAGGTTGCGTCAGGATGTAATGGATTTTGTGTCTTCTTGTTCTACTTGTACGCGCGAAAGTCTCTCATACACGTCCTGCAGGGTCTTTTTTGCCACTTGTGTCCATGGCCTATTGGGAATGACATCTGTCAATGGATTTTATCACTGACTTACCTTTGTCTGCGGGTAAAACAGTTATCTTGGTAGTAGTGGACAGGTTTAGCAAAATGGTACACTTCAATGCGTTACCCGCACTACCTAATGCTAAGACTCTTGCTCAGGTATTCATCAGTGAAATCGTGAAGCTTCACCGGGTCCCTTCCGATGTTGTTTCGGATCGGGGAACCCAGTTTATTTCTAAATTTTTGAAAGCTTTTTGTTCCCGTTTGGGGGTACACTTGTCCTTTTCCTCAGCTTTCCATCCTCAGTCGAATGGACAGACTGAGCGTACCAACCAAAACCTTGAGACATATCTAAGATGTTTTGTGTCTGAAAACCAAGAGGTGTGGTCATCATATTTACCGTTAGCCGAGTTTGCCATAAATAATCGCCGTCAGGAATCTACTGGCAAGTCACCATTTCTTGGTGCATATGGTTTTCATTCCCAATTCTGTACTTTCAAAGAGGGGGGGTCTTCTGTGGTTCCCAAAGAGGAACGGTTTTCGTCGTCTCTTTCATCTGTATGGCAGAAAGTGCAAGCTAATTTGAAAAATATGGGAGGTAAATATAAATGCATGGCTGATAAAAAACGGTCGCCAGGTCCGGACCTAGGAGTGAATGACTATGTGTGGTTATCTACTAGGAATATTAAATTAAAGGTTACCTCTTGGAAACTGGGTCCTAGGTTTATTGGTCCTTACAAAATAGTAGCCATCATTAACCCTGTGGCTTTTCGCCTGGAGCTACCTCAGACTTTTAAAATTCATAACGTCTTCCATAAATCGTTACTCAAAAAGTATGTTCCACCTCTAGAACCATCACCGCTGCCACCCCCTCCTGTTATTGTGGATGGTAATCTAGAGTTTCAAATATCCAAAATTGTTGATTCTCGTCGGGTCCGCCGGAGGGGGTACGGTCCCAAGGAAAGAATGTGGGTTCTAGCATCTGAGGTAAACGCCGACAGGTTAGTTCGGGTTTTTCATGCCTCTCATCCTGAGAGACCTAGTCCGGAGGCCCCTCGTGGAAGGGGGGTACTGTCACGAGGGTGTCAAGAGCCACGTCTGACTCCGTTATACCCGGGGTCAGGAAGTCACAGCGGGTGGCTGCGCGTTCGATGTACAAAGACAGTGCTGTTTCGTAATGGTAGCTTTCTGGGTTTGCCTTGCAATCCTTTTTGGGATCCGTAGCTTCTCCTCCTCAGCTGTTTCTTGTCCAGCAATCCCAACCTCCTTATATTCCCATCTCCCACTTCTCTGGTTGCCAGATATAGAGCTTCCTGCCTGGACTTCTATACTGACCCACTGGAGCTGTGTAGCTGTGTTCCCTGGTTGTTGTTCCAGAACGTTAGCCTTCGGATCCCTGTTGGGCCTTGGTGGTCTGCTGTTGTCGCCCACCTGGGATTATATGTTTGTCTGTATTGTCTGTCCTCTCCTTGGTGTTTTCCTCTTAGTGTCAGTGGTGCGGACTAGTGATCCCACCGCCCCGTTCACTACACAGGGCTCATCTTAGGGAAAGCCAGGGTTTAGGCACGTGATCGGCGTACAGGTGAGGAACCCGTCTAGGGACGTCAGGGCAGTCAGGTGCCAGCCGCAAGGTGAGTCAGGGGTCACCACCTTTCCCTCTCCCTTGGACAGGGCCTTCCCATTTCCCTCCCTTTGCGTGACGCCGGTCATTACATTTGTCTCCCATAAAATATGACCATCCCCCACCCACCAGCACTGATGCAGATATTTTTCCATTACAGCTGTACTCCAGTTGTGTATAAACCTTACACTATGTATCTGTATAGATGCATATACAGCTCAGCTACATGTGTCTACTCCAGTCCCCTAACATCACTTTGGCTGAATGGCTTCTTATACAGCTCTGCTACATCTTTATTCTACTCCCCCACTAGCACTGTGGCTGCACAGTCTCATATACAGCTCTGCTACATCTGTTTCTCTCTTCAATCAGCATTGATGCTGACCCACCACATATACAGCTCTGCTACATTTGTCTATTCCATTCCCCATTAGAACTGTGACTGAAAATCTGCTTATTCAGCTCTGCTACATCTGATTCTATCTTTCACCCGCATTGATTCTAAACCGCCACATTTACATCTCTGCTAAATCTGTCTATTTCCTTTATCATTAGTACTGTGGCTGAACAGCAGCTTATTCAGCTCTGCTATATCTGATTCTATCTTCCACCCGCATTGATTCTAAACCTCCACATATACATCTTTGCTAAATCTGTCTATTTCCTTCACCATTAGTACTGTGGCTGAACAGCAGCTTATTCAGCTCTGCTACATCTGATTCTATCTTCCACCTCATTGATTCTAAACCGCCACATATACATCTCTGTTACATCCTTCCGCCCACTATACCTGTATTCATCCTCCACTGCTCTTGCAAAATAATATGTGTAAATCCAGCCTTGGAACAGCCCATTGGTGTTACTGGGAGAGCCCCGGACATCTGGCGACATTACAACATTATTAGTCGTGATTCTTTCCATATTTGTCGCTATCGTTTCTCGTCGGTAGATGACTCTCGCGGCGTCTCCTCTTCCACCTTCAGTCTCTAATTAAATATCTGGGGCGTACATGAAAGTAATCACCTAAAGTACATTGTCATTCTCCCTTTATTTATCGTTACCGTCCCTGTGGGATCACCCGACCTCCAATTAATGACTGAATGGCTTCCTATACAGCTCTGCTACATCTTTATTCTACTCCCCCACTAGCACTGTGGCTGCATAGTATCATATACAGCTCTGCTACATCTGTTTCTCTCTTCCATCAGCATTGATGCTGACCCACCACATATACAGCTCTGCTACATTTGTCTATTCCATTCCCCATTAGAACTGTGGCTGAACATCAGCATATTCAGCTCTGCTAAATCTGATTCTATCTTCCACCAGCATTGATGCTGACCCTCCACATATACATCTCTGCTAAATCTGCCTATTCCCTTCACCATTAGTACTGTGGCTGAACAATGTGGCAACATTTTCTGCCATTCTTTCATGCAGTTTTTTGGGATTGGTAAACATTTTCATGAAATTCCTGCATTTTTATTTTTACATTATTTTGTGTTGCTGCTTTTTTTGGTCACATATTTTTTTTTTATACTTTTCTTTCAGTCATTTTATTCCAGTAGGAAAGTTTATGGGAAAAGGCTTGAAAAAAATGGCATAGACTCAAAAAACACACCAAAAGTTAGAAAAATGCCTCCCCCAGCCCAAATTTAAAGTTTTAAGTTTCTGAGCAGTTGCCTCATAGAACATTATTATCAGAGTGGCCCCTTTACACGCAGGAATAATCCCAGCACAGAACTGGGTGGCATCATTTTGCCCTTCACCATCTAGCAAGTGCTGTTTAGGGCAGCCTGTATTCTGTAAATGGCCGGCAGGACGGCTCTGCCAGCTGCTCTGCTATTACTCCTCCACCCTTATTATACAAGGAAATTGCTTAGAATGCAATCCCCTAATCTGTAGTTGGGTCCCATGGCGAGGATCCTGCGGCCTCCCCTCTACACAGCGTTCAGCCTATAGCCGCACTGTTTGGCCCGATTTATTATTTCTGGTTCTAGTCCTCACTGGCGTGTCGGCGGTTAAGGGGTTAAACTGCACTTTCATAATCCTTATGGGGGGGTTTCTTGCTGCATTGACGCAAGCTCGCCATTTATAAAGAGTCCATTACTCACAGGCTCTCGTGCCCATTACCATGATTGGCTGAAGATATATTAATAGTAGGCGGCCATTTATTAAGACGACCGCCCGCTCCTGAGCCGCGCACCCCACTCTGCCATTATGCATCCTGTCGTTTGAATATTTCAGTGCAGAGCATTGACATTGGAACAGCGCCGCCCCCCCCCCCGTTGTCTGTCAGTGACACCTGTGTTTCAGGGTCAAAATCCTGGACTGTGGCAGCAGCGGCAGCTGCACGACTCCTCTCCCCGGGATCTCCTCTCTGCACTACCTCCCCCGCCTCTCCGGCTCAGCTGCCAGCTGCTGTCACCTGATACCAAGTTCACGTCCCACAGTTATACACCGCAGCGCAGCCCTGATCTCCTCACCACTCACTGAGGAGATCAGGGCTGCGCTGCTGAACGCTGCCAATAGATCACAAAGCCCGGACAGCTCCCCTGCTCCTTCGCTAATTTTCCTCAATTCTCTCCCCTAAAGCCGCGCTGCATACAGAGCATGCGCGGCTCTGTATCAGACGGCCGTGAAGAAAGATGAAACGCACATGCGCGGCTCTGTAGCAGACATGCGCGCTCTCGTGGGAATGACCGGCTGCCTGGATGAAAAGTAAGTGCGGTCTGCGCAAGCGCGGCCCATAGATGCAGCCGTGGAGCGGTGGCCATATATATGGGTTGCCAAGTGTAAACAATGGGGTAGGAGGGAAGGCAATTTAGCTAAATGGGTGCATTATAAATAATAGAAGCAATTTAGAAAAATGAAGTATGGCACCAGTGTAAACATTTGAAACCTGATCATGAAGATGGGAATACCCCTTTAAAGCGTCCTTCTCAGGTTTAGGAATCAAAATTACTGTGGCTTCTTCCATTGATTCCGGTAATGTATTTGATCTCTTGGCCTCAGTAAGGGTCTCTTAGGGTACTTTCACACTTGTGGCAGAGTGATCTGGCAGGCAATTCCGTCGCCGGAATTGCCTGCCGGATCCGTCAAAACGTATGCCAACTGATGGCATTTGTAAGACTGATCAGGATCCTGATCCATCTTACAAATGCATTGAAATGCCGGATACGTCTTTCCAGTGTCATCCGGAAAAACGGATCCGGCATTTATTTTTTTCAACTGAAGGACGGATCCAGCATTCCGGTATTTTGAATGCCGGATCCGGCACTAATACATTCCTATGGAATAAAATACCGGCATTCAGGCAAGTGTGCAGTTTTTTGGGCCGGAGATAAAACCGTAGCATGCTGTGGTTTTATCTCTGTCCTGATCAGTCAAAAAGACTGAACTGAAGACATCCTGATGCATCCTGAACGAATTGTTCTCTATTCAGAATGCATGGGGATAAAACTGATCAGTTCTTTTCCAGTATAGAGCCGCAAGGACGGAACCCTGTCGGAAAAAAATAAAACGCTAGTGTGAAAGTACCCTAATAATTCTGGGAGAAGAACGGAACAAAATTATTTGTACACATCAAAGGGAAGTCCATCTCCACCTGGTGCTTTTCTATCTATGGTTGAATTTCAGGCCTTTACTAATTCATCCAGCTGAATACTTTCTTCCAATAGGTTCTTATGGTCCTCAGAAAGCTTCTGGAAGGGAATATCATCCAAATAATTATATAGATCTTTATTATCATACCCAATTTTGGATTTATAAAGTTCTTAATAATATTTACCACTAATCTGATCTGAAGATTTTACTATTTGTCCATTATTATTTTTCAGTGGACCTAACCACTTTTTTTTTGCTGTTTATTATTGGATATATTTGCCAAAAGCTTCCCAGCTTTATCTCCCTCCACAAATGACCTAACTCCCTTGAAAAACAGAGATGCTTGGTTTTTTCCATATACATTTCTTTAACCACTTCATTTAATTCCTCCAAATTTCTCTTGTTTTCCAAGGAAGGGCCCTACTCAAAGTATTTGAGCTTTTTTAAATTTCAATTCCATATTTTGGGTTTTACTATATACTTTTTTTCCAATCAATTACTTTTTTACATAATATTCCCCTCAAGAATGTTTTTGCCGCATCCCAGATCTATTGTTTCTTTGCAGAATCCTTATTAAAATTAAAAAAAATCCAATTCCTCTGTAATAACCTGTTTATCATCTATCAAGTTAAACAAATGATGTCACGGATGGTGTACAGGAAACAAGATGATACAATACAAACAATGACTCACTGGATCCACAACTAAGGAACAAAAGGGAGACCCCTGCAATCGACCTGCCGCTCTCCCTTATTGCTCAGCCTATGCGACCACCCCAAAGGTGGATGGGCGCATATCCACGTACCTCGGCTATCTTAGACCTGAAGGCCCTACAATAGTGAGGGGACACGACCACCGGCTCCCTACACAGACACGGAGGGAGTCAGGGTCACCTGGATCCAGACAACAGAAAATCATAAATACATAAACAGAACTTATCTTGCAGACGACTGTGGACAGGGAACTGGGAACTGGGAGCTGGGAGCTGTGAACAGCATGCACACACACTCCAGGAAGTTGTATCAGCCGCACCCAACTGCCTTAAGGGGAGGAATATAAAGGGAAGTGATCAGTCCGACTGCATGACAGCTGAGATAGACTAACGAGGTGAGGAACAGAAATCAAAACAAAGAAACTCAAGGAGGAGGATCTGGACGGCTCCTGTCAGAGCTTCTCAGCTGTCTGGTTGTGACAGTACCCCTCCCTCTAGGAGTGGACTCCGGACACTCAGGGCCCACCTTCTCAGGATGGGACCTATGGAAAGCCCTGATGAGACGAGAGGCCTTAATGTCCGTCACTGGGACCCACATCCTCTCCTCAGGACCATAACCCTCCCAATGAACGAGGTACTGGAGGGAACCGCGGACAAGACGAGAATCCACAATCCTAGAGACCTGAAATTCAAGATTTCCATCAACAATAATCGGAGGAGGAGGCAAAGGCGAGGGTACAATAGGTTGAACATAAGGTTTTAATAAGGACTTATGGAAAACATTATGGATCTTCCAAGTCTGAGGAAGATCAAGACGGTAGGCAACAGGATTGATGACAGACAGGATCTTGTAAGGCCCAATAAACCTAGGACCCAACTTCCAGGAGGGAACCTTCAATTTGATATTCTTGGTAGACAGCCACACCAAATCATCAACATTCAGGTCCGGACCAGGCACACGTCTCTTATCCGCCACACGCTTATATCTCTCACTCATGTTCTTTAGATTATCCTGAATCTTTTGCCAAATAGATGACAAAGACGAGGAGAATCTGTCCTCATCAGGCAAACCAGAAGAGCCCTCTCCAGAGAAAGTCCCAAACTGCGGATGAAACCCATATGCACCAAAAAATGGTGACTTATCAGAGGACTCCTGACGACGGTTTTTTAAAGCAAACTCAGCAAGGGACAAAAAAGAACACCAATCCTCCTGATTCTCCGCCACAAAACAGCGCAGATATGTCTCCAGATTCTGATTGACACGCTCTGTCTGGCCATTCGACTGCGGATGGAAAGCAGAAGAGAATGACAAGCGAACCCCCAAGCGAGAACAGAAAGCCTTCCAGAATCTGGAAACAAACTGCGTGCCCCTATCAGAGACTATGTCTGAAGGAATCCCATGCAATTTGACAATGTGGTCAACAAATGCCTGCGCCAGCGTCTTAGCATTGGGCAAACCAGGAAAAGGGATAAAATGCACCATTTTGCTAAAACGGTCCACCACCACCAGAATCACAGACTTCCCCGAGGAACGAGGCAAGTCCATTATGAAGTCCATGGACAGATGTGTCCAAGGACGGGAAGGAATGGGCAAGGGAAGGAGAGGACCTGATGGCCGTGAATGAGGGACCTTGGCACGAGCGCAAGTCTCGCAAGCTGCCACAAAACCCTCAACCGACTTACGAAGCGCAGGCCACCAGAATCTCCGAGCAATGAGATCCAGTGTGGCTCTTGTCCCCGGGTGCCCAGCAAGGACCGTATCGTGGTGTTCTTTAAAAATCTTGTGTCTCAAAGCGAGAGGCACAAACAACCTCCCAGGAGGACAAAGATCAGGAGCTTCTGACTGGGCTGCCTGCACCTCTGCCTCCAATTCAGGAAAAAGAGCAGAGACCACCACACCTTCAGCCAAAATGGGACCCGGGTCTTCAAAATTCCCACCTCCCGGGAAACAACGTGATAGGGCATCTGCCTTCACATTCTTAACCCCAGGGCGGAACGTAACAACAAAATTAAACCTTGAAAAGAACAAAGACCATCTGGCCTGTCTCGGGTTCAGACGCTTGGCTGACTCCAAGTAGGCCAGATTTTTATGGTCAGTAAACACGGTAATAGGGTGTCTGGCTCCCTCTAGCCAATGGCGCCATTCCTCAAAAGCCAACTTGATGGCCAACAATTCCCTATCTCCCACATCATAATTTCTCTCTGCGGAGGAGAGCTTCTTTGAGAAAAAGGCACACGGTTGCCATTTGGCAGGAGAGGAACCCTGAGACAAGACCGCACCCACCCCTACCTCAGAAGCATCAACCTCAACTATGAAGGGTAACGAAACATCAGGTTGTACTAGGATGGGAGCGGAAGCAAAACTCTCCTTGATATTAGAAAAGGCCTTACGCGCCTCTACCGACCAGGAAGAAAAATCTACCCCCGTTCTGGTCATATCAGTGAGTGGTTTAACAACAGAGGAATAATTCAAAATAAATTTCCTGTAATAATTAGCAAAGCCCAAAAAACGCATCAGTGCCTTCTGATTCTCAGGAAGCTCCCACTCAAGCACAGAACGAACCTTCTCGGGGTCCATGCGAAAACCAGAAGCGGAGACAAGAAACCCCAGAAATTGGATCTCTGGAACCGCAAACACACATTTTTCCAGTTTCGCGTATAATTTATTCTCCCGCAGGATGAGCAAGACCTGACGTAAGTGTTCCTTATGAGTCTTGAAATCAGGAGAAAAAATCAAAATGTCATCCAAATACACTAATACAAATTTTCCCATTAAATGATAAAAAATGCTGTTGACGAAATGCTGAAAAACGGCTGGGGCATTCATCAAACCAAAAGGCATAACTAAATTCTCAAAATGGCCCTCAGGGGTATTGAAAGCCGTCTTCCATTCGTCTCCTTCTCTGACCCTAACCAGGTTGTATGCCCCTCTTAGGTCTAATTTGGAAAAGACTTTCGCCCCAACAACCTGGTTAAACAAGTCCGGGATCAGAGGAAGCGGATAAGGATCACGAATAGTGATACTGTTCAGCTCCCTGAAATCCAGACAAGGTCTTAAAGAACCATCTTTTTTCTTAACAAAGAAAAAAACAGCGGCAACAGGTGACTTCGAGGGTCGTATGTGTCCTTTTCTCAGACTCTCAGAGATATAAGCACGCATAGCGACCCTCTCAGGTTGGGAAAGATTGTATAAACGAGATTTAGGCAGTTTGGCGCCTGGGATGAGATCAATAGGGCAATCATACTCCCTGTGCGGAGGTAAACCCTGAACTCCACTCTCAGAGAAGACATCCAAAAATTCAGAGAGGAAAGATGGTACAGTTTTAGTAGAAACCTCAGAAATAGATGTTATGAGGCAATTCTCTCTGCAAAAGTTACTCCAACGATTTATTTGCCTCGCTTGCCAATCAATGGTGGGGTTATGTTTAGTGAGCCAGGGTAGCCCCAACACTAGAGGAGTAGGCAAACCGCTAAGGACGAAAAATGACACATCCTCAACATGAGCATCATTCACAATTAAACGGATATTGTGAACTATGCCCTTTAATGATTTCTGAGAGAGTGGAGCTGAATCAATAGCAAAAACAGGAATATCTTTTCCCAAAGTGCATACCTGGAAACCATGAGTTATTGCAAATTGATTATCAATGAGGTTGACAGCTGCTCCACTATCCACAAAAATCTCACAAAAAATGCTCTTGCTCTCTAGCGCCACCCTAGCAGGCAGGACAAAACGGGAACTACAAGCAAAAGGAAAACCTTCAATTTCCGCCTCAACCCTGCCAATAGTAACAGACGGAACATTCTTAAAAGATTTCTTCCTTTTTGTCTCTTTATTACTCCCAGAAAACTGCCTGAATCTCCTAGAGGGACAAACATTTGCCAGATGATTTATACCTCCACAACAAAAGCAAACCCTCCCCTGCGGGCTGAATCTTCTATTGTCAGAAGCAATCAACCCCAGCTGCATGGGCTCCTGCTCAGAAGGGGCTGACAGCGACTGGGACCCCTGTGCACAGAATGACACCGCTGCACTGTCCCGGGACTGAGTATGACAGGAAGGAGAGATCTCTCCTCTCTCTCTAAGACGCCTGTCAATACGAACAGCCTGAGACATAGCAGAATTCAAGGAGGTAGGTCTTTCATGAAAGGCAAATGCATCTCTCAATCCCTCTGAAAGACCATAGCAAAATTGACTTCGGAGTGCAGCATCATTCCAACCCGTATCTGCTGCCCATCTCCGAAATTCTGAGCAGTATATCTCTGCGGATTGTTTACCCTGGCATAACAGACGTAGTCTAGACTCAGCCAGAGCAATACGATCCGGATCATCATATATCTGACCCAGGGCTAAAAAGAATTCATCCACTGAACGGAGGGGCCGTGCCCCCTCCGGCAGCGAAAAGGCCCAGGACTGAGCATTACCCCTGAGCAGCGATATAATGATACCCACCCTTCGTTCTTCATCACCAGAAGAATGGGGAAGAAGGCGAAAATGGAGTTTGCAAGCCTCTCTAAAACGTACAAAATTCTCACTACCCCCGGAAAACGTATCCGGGAGCGAAATCTTAGGCTCAGCACAAACTCCATGAACGCAAGCTGAACCGGTCACTTGAAACTGAGAAAAAGTCTTACGGAGATCAGCTACCTCCAAAGCAAGACCCTGAAAGCGTTCAGCCAAAAGTGAAACCGGATCCATGCTTGAGACGGTTTAGGCGGCTGATAATGTCACGGATGGTGTACAGGAAACAAGATGATACAATACAAACAATGACTCACTGGATCCACAACTAAGGAACAAAAGGGAGACCCCTGCAATCGACCTGCCGCTCTCCCTTATTGCTCAGCCTATGCGACCACCCCAAAGGTGGATGGGCGCATATCCACGTACCTCGGCTATCTTAGACCTGAAGGCCCTACAATAGTTAGGGGACACGACCACCGGCTCCCTACACAGACACGGAGGGAGTCAGGGTCACCTGGATCCAGACAACAGAAAATCATAAATACATAAACAGAACTTATCTTGCAGACGACTGTGGACAGGGAACTGGGAACTGGGAGCTGGGAGCTGTGAACAGCATGCACACACACTCCAGGAAGTTGTATCAGCCGCACCCAACTGCCTTATGGGGAGGAATATAAAGGGAAGTGATCAGTCCGACTGCATGACAGCTGAGATAGACTAACGAGGTGAGGAACAGAAATCAAAACAAAGAAACTCAAGGAGGAGGATCTGGACGGCTCCTGTCAGAGCTTCTCAGCTGTCTGGTTGTGACAAATGAGGATTAAATGAAAAAAGCCTAGATAACTGTTTCTCCCCACTTCCAAATTCTATTATAATTGCATAGTTGTTTGACATAGGCATAGGAACATACTTTATACCTATATCTTTCCTTTCCAGCACTTTCCCATTACACAAAACCTCATCTATCCTGGACCAGGACTGATGAGTAGCAGAAGAACACCTTTTTTTCAGGATTATGTAACCGCCAAATGTCAGTCCATCCGAATTCCATTATTAACCTAGCAAAGTTAGTGTTGTAATATAAAGTTTTACCCTTAGAAAATCTATCCATAGTTGGATCCAGCACCATGTTATAATCCCCTACGGCTAACAGTGCACAATCTTGTCTATCAATCATATAATTATAAAGTTCATACAGTACGTCCGGTTTATTCGGAGGAGGTACATAAATGTTTGCTATTACCATCTTTATATCATTAACTCTACACTGTAGGAAGAGGTATCTGCCACAACCATCTGCCTTACAAGCAGTAAACTCAAAATTAACTTTATTATGTACAAGAATAGAGTCTCCCCTTGAATATGATGTATATATTAGTAACATAGTACATAAGGCCGAAAAAAGACATTTGTCCATCCAGTTCGGCCTGTTATCCTGCAAGTTGATCCAGAGGAAGACAAAAAAACTGAAAGTACATTTCAAAGGTAACTAATTTTTATGCTGAATTATATTAAATTAACATTTAATGTTGGAACAACACCTTTAAGTAAAGTCAGTCGCTAATACAGGCAGACTGAAGGTGGGCTGCAATAATCTTGTCATGCATCTCTAATGCATCAGTCGGTGGGCACCGGAGTAGGGTACAATAAGCTGGTCTGTTAAGAGGGAGAGGCAAGCTTTTATATTGACTGGCTTGCATGTCTGCTGCGGATCAGCCATGCAAAATTAATTTTGGGAACTTGGGTCTGGGGCCTGAATTCATTTGTGAACTTATTTGGGGGTCCGAGCCCAAAGTCTAAAAGGTTTAGTGTGGTGTCTGAATTAATTGTGGGCAGGGCTGGTGCAAGGATTTTTGCACACACAAGTGAAGATACATTTTGGCACCCCCCCCACAACTCGGTGGGGGTGATGTAAAAAGGAGGGCGCGATGTGACATGGAGGGGGCTGAAACGTGACACGGAGGGGGGGATATTGAATGATAACTTGCTCCCAACCATCTTTTCTCCAAGCTACTCAACAATTCCTGGTCCATATGAGTTTCTTGCAGTCAGACAACGACGGGCAAGTACCTCCCCAACCAATCAAATAAGAACAAGACCCATTTACTTGCATGATGTACTCTGTATACCCTCCCCACCCACCATTTAAAAAAAAAATTTAACATCTTTATTATTATACAAGGAAATAACAGGAGAAAAAAAAAATATAATAATAATCGTTAACATTTGGTGTACTTTAGGCTAACTCCCTGTTATCCCCCAGTCCCATTCCCCCCCCCCCCTTGCGATGCGTCCAGTGTCCTCCCTCCCACCCCCCCCCCCCCTCGCAGGGACGTGGGGGGAGAGTGGAATAGGGGAAAAGAGGAAAAGAGAGAAAAAATGAAAGCCTATCAAAGCCTCCAAACCTCCCATATCTTATTCCATTTCTCTAAACCACCTCTCTGCTTATACAAGATCCGTTCGTAGTTTTTCCCCACCCATCATTGACCATACTAACAAAATATCATATAGCACGCAGGCCCTTTAAATCAGCCCATTCACTTGCTTCTGTAGGGGATTGAAAAAAGACTGTTTTATCCTGATAGTCCACTCGTAGTTTTGCTGGGAACACGTCTCTTTTTTTATATCCATATATTTTTCCCTTTGGAGACTGGTGACCCTTGAAAAGTCCGGATATAGTCTTATTTTATTCCCATCAATTTGAAACTTTTTGGGGGCCCTAGCCTCTTTCCACACAATCTCCCTGTCCCTATAAGAAACTTGGTCAAGATTGTTCTAGGATATTCTCCTGGTTTTCTCTTTTGATTGGGAACTTTGTGTCCTCTCTCAATAACTAAAGAGTTAAGCCCACTTCAGGGTTACAGTTCTCCAGTATCCATTTTTCCATGAAGCCGACGCAATACAATCCTTCTTTTCCCTCTGGTATTCCCACCAATCACTGATTTTTTTCTTCTTGATCTATCTTCTATATCTATTAACTTATTCTCCATAACAACATTTTTTTGTTTTAGAGATGTTTCGTATTTTTCCAATTTAGATATTAAATTTTCCAGTGGTGACATTCTGCTTTCCAATCCCTGGATGCGATTTCTCACCTTGGACAAATCATCTCTTATTAACGTCACATCAGTTTGAATACCCCCTATCTGGATTACTACTTTTCCCAACATACTCTCTAACTGCGTAACAGCACCCAAAATTTCTTTCACCATAGGATCAGAATCTCCTTTTTTTTCCCCACCATTTCCTTCCCCTTTAACCCATCCACCTGTATATTTTCTTCTAAACAGAGTTCTACCTCTCCCCCTATCTCATTCTCAGGGTTAGAGGTTTTCAATGGGGATAATGAAGGTGACAAGTATTTAGTTAAAGCATTCTGTTTTTGTTTAGTGTCCACTCCAAGACTTGTACCAGAACGTCTATTAGGGTTGCTTGTGTTAGCTCCATGTTGATCATCTCTCTTTTTTGGTGGCATTTTCAGCAAGATTATTATTAAATCCCATTCTAAAAGTCTATTAGTAGGTATACGGGTTAGAGAAAGGGGGATTAATGTAGCAGTCAAAGAGGAGAGATGTTAGTGGGTAAGTGATACGGGAAACAGTGAAGAGAGCTCAAAGGGACACAATCCTACAGTTCATCTCATAATTAATATAGTTGGTATGAGGTAGATGTTAATAAAGATTGGTAGAGGATCTGTCACACTTTGTCTTAGCCGATTTTTTAAAGTTTAATATCCTCTCTACCACCGCTACCATTCACTATTGCCAACAATGCAATCAGCCCCACACTCCACTTAACGTGTCCAGAGATCTCCAAATACCGCACACCTCATCCTCCAAACTGACCGCATCCAGATGCCAAGCTGTCTCCACCGTCAACGTGATACACAAAGGTCGGGAGAGGACCTCCAGCAATCTTGCCGCATCAGGCTTCAACTCCAGCAGGGGCAGCAAGCCATCACCGCTCTCCCTCATGGTGTCTCCCCCAGCGTCTTCGATCAGCAGCACATAGAGAGCCGCGCTTCGGATCACATGGGTGGGGGAGGAAACAAAGCCAGCGTCTCACCTCAGACGCACTCCATGCTCCTCCTCCGGACTGATTTCAGCCATTATATACTTATGATTGTGTGGCCTCCTCCAGTTTCTTTACTATTATTAAGTTTGCTTATGAGACGGTTGTGGTAGGTCTGATCTCTGATAACAACGAGGTGGCCTACCTGGAGGAGATCAATCCCTTGGTAACCTGGTGCCAAAATAACCCTCTCAGTCTGAATGTCAGACAAGGAGGTGTGAACAAAGGAGGTGGTGGTGGGATCTATCACTCCGTCAGGATAATTGGGGATATAGTGGAGAGTGTGGCCAGTTTTAAACACCTGGGTGTACCTACTACACAAGAATTATCTGGGGTAGTCATATTAACTTCTTGGTAAAGGAGGCTCGTCAGCGTCATTATCTCAGCAACTGGAGAATTTCAGACTACCCTTCAGGATACTAAAGAACATTTAAACCTGTGTCATCGAGAGTATCCTGACAGGAAACATTATAGCCTGGTTCGGTGGTAGCAAGAAACAGGATAGAAGGGCACCACATAGGGTGGTACACTCGGCCGAGTGAATAATCTGCACTGACCTTCCTAATTTACAGCTCATTTATAATGAGAGGTGCTTGACCATGGCCATGAAGGTAGTAAAAGAACATAGACAACCAAATAATGGTCTGTTTTGTCTCCTGCGGTCTGGTAAACATTACCACATTTTGGAAGCTAACACCGAGAGAGATGAGTTTCTTTATGCAGGCCATTCGGATGCTGAATCAGAATAGCATGGAGGAACAAAATGTGCGTCCTGTAGCTAAACAATTATGAGACATTTTTATTGTACTATCAATGTTTTTAATGCAACTTTTTTATTGTAATGGAATGTCGTTTAAGCATTTCATCGCACCTTATACTATATATTGCGCTGTGAGTGACAAACTTGAAATGGCAGCTACACGTGTTACAAAGGTAAAGTAAGAAGCCTTGGAATGCAAGATCACCCATCACCCGTGCAGACAGCCAATCTGTAGCTAGCCAGCCCCTGTAATGTCACAGCCCTGTAAGAGCCTCATCTCTCCGGTCTCCGCTATTTCACTGTGAGCTGATCATAGGGAGAGACGTGACCAGCGCTAGGGACAATGTTCAAGAAAGCCTTTAATTGTAGAATATTGAATAGGGGGAGACTGCAGAGACAGTGCAGGGATAATTTTGGTAGATCATAGGGATAAGTTTCCAGACACTGTAGGAGGGCATAGGGACAGTGCAGGGACTGTAATCTGAAGCTTAGGAGATCCATAGGAGAGAGCACAGTTTGCATCAATCCCTGTATAGGGCACTGAGCTATCTAACTAAACGGTGTCCACCTTGTTTAAATAAACGCCTTCTGCTATAAAAAAAAAGGCACCTGAGCAACTTTGGTGCCTAGCCTAGTCTAGTTCCTGTTTAGTGAAGGTGTTTCAGTGATTCTTGCCATTACTGTGTACTGGACCTTGCATCTTGTTTAACGGACTCTCCCTTTCTGCTGCCTGCCCCTGACCTTGTACCTCATTTACAGACTACACTATATTGCAGTCTGTCCTGCCCTTGGAACTTGTACTCTGACCTTGCCTTGCTACCGTCTGATCAGCCTCTATCCTCCTAGCGCCATCTGGGTCTACTGTACCATCTGGAGGTCAGTCCATTGGGTCCACACCCAGGTTCCCATTCCCTCGTGTTCCAGACCTCCTCAGAAGTAGCACCTTTCTGCCGCCTGACCCTGACCTTGTAACTTATTTACGGACTGTGCCATATTGCCGCCTGTCCTAACCTAGTTTACGGACTATGCCATATTGCCGTCTGCCCTGACTTCAGACCTCTGAAATTGCCTTGCCACCGCCTGATCAGCCTTTGGCCTCCCATCGCCCTCTGGGTGTACTGTATCATCTGGAGATCAGTCCAGTGGGTCCACACCCATGTTCCGGTTCCCTCGTGTCCCAGCCCTCCTCAGAGGTAGCACCTGGTGTACCCCTCAGGAAATTCTATCCTCAACATCAGTGTTATTGTGAAGCATGAGGGATGCACTTAGACATTGCCTTCTGAGGAGAATGGTCATGTGGGACAGTGGGTTTGCACCTGCTGAATATTCCAGTTTGCTCAGCCCATGAGCCCTGCTGATCAGAGCCCTCTCGGCCTCACTGAGTTCTACCAAGAAATTGTCCAACAGCATTAGCTCCACAATCAAATCCTAGCTTATCTCCGCAATGTGATTGTGTGCCTAAATGACCTGACATCCACCAATCCTGCACTACCAGCTCCCACTACAGCTGCTAACCCCGCCTCCATTACGCCATCTATGTGACAAAATCTGGACCTCGTCTATCAGTTCCTCCACGCTTCAGTGGTGACCCTAAGCAGTGCTGGAGGTTATTCAATGCCTGTATTTCTAACTTTTGCCACACCAATTTGCCTTGGACCAAGCTAAAGTGGCAATACCTATGTTGCACCTTACGGTAGAGACACTGGCCCACTCTGTGAGAGAAATGACCAGGTTATAATGGATCTACAGGCTTTCCTAAAGGCCTTCTGCAGGGTGTTCGATAAGCCAGGATGCACCACCTCAGCTGCATCCTCTATACTGTGGTTGCTTCAAGGGGGCCAGTCCGTGGGCCAATACACAGTCCAGTTCCGTACGCTGGCCTCTGAACTTGGCTGGAACAATGATGCACTCATCGCCACCTTCTGGGAGGGTCTCTCCGGTAACATTAGGATGATCTGGTGAGACAGGATGTTCCCTCTACCCTGGATGACCATCTCCCTTGCTACTTGGATTGATTTGCGGTTTCAGGAATATGTCAGAGAGGTAATAAGAGAAAGGAGACCTTTTTGTCTTTCATCCTTTTTTCAGCGAGCTCCAACCCCTCAGCCAACCATGTCCTCTGCTGCTCATGAGCCCATGCAGTTCGAACAAGTCAGGCTGAACAGGAACGTGATCATCGCTGTGCAAGAGGACTTTGTTTTTATTGTGGCAATTCTGATTATCTTCTGTTCTTCTCCCTTGAAGCTGTGAAAGTCCCAAGCCTAAGGTCTGTTAGACAGGTGACCCTAGATGAATATAATTACTAGGTGGAGATAATCGATTCACGGAGATGGCACTTCTGGATTCTGTGAAACTATAGGTTGGAGCTCTCCATACTGAAGAGATTTTGTTCTTGATTCTTCCAAGTCTGTCTCGTCCTCTCCTTTTGGGACTACCATGGCTCTGTATCCAAGTACCTGTTCTTGATTGGAAGTCTGGAGAGGTGCTTCGTTGGGGACAGTCCTGACTTGGAAAGTGTCTTTCTCCTGTCCAGCCAGCTCGGTCACTTCGGGTACAATCAAATCTTCAAGATCGTGTTTGATAAGAAGGAGCCTGAGATATTACCTCCACACAGGTCCTGTGATTGACCTAGTTCCTGGTTCTTCACCTCCCCGTGGTCGCATTTATTCCCTGTTGCCAGCAGAAGCACGAGCCATGTCCCAATATATAAAAGAAAATCTTGATAGTGGATTTATCTGGAAATCATGTTCTCTGGCTGGCGCTGGCTTCTTCTTTGCGAAGAAAAAAGTTAATTCTCTCCAACCATGTATCGATTATAGGAGTCTCAATAAGATCACGGTCAAAAATAAATACCCTCTTCCACTTAGTCTAGAGTTGTTTAACCGCCTCAGGGGAGCTAAGATCTTCTCCATATTAGATCTGCGTTGGACCTACAACTTGATTTGAATTTGTCAAGGGGACGTGTGGAAGACTGACTTCAGCACCCAAGACGGTCACTATGAGTATCTGGTGATGCCCCTCAGGCAGAGCAATGCCCCGGCAGTATTTCAAGAATTTGTCAATTATATCTTCAGAGACTTGCTCTATTCCTGTGTTGTGGTCTGTCTTGACATTCTAATCTTTTCCTCAGATTTGGTCTCCCACCGGAAACAGGTCCGTTTGATCCTAAAAAGATTTCAATAAAGCAGTTTGTATGCAAAACTAGAGAGGTGTATCTTCGAACAATCCTCTCTTCCGTTCCTGGGATATATAATATCGGATACAGGTCTGAAAATATATCCCAAGAAGTTGTCTGCAATTCTAACATGGCCTCCTCCTTCTGGTTTAAAGGCTAGTCAATGTTTCCTGGGATTCACAAATTACTACTGCCAGTTTGTGCCACACTTCTATTCCTTGACAGTGCCCATCTCTGCTTTGACCCACAAAGGAGCGAATCCCAAGAATTAGACAGCCGAAGTTGAATCGGATTTCCAAGCTTTTAAACAGGCCTTCTCTTTGGCTCCATTAGTCCATCGTCCCGATGCCAGTAAACAGTTTTATCTTGAGCTGGATGCATCATCTGTTGGGGCTGTACGGTGCTTTCACAAAAGTTTTCCTCTGGTAAGATGAGAACCTGTGGCTTCTTCTCCAAAGCATTCTCCGCTCCTAAGCGCAAATACTCGATTGGGGACAGAGTTGTTGACAACCAAGATGGCCCTGGAGGAATAGCAATATGTTCTGGAGGTAGCAACTTATCCAGTTGTGATCTATACCGATTACAACAACCTCACCTATCTGCAGTCTGCGCAGAGACTTAATATTCGCCAAGCTAGATGGTCCCTGTTTATTGCCTGTTTTGATGTTCTTCACTTTCATGCTGCAGACAAGAACATCAAAGCAGATGCTGAAGATCTTTTGATTCTACCGACTAGGAGGGGGAGCTCCAACATACACTGATAAGCAAAAGGGTAACAATGTGAGACTGCCATCATTTTATAGAAAATCATCTTGGCTATCTCATATATAAATTGGACTTGTAACTATTTAGCATATGATTGGTTATGCAGATTCTTGTCATGTAACTGCATTGTTACTGTTTTGCGCCTGATGGTGGAACAATCTTTTTATTCTTGTATACTACAAATTACAACCTGTTCTCACATTCCCTAATAGCTTAAAGTGTTTGGTTGATTCCCAAGCAAAAGGTCATTGGTTCAAATCGAGGAGCAGCCATGAAGAAGATTTCCCAAAAAAAGAGAAACAGCATCATCCAGCTCATCGAAAGCAGAAAGAAAATTGCCAAACTTGCCATTACGGAAGAATCCGAAATTTAATCCGTTCATCCATTCCAAGAGGTGGACGTCCAGGCAAAATATCAGAGTCAACAAGTCGGCTCATCACAAGGTCTATCTGTTCTTGTGCGAAAAACACATCAGTGGAGGTGGCTCATATGCTTTGTAATAGTGAGAACACATACGTCCATGCAAGCACTGTGTGATGCACATTACACAAGTCAGGAATGGTGACCCAAAAAAGGTGAAGAAGTCCCAACTTCAGTATCCTCAAAAGAAGCGTCAGCTCGAGTTTTCAAAAAAGTTCGAACAGTCGACAGTAAAAGATTGGAAACGGGTGATTTGGAGCAATGGGATAAAAGTCAATAGACTGGGCTCCGATGGGTACAAATGGGTATGGAAGAAACAAGGGAAAAGGGGGCTAACAGATCGAGAAATTGAAGGAACTGTCAAGATCGGTGGAGGAAGCCTGATGATATGGGGTTGTTTCACAGCTAAAGGCATTGGATACTTGACCAGGATGGATAGTGGTCTCAATTCAGAGCTATATGTGAGTATCCTACAAGACGAGTTACTTTGTATACTCGAGTACGGGTACTTTCACATGTCGTAGTTTTATTCTGGCCACCTCTCGGCATGTTTGCCGTGCTGCTGCCGGAACTCCATCCCGCCACCATTATAGTCAATGGGGTCGGAGCGGTAGTCCGGGGGCACGTGTGCACTACACAGATCCGTCAGGCTGTTCACCTGCCGGAACAGCCTACTGGAGTTCCTTGCCACTAGTGTGAAACTAGCCTACTATGGGTATGAAATGGATGACATCGTGTTCCAGCAGGACAATGACCCAAAGCATACGTTGATATTGGCAAAGAAGTGGTTCAATGACAATGAAGTAGAGGTGCTCATGGGTAGGGTTGAAGAAATAGCTGTATTCATACCCAAGTGAGTCGACCAGTTTGCACCAACATTGGGAATGTGCAGAAGAGACCTGGGAACAGATTTCAGTAGCTTAAAATCATGCTTAATGCTTAATCAGACAGGCTTAAATCTGATTGAGAGTAGGGATGAGAAAACCCAGACCGCACTGTTCGGGTTCATACCGAACATTACGGTGTCCAGGTACCCGAACATGGACATTGGCGCTAAAGTCTGTGTTCATTGGAGTTTAAATTAAGCTTGTTGAAAGGCTGCAGCGCAATTTTCGGGGTTCATAACACTGCATTTTTATCCATCTAACCGTATTAAGAGATTTAATCAGTCTGTTAATTGTGTCTGTGACACAAAGCAATTTTTGGGTTTCATAACACCGCATTTTCATCCGTCTGTTATAGGAGGTATAATCAGTCTGTTAATTGAGTTGGTGACATAAAGCAAGTTTTGGGTTTCATAACTGTAATTTCATTGTCTGTTATAGGATATTTAATTAGTCTGTTAATTGTGTCGGTGACATGAAGCAATTTATGAGATACCCCTCATTTGCATCCTTGACATGGAAATACAAAAGCTAATCTGACTGTTAATTCTGTCGGTGACCTATAACTATTTTTTGGGGTGCAAAACACTTAATTTACACCCATGACCCAGAAATACAATTGTTTGTCAGCCAATTTGGTGGGTGACTAAAAGAAATGAAAGCAGCATCAAATAGGGGATGTGGCCACTGGTGGTGGAGTTCCTGCTATAGGGAGTGGATGTTGTCGATCTGTGCCAGGTACGCGCCCAAATGAAACACCTTCCTCTGGTGCACATAGGCGACAGGATGTTCTTGTCACAGTCTCTCCCATGACAGGGGTCAGAAGCTCTAAGAGACTGGCTGCACGTGATGTGATCTGACAACCTCTTTGGTTCCACTTGTTTCTGTGTTGGTGCTGGTTATGACCACACCTCTTGTCTCAAGTTTAGCTTATGTAGTCATTCCAACTCCTCTATTTAGTCTGGTCTCACCCATCATGCTATGCGGTTGATAGCTCCTTTCTGGCTGTGGAAGTGCTGGTGTTTGGTTCTCCACTGAGTTCTTGCTCGTCTGTGTACTTCAGGGTTAAGTGTCTTCTCCCTATTTCTTGTTTGTTGTATTCCCTATCTTTTGGTATTAGCCTTGAGGGAGTCTCATGTTCCTTCAGCTGGGAAGGAACAGGTCATCTTTTGTCCTGACACTATTTACAGGGCCCTTTAGAGTCAGATAGGGGCTCAAGGTTCCTGCGTATGAACATTCCTACCATCGACGTCTGTTCATACTGATAGTAGTCAGGACTCAGTTTAGGGATTCACTAGGTGGTGACCTTTCCCTAGTTTCCAGGCCTAGTACCTTTTCCCCTTCCCTCCTGTGTTCGGTTCGGAGTTTACCACCCAAACCGCGGCGTGACAATTCAGTGTCATTTTGTATGCCAGAATACAGCTCTACGAATTATGAGGCCAGAACAAGTAGAGGCGGTAGCAGATTGTATGGATGACAGTGCTTCTAGTTCCTTCACATTATCTCCCACCCGGTCCCCTGCTGAAAGCACAGAGTTGACACCGACGGCCCATGGGCATCCGTCTTAAACCTCAATCCCTTGCATATCAGCCAAGCAGTCTGAGCCCCAAGTCATGCAGAAGTCACTTATGCTTTTTAATGACTCTGCTAGCGGGGTTTCTGTGGGCCATCCACCTAGCCCTGCCCCAGAAGTAGAAGAGATTTAATGCACTGATGCCCAACCACTTATGTTTGAGGATGATGACGTGGGAGGGCCGCAGCAGTGCGTCTCTGATGATGATGACGAAACACAGGTGTCAACTGATGCGGCTTTCTGCACTGTGCAGACCGGCAAGGAGGGCAGGGCTGAGGAGTGGGTGGAAGATGATATGGAGGATGGTGTGGTCCTAGACCTCACATGGCATTCAGGTCATCTAAATGACATGTGCAGTTCGGAGGAAGAGATGAGGGTCACACAGCACCAGCTGCACAGAAACAGAGAGAGAAGGGTGCGAAAGCAGAGTGGTCAGCCCCCAGCCAGTACGCCTGCTACTGCTCAACGTGATAAGAGTCGGATCACACCAAAGCCAGCTCAAAGGAGTTCTCTGGCGTGGCAGTTCTTCAGGCAATGTCCTGACAACAAGACACGGGTGGTTTGCATGCTGTGCAGTCAGAGCCTGAAGCGAGTTATAGATGTTCTAAACCTGAGCACAACCTGCATGACCAGGCATCTCACTGCAAAGCACGAGCTGCAGTGTAGTAGACACCTCAAAAAACACAAAAGATCTGAGGCTCCTCCTGCTCCCTCTTTTGCTGCGGTCTCGGCCTCTTCCTCCCCCTCTGGAGTGCCAGGGCCACCTGGTACCCCTCAAAGTGAGGCGGTGACAGAAACACCACCAGTGTCACGGAGCATCTCCACACTATCCCATGGAAGCGTTTAGCTGTCCATCCCCCAAACACTGGAGAGAAAGAGGAAGTAACCCCCCACCCACCCATGAGCCCTGGTCGTGAATTCCAGCATTTCCAAATTCCTGGCCTTTTAAATGCTACCATTCCGTCTGGTGGAGACGGACAATTTTAAAAACGTAATGACGGCGTCTGTCCCACGGTATGTGGTTCCCAGCCACCAGTACATTTTCAGGCAGTGTTGCCTCCTCCTCCTACTCCGCTTCCTCCTCCTGTTCCTCCTCTACCACATCCTTATCACGTCAGCATAGCCAGGGAAAAATAACAGCAGGCTTTTCTGAAATAGGTTTGAGGGAAAAAGCCCACACCACGCAGTTGCTGTGGGCGGTTTTGGACTAATGAGTGGTTGGCGCCACTGAGCCTCAAGCCAGGCCTGGTGGTGTGCGACAACATAGGCAAAATTTCATAGCCGCTCTGGGCCTAGCCAGTTTGACGCACACATACCTTGCCTGGTGCATGTGCTGAATTTGGTGGTGCAGAGGTTCCTGAAAAATTACCCCAATACGTTAGAGCTGCTGCAGAAAGTGCAGGCCGTCTGTGCGGCCTTTCAGCCTTCTCACCCTGCTGCTCGCTGTCTACACTGCAGTGTAACTTCGGCCTTCCCGCTCACTGCCTCATATGCGATGTACCCACAATGTGGAACTCCATCTTGCACGTACTGGAGAGACTGTGCGAGCAGCAGCAAACGATGAAGGAGTTTCAGGTGCAGCACTCACTGCGGAACAGCAGCACTTCACCACCAGCGAGTGGGCCTCCAGGCAGGATGTGTGTGCTGTGTTGCATTGTTTCATGTACTCCACCAACATGGCCAGTGCCGATGACACCGTCCTCAGCGTTACTATCACAATTCAATGCCACCAATATGATAACCAGATCAATCATTTTAATACTACGAAGAGGGCAAAAACATGTAAACTGAACCACAAACAAATAGCAACGCCACACTTTGTTAAGAAAGTGGTAAATACAACCTTTATGAAATGTTAAATATTACAATACAGTACATAGATAATTATTTTAGACAGCAGCCATAACAAAATGGAGGACACAAGACCAAGGAGGAGGCTGAGGGGTCAGCACATGAGGGACACTGCGAACAGTATGAAAAGAGCAGGCATCCACATTCACCTGTCTAAGGTGCATAAAGCTCCCGGACAAAACCAAGGAAAAGGCACAAGTGACATGTGGAGAAACAATGTCACGACGGGGAGTAGGGGAAACCCCCCATCGCGCAATGCTCTGGCTACCAGGCCGCAATGCAGGGAAAAGGGAGCTGGTCACCTCCTAACGCTTCCCTCAACAGGCCCTAGTCTCCTAACTGTATGAGCCCCCTTCAGTGGTAAGAGGACTCATACCCACGTGTCTAGAGATCTAGGAATCCCTGCATTGCCCTACAGATGATGACAGGGCAGAGAATACCTGTGCATCCACGACACGGATGACAGGCGTCTCCAGAGGCCCAGTAGCTGACAGGATGCAAGACTGTGGGTGAAAAGTACGGCAGGTAAGTCACACAGCAATATAACAATGCTATCTACACTTACCTGCCGCAGCCAAGATAGACGGAGGCTCCAGGCTGGGAAACCCACAGTCTTGCCTTCGCTTAACCCCTCCGGGAAAGCACGCCCCTTTCGGAGCCATCACACCAACATATAAAGAGGTCAGAGGTCACACCCACCACAAAACATTTAACCCTGTGCAAACCAAAAATGGGGAAACACCACAACCCAGCGAAAATGCCTCACATGCAAACACCGTTCGCCAGACACGCTGGCTTCATACTGTTCGCAGTGTCCCTCATGTGCTGACCCCTCAGCCTCCTCCTTGGTCTTGTGTCCTCCATTTTGTTATAGCTGCTGTCTAAAATAATTATCTATGTACTGTATTGTAATATTTTACATTTAATAAAGGTTGTATTTACCACTTTTTTACCGAAGTGTGGCGTTGCTATTTGTTTGTGGTTCTATCACAATTCAATGTCACCTTGAAAAAACGCTTCAGACGATGATGGATGAGGATGTGGCACAGGAGAAGGAACAGGGATCATTCCCACAGTTATCAGGCCAATTGTCCACAGGTGGCTTGGAGAGTGGGTTTGTGCACCAACAGTTGCCAGGTACACAACTGTCCAGCCAGGGCATAGTTTTGGAGGAGAAGGCGGGGTACAGATAGGGCAATCTGTCACAAAGACCGGCATAGTCAAACTGTGTGTTGTCTTCCTAGCGTTCGACATATCGCGGATCGGGTTGACAGATTACCGGGAGAGGCTGGAGAAGATCCAGCAGTCATGGTCCATATCTGACCAATGACAAAGTTAGAGGTAGGTGGAGCGTCCTTAAAAATGATTTTAGGGATTTAGATCAAAAGCTTAGGGCAAGGACCTCAAAGGTAGTGTTTTCGGAAATACTACCTGTACATCGAGCCACACAAGAAAGGCAGCGGGAGATTAGGGAGATTAACAAGTGGCTCAAGAACTGGTGTAGGATGGAGAGGTTTGGGTTCCTGGAAAACTGGGCCGACTTCTCTGTCGGCTACAGGCTCTATCATAGGGATGGGCTGCACCTCAATGGGGAAGGGGCAGCTGTGTTGGGGGAGAAGATGGCTAGAAGGTTGGAGGAGTGTTTAAACTAGGGACTGGGGTAGGGTAATTATGTTACAGGTTTGGAAGATAGTGCAGATAGAGACCGGGGGCGAGGTAATGGAACTGGGGGAGGAATGGAAGGAGGGACTAGAACAATTCAGAAGGAAAGGTGTATGGTAAAAAAAATATACATAAACCTCTTAAGTGTATGTATACTAATGCCAGAAGCCTGACTAATAAAACGGGGGAGCTGGAACTATTGATGTGTGAGAAGCACTATGACATAGTGGGAATAACTGAGACATGGCTAGATGATAGCTATGACTGGGCAGTTAATGTACAGGGTTACAGTCTGTTTAGAAAGGATCGCCAAAACTGGAGAAGGGAAGGGGTCTTCCTTTATGTAAAGTCCTGTCTAAAGCCCACAGTCCGAGAAGATATAAGTGAGGGACATGAACATGTGGCATCTCTGTGGGTAGAAATATATGAGGCAAAAAAATTAATAAAATACTAATAGGAGTTTATTATAAACCACCTAATATACCACAGAGTCCACAGAAAATCTACTACTAAACGAGATAGACGAGGCGGCAGGCAGATCATAATGAGGTCGTTATTATGGGGGACTTAAACTACCCAGATATAGACTGGGAAATTGAAACCTGTATATTTCATAAAGGAAACAGATTCTTGGCAATAACCAAAGACAATTACCTTTCCCAACTGGTTCAGCACCTGACTAGAGGGACGGCCATACTGGACTTAGTATTAACCAATAGACCTGACAGAACAACAGATGTGCAGGTCGGGGGACACCTGGGAAATAGTGACCATAAAGTAATAACCTACCAATTGTCATTCAAAAGAGTGTTTTTTCAGGGAGAAACAAAAATACCAAACTTCAAATAAGCAAAATTTTACCAACTAAGGCTACTTTCACACTCGCGTTTGGTGCGGATCTGTACAGACGGATCCGTTCAGATAATGCAACCATCTGCATCCATTCAGAACAGATCCGTTTGTATTATCTTTAACATATTCAAGACGGATCCATCTTAAACACCATTGAAAGTCAATGGAGGACGGATCTGTTTTCTATTGTGCCAGATTGTGTCATAGAAACGGATCCGTCCCCATTGACTTACATTGTGTGTCAGAACGGATCCGTTTGGCTCACTTTCGTCAGACGGACACCAAAACGCTGCAAGCAGCATTTTGCTGTCCGCCTCCAAAGCGGAATGGAGACGGAATGGAGGCAAACTGATGCATTCTGAGCGGATCCTTTTCCATTCAGAATGCATTAGGGCAAAACTGATCCGTTTTGGACCGCTTGTGAGAGTCCTGAACCGATCTCACAAACGGAAAGCCAAAACGCCAGTGTGAAAGTAGCCTAAGAGAGGCCATAGGCCTAACTAACTGGAACAAAGTCCTCAAAAATAAAAAAAATACAGCCACAAAAAGCATCCTAAAATCTAATTGTGAGAGGTACATACCTTATGGGAATAAAAGATTAAGGAACAAGAAAAAAACGATGTGAATAAATAGAAATGTAAAGAAAGCAATAAATGACAAAAAGAAAGCATTTAAATCACTAAAACAGGAAGGTAGCAAGGATCACTGAAAAACTATAAGGAAAAAAATAAAATATGTAAAAAACAAATAAAAGCAGCCAAACTAGAGACCGAGAGATTAATTGCCAAAGAGAGCAAAACTAACCCTAAAATGTTCTTCACTTATATAAATGGTAAGAAGTATAAATATGAAGGTGTCGGCCCTTTACAGAGTAATGAGGGGGAAGTTGCAGAGAGCGATGAGGAGAAAGCAAAGCTATTAAATATTTTTTTCTTCGCTGTATTCACTAAGGAAAATAAACTGTCAGATGATATGCAGAATGTAAAAGTAAATTCCCCATTAAAAATGCCCAGTCTGACCCAGGAAGAAGTACAGCGGTGTCTTAAAAAGATTAAAATAGACAAATCTCCAGGACCGGATGGCATACACCCCCGATATCCTAAGAGAATTAGATAATGTCATAGCCAGATCCTTATTTCTGATATTTAAGGACTCTATACTGAGAGGTAGTGTTCCACAGGAATGGCACATAGCAAATGTGGTGCCAATATTCAAAAAGGGTCCAAAAGCAGAGCCTGGAAACTACAGGCCAGTAAGTTTAACATCTGTCGTGGGTAAACTGTTTGAAGGTTTTCTAAGAGATGCTATCTTGGAGCACCTCAATGAAAATAAGAAAATAACAACATGTTAGCATCGCTCCATGAGGGATCGGTCATGTCAAACTAATTTAATCAGTTTCTATGAGGAGGTAAGTTCTAGCCTTGACAGCGGCGAATCAATTGATGTCGTATATCTGGACTTCTCCAAAGCATTTGACACTATACCGCATAAAAGGTTAGTATATAAAATGAGAATGCGTGGACTGGGAGAAAATGTCTGTATGTGGGTAAGTAACTGGCTCACTGATAGAAAACAGAGGGTGGTTTTTATCGGTACACACTCAGATTGGGTCACTGTCACTATTGGAGTACCTCAGGGGTCAGTATTGGGGCCTATTCTCTTCAATATATTTATTAATGATCTTGTAGAAGGCTTGCACAGTAAAATATCAATTTTTGCACATGACACTAAACTGTGTTAAGTAATTGACACGGAAGAGGACAGTATACTGCTACAGATGGATCTGGATAGATTGGAGGCTTGGGCAGAGAAGTGGAAGATGATGTTTAACACTGACAAAGGTTATGCTCATGGGAATGAATAATGCAAGTCACCAGTACATACTAAATGGTAAAACACTGGGTAACACTGACATGGAAAAGGAACTAGGAATTTTGTTGAACAGCAAACTAAGCTGTAGAAACCAGTGTCAGGCAGTTGCTGCCAAGGAAAATAAGATAATGGGTTGCATCAAAAGGGGCAAAAATACCCGTGAGGAAAACTTATTGCTACCACTCTACAAATCATTAGTCAGACCACACATGGAATAATGTTTACAGTTCTGGTCTCCTGTGAACAAGGCAGACATAGCAGAGCTGGAAAGGGGTTCAGAGGAGGGCAACTAAAGTAATAACTGGAATAGATTGTCTATAGTACGCTGAAAGCTTATCAAAATTGGGGTTATTCACTTTAGAAAAATACAATATAGAAATAAGACGACTGAGGGGAGATCTAATAAACTATGTATAAATATATCAGGGGTCAGTACAGAGATCTCTCCCATCATCTATTTATCCCCAGGACTGTGACTGCGACGAGGGGACATCCTCTGCGTCTGGAGGAAAAAAGGTTTTACACAAACATAGAAGAGGATTATTTGCGATAAGAGCAGTATGGAACTCTCTGCCTGAGGAGGTGGTGATGGTGAGTTCACTAAAAGAGTTCAAGAGGGGCCTGGATTTATTTCTGGAGTGTAATAATATTACAGGCTATAGCTACTAGAGGTTGGTCCTTGATCCAGGGAGTTATTCTGATTGGAGTTGGGAAGAATTTTTTCCCCTTAAGTGGGGAAAATTGGATTCTACCTCACAGATTTTTTTTTGCTTCCTCTGGATCAACTTACAGGATAACTGGATGGACAAATGTATTTTTTCCGCCTTATAAACCATGTTACTATGTTAAAGGAACACTGACAGGCCAAAACAGCATATATAGTTAGATATATCACATTACAGGTCTTATACAGTCTTTTAAAAGCATATAAGTATCCCCCCTGTCCACCTTATAAAGAGCGAAATATAAAGTTTTATAACCTGCTTCTCCGGTCAGCAATCTGCCCAAGGGGCGGCGTTTCATGTGAAAATGCGCCCAGCCAGCCTTCCCAACTGCCGTTTGAAGCCCCGCCCAGCTCATCAATATTCACTTCGCTGGGCGGCGGCTAGAACTCTCCCCAGTCCCGATCCTGCGCCTGCGCAATTCAATCCTCCGGGCATCGTTCATGCCCAATCTTCTGCGCCTGCGCCCCGCCGTGCCGTTAGATCGCGCCTGCGTACACACACCAGCCTGCGTCTTCGAGGCAGCTGCAGTCATTGGGCTTGGACTCCCATATTGTTGAATGGATTAGGCAGTGGCTGAGGGACAGGCAACAGAGGGTTGTAGTCAATGGAGTATATTCAGACCAAGGTCTTGTTACCAGTGGGGTACCTCAGGGATCTGTTCTGGGACCCATATTGTTTAATATCTTTATCAGCGAAATTGCAGAAGGCCTCAATGGTAAGGTGTGTCTTTGCTGATGACACAAAGATTTGTAACAGGGTTGATGTTCCTAGAGGAATACACCAAATGGAAAAGGACTTAGGAAAACTAGAGGAATGGTCAAAAATCTGGCAACTAAAATTTAATGTTGATAAGTGCAAGATAATGCACCTGGGACGTAAAAACCCAAGAGCAGAATATAAAATCAGTGATACAGTCCTAACCTCAGTGTCTGAGGAAAGGGATTTAGGGATCATTATTCAGAAGACTTAAAGGTAGGCAGTGTCACAGAGCAGCAGGAAATGCTAGCAGAATGCTTGGGTGTATAGCAAGAGGATTACCAGTAGAAAGAGGGAGTGCTCATGCCGCTCTACAGAGCACTAGTGAGACCTCATTTGGAGTATTGTGCTCAGTACTGGAGACCATATCTCCAGAAGGATATTGATACTTTGGAGAGAGTTCAGAGAAGAGCTACTAAACTGGTACATGGATTGCAGGATAAAACTTACCAGGAAAGATTAAAGGACCTTAACATGTATAGCTTGGAAGAAAGACGAGACAGAGGGGATATGATAGAAACTTTTAAACACATAAAGGGAATCAACAAGGTAAAAGAGGAAAGAATATTTAAAAGAAGAAAAACTGCTACAAGAGGACATAGTTTTAAATTAGAGGGGCAAAGGTTTAAAAGTAATATCAGGAAGTATTATTTTACTGAGAGAGTAGTGGATGCATGGAATAGCCTTCCTGCAGAAGTGGCAGCTGCAAATACAGTGGAAGAGTTTAAGCATGCATGGGATAGGCATAAGGCCATCCTTCATATAAGATAGGGCCAGGGGCTATTCATAGTATTTAGTATATTGGGCAGACTAGATGGGCCAAATGGTTCTTATCTGCCGACACATTCTATGTTTCTATGTTTCTATGTCCTAGCTGGACAAGCTCACAGCCAACGTGGACAAGCTCACATTCATTAAAATGAACCAGGCATGGATCCCACAGGACTTGTTCGTACCTTGGGCATAGTAGAGAAGTATACTGGCCGCACCCAGCAATTGTTATATTCCAGCGCACTTTGTGCATTCTGTTTGTTATTTCCCAATGTTTTGGGCCTCCAAAAAGCAAAAAAAATTAAAATAAAAAAAATGTATTAAAAAAAAGTTGGCTACCGCCTTCACCACCACATCCGCCTCCTCCTACACTCGGACCTCCATGTTATGCCTTATATTGGCAAAGTAGAGAAGTTTTCCAGCTGCGCCCCAAAAAATGGCTAAAGGTCACACACAGAATTGGCAGACACATTTAAATAAACAAAACAGAAAGTGTCGGCTTCCTCCCCCGCCTCTTCCACCTACACCGCTATTGACAGAGTAGAGAAGTATACCGGCCGTACCCCAAGAAATGGCTATAGGTCACACACAGAATGAACAGACAAAAAAAAATTAAGAATAAAAAACCCCAACAAAAACAGTGTTGGCTTCCTCCTCCTCTTCCACATACACCGCCATGTCTATAGCCTCCTCAACTTTCTACTCCACTTGGACCTCCGCCTCCTGCTTCAAGATTATTATTATTTATTTTTATGTTTTTTATGTTATTTTAAGTCATTTCCCTATCCACATTTGTTTGGAGGGCAATTGTACTGCTCTTACCCCCATTTTTGGATCCTTTTGCAGCCCTCTAGCCCTTTCTATGACTTTTTTAAAGCCATTTTTTAGCCCCAAAGTTGGGGTCCCCATTGACTTCAGTGGGGTTGGGGGTCAAGTTCGGAACCTAAACCGAACTTTGAAACAAAGTTTAGCTGAACAAGTCGAACCCCAACATCCACCAGTCCGCTCATCACTAATCAAGAGCATGCCCAGAAGGAGTCAGGCAGTGTGGAAAGCTAAAAGTGGAAAGCTAAAAATTTAGAATTTTAGGAGCAAAACAGTAACAAAGCAGTTACAGTAACTAATCGTATGCTAAATAGCAAAATTCCAATTTATGTATAAGATAGCCAAGATGTATAAGATAGCCATAGCCGTCTAGTAGCGGGTCATGACGGTCATCGAAAGACCTTCAGATTTATCGTGAAATGGTATTGGTGGCCGTCCATAAACAAGATATCCAGGAATTTGTCGCTGCTTGGCCTTCATGTGCGCAAAATAAGAATTCCAAACAACATCCAGCTGGCCTTCTGCTACCTCTTCCTGAGGACCCCAAGCAACAAATTAGCATGGACGTTATCACGGATCTGCCCACTTCCTCTGGTTGTTCCGTGAATTGGGTAGTGGTAGACCGCTTGTCTAAACTGAGCTCTTTGAAAACTCTAGGGTGTAATCCATCTGGACCCGGAGCCTTGTTCACATTTACCTTATTTAACTTAGCTTGAACCATATCTACAATTAGCCATTTGAGTATATTACTGTTACATAGTTGTTAAGGTTGGAAAAAGACAAAAGTCCATCTAGTCAACCTGTAATCCTGCTATATTGACCCACGAAACAAATCACTAAATCAATGTCCATCTTCCTTTTAAAGGGGTTGGGCCAAAGGGAAAGGGTGTGTAGAACATGATTTCTATACATTGCAATAAGCCTTCATGTTATTTTGAATAAATAAGTCATGTAAACATTTTTTGAAGCCATCTATTGTATTTTTGTATTTGCTGTGACCTGCTCCTGCAGCAGGCTATTTCAGAGATTCACAGCCCTTACTGTAAAGAATGTCACCTCTTATGACTGAATCTTTTTTTTATCCAGACATAGGGAGTGGCCCCTTGTTTTTTTAGGGGGTTTAACACTGAATAGCTTCCTTCTATTTATATATTTGTATATGTTAATCATGTACCCCCTTAGACGTCTTTCTTCAAGGGTAAACAAGTTCAGTTTGTTTAATGTTTGCTCATACAGAATTAGCAGGGGTAACACTCACACTTTTAACTCAAATTTCTTAACTCATCGCGTTATTTTGAAACAAAACGCATTTAGTTTAGATAACATGTCTCATAAAGCATGAGTGTTAAACCTGCTACATCCGTAGCTAAGATCTTCCAGGCTCTTTATTAGTTTAGTTGCTCTCTAGGGCATCCTTTTTATGGACTGGTGCCAAGAACTGAACTGCGTATGCCAGGTCAGGCTGTACCAATGTTTTGTATAGTGTCACTATTACATCCCTGGCCCGGGAGTCCATACTTCTTTTAAGACCAGACAAAATTCAGTTGGCCTGTTATTTAGTCTATGATCTACTAATAGACCCAGATTCTTCTCAACCAGTGACTCTCACAGTTTTACTCCCCCCCTAGGACATATGCTGCATGCAGATTATTTGGCCCCAGGTGCATAACTTTACATTGATCTATATTAAATCTCATTTGCCAAGTGGAGGCCCAAACAGTAAGTTTGTCCAAGTCAGCTTGTAACTTATTAACATCTTCCATGGACTGTACCGTATTACAAAGTTTGGTGTCATTTGCAAAAACATAAACAGCACTATTACCATCAGCGAACCTTGGGTTACACCACTTACAACCAGGGACCATTCAGAGTAGGAATCATTGACCACAACACAATTGTGAAGCCAATTTTCAATCTAATTACAAATAATATTTTCTAATCCAATAGACCTCAATTTACCCATTAAGCTTCTGTGTGGGACAGTATCAAATGCCTTTGCAAAGTCCAAAAACACAATATTGGCAGCCTTCCCTCTGTCCAGGCTTCTACTCACCTCCTCATAAAAACAAATCAGGTTAGTTTGACAGCTTCTGTTTTTAGTAAAAACCATCTTGGCTATCCCTTATTTTATTATTGACAGTTACATAATCCTGTACAGTTGTGGCCAAAAGTTTTGAGAATGACACAAATATTAGTTTTCACAAAGTTTGCTGCTAAACTGCTTTTAGATCTTTGTTTCAGTTGTTTCTGTGATGTAGTGAAATATAATTACACGCACTTCATTTGTTTCAAAGGCTTTTATCGACAATTACATGACATTTATGCAAAGAGTCAGTATTTGCAGTGTTGGCCCTTCTTTTTCAGGACCTCTGCAATTTCGACCGGGCATGCTCTCAGTCAACTTCTGGGCCAATTCCTGACTGATAGCAACCCATTCTTTCATAATCACTTCTTGGAGTTTGTCAGAATTAGTGGGTTTTTGTTTGTCCACCCGCCTCTTGAGGATTGACCACAAGTTCTCAATGGGATTAAGATCTGGGGAGTTTCCAAGCCATGGACCCAAAATGTCAACGTTTTGGTCACCAAGCCACTTAGTTATCACTTTTGCCTTATGGCACGGTGCTCCATCGTGCTGGAAAATGCATTGTTCTTCACCAAACTGTTGTTGGATTGTTGGAAGAAGTTGCTGTAGGAGGGTGTTTTGGTACCTTTCTTTATTCATGGCTGTGTTTTTGGGCAAAATTGTGAGTGAGCCCACTCCCTTGGATGAGAAGCAACCCCACACATGAATAGTTTCAGGATGTTTTACTGTTGGCATGACACAGGACTGATGGTAGCGCTCACCGTTTCTTCTCCGGACAAGCCTTTTTCCAGATGCCCCAAACAATCGTAAAGAGGCTTCATCGGAGAATATGATTTTGCCCCAGTCCTCAGCAGTCCATTCACCAAACTTTCTGCAGAAGATCAATCTGTCCCTGATGTTTTTTTTGGAGAGAAGTGGCTTCTTTGCTGCCCTTCTTGACACCAGGCCATCTTCCAAAAGTCTTCGCCTCACTGTGAGTGCAGATGCGCTCACACGCGCTCACACCTGCCTGCTGCCATTCCTGAGCAAGCTCTGCACTGGTGGCACTCCGATCCCGCAGCTGAATCCTCTTTAGGAGACGATCCTGGCGCTTGCTGGACTTTCTTGGACGCCCTGAAGCCTTCTTAACAAGAATTGAACCTCTTTCCTTGAAGTTCTTGATGATCCTATAAATTGTTGATTGAGGTGCAATCTTAGTAGCCACAATATCCGTGCCTGTGAAGCCATTTTTATGCAACGCAATGATGGATGCACGCGTTTCTTTGCAGGTCACCATGGTTAACAATGGAAGAACAATGATTTCAAGCATCACCCTCCTTTTAACATGTCAAGTCTGCCATTTTAACCCAATCAGCCTGACATAATTATCTCCAGCCTTGTGCTCGTCAACATTCTCACCTGAGTTAACAAGACGATTACTGAAATTGTGACGCGATGTCACGTCCCTGTCCGGATCTTATTAAAAAAAAAAAATTACTGTCAGTTTAGAAAAAATTAACCACGTCTAATCAGGGAACAGGACGTCCATATATGGTCGTTCATGTAGCCCTTTGGAGACCACAGACTCTAATCACCCCCTGCTGAGATCACCTCACACCTCGGACAACTTCTAAGGACAAACCCCAGCCCATGCATCTCCTGCCCACCTTGAAACCATGAAAGTTAAACACATGCTAGTTGGCCCTTCCTTGCAGCCTGGTCAATTTACACATCAGAAGCAGAGATAGCTGGGAGGGGGGAGCGCATAGGAGAGACATGTGAACCGTGCTCTGAGAACCCCAAAAAGCATATTGGGGCTATATGGAATTATGACCCAAAAATGTAGGTACCCTCAAAATGCACCTCTCACCCAGAGGAACCAGGAGAGTCCAAACTTGACAGCTCTGGGGTCTTGCCAGACTGGGAAATGGGTTACTAGTCACCTGGAGGGGAGAGAGGTGGGGTGTCACCCATAGAATCGTCCATATATTCATGGGGGACCCAGCACAAGTGCCCGGTTTTTCATATTTATTACGCCGGCAAAGTTATGGGCCATTTTTGTAAAATTAGGGAAAACTGGCCTGGCCAGCAGCAGGGAGGGGCAAACAAGCCCTCCTAAACCCTCCTTCAGGAACACCCACCGTGCAGCCCTTGGCCAGCGATTGGCTGGGCCAACCCCCCTTACCCTCCCACAGAATGGGGCATAAAAGTCTGTGCGCAATGGGAGAGGTGAGCTTTTTGCCCTGTGGTCACATTGCCGATAGGCTGTCCGTTGGAACGTAAGTTTGTGCTGGATTTTGCATAGGCAAAATCCAAGATAGTATTTCTCTTTTTATCCCTGTTTATTTTCCACATGCTTCCCAGCTTGCTATTGTAATCTTTTTCTTTAAATCTTTGTATGCATTGTTTGTTTCACTTCTGTGTTACTTATAGTAAAAGATATTTTCATATCTTTTAAATTGTCTCTCTCTTATTGCTCTAAGCCCCACTGCAACAAAGTACTCGTACACCCTGAAGAGACCTACCTACCTGTTTTTATAGTAGACTGATATTAGAGACATAACTGTTTTATGACTCGATTGGTGTTAGCTTGTAGCGTGATAATGGGGCTGATCTGTGAGTGGTCCGAACCCCTATCCCTACAATTATAGAGTCGTTCACTCACGAACGTGGTGGCAGCAGAAAATAAGGGGGGTCCAGGATTGACTGTTTGGGTAATTCTGAATCTCCCCCCTGTCGCGGTCCACCCTCGGTTGGGCTTTTCTCCACGCTGGGGCGTCCTGGCGGTCAGAAGTCTGATTTAAACGGGGGTGGTCGTGACAGAAATGATCTCAGCAGGTCCTTTAATGACAGCAATGAAATGCAGTGGAAATTTTTTTTTGGGATTAAGTAAATTTTCATGGCAAAGAAGGACTATGCAATTCATCTGATCACTCTTCATAACATTCTGGAGTATATGCAAATTGCTATTATAAAAACTTAAGCAGCAACTTTTCCAATTTCCAATATTTATCTAATTCTCAAAACTTTTGGCCACGACTGTATATACAAGAAACAGAACTGGATCGCACATCCTTAATACTATACTTTTATCGAACTGCTTCTCAGCAAAAATAAACATCGCTTCTCAGCGTAATTTATCGTATACCGACCCCCAGTGGCGTACACACAATCCATGGGGCCCCGGTGCAAAACTGAACCATGGGGCCCCCATGCCGGCGTCGCCCCCCCCAACCTCCCTCCATCCCCAAACCGCCTACCATTCACCCAACATTCCTCCCAACAGTACCACTTTGTGCAGGACAGGCCGATTTTGGATGGCAATCCTGCTGTCCTGCCAAGCTCTACCTCTGCGCGATTCGCCAAGGGCAGGAGTTGGGAGGTATATGTCATTAGAAGCATGCTAATTATTCTTATAATTCCACCATAAACTACAGCCCTGACTATGCGTCCCCAGCTCCTCCATGTGCCTCTCCACCCTCACCTCCAACATTATGTAGCAGAGTTAGTTTTGTCATGCATTTCTTTTGCCTTCATATGGTAAAATACTTCATTGGCCTATCAATGGCTTTAGAACTAAGGCTACTTTCACACCTGCGTTCGGTGCGGATCCGTCTGGTGTCTGCACAGACGGATCCGCACCTATAATGCAAACGCTTGTATCCGTTCAGAACGGATCCGTTTGCATTACCATGAACAAAAAAAAAAAAAGATCTGTTTTGACTTACACTGAAAGTCAATGGGAGGCGGATCCGTTTTCAATTGCACCATATTGTGTCAGTGAAAACCGCTTGGCTCCGCATCGCCAGGCGGACACCAAAACGCTTGCAGCGTTTTGGTGTCCGCCTCCAGAGCAGAATGGAGGCGGAACGGAGCCAAACTGATGCATTCTGAACGGATCCTTATCTATTCAGAATGGATTAGGGCAAAACTGATCCATTTTTGGCCGCTTGTGAGAGCCCTAAAAAAACGGATCTCACAGCAGGGAGAAGGCGACGGATCCGTCCCCCATTGACTTTCAATGTAAGTCAGGGCGGATCCGATTGACTTACACTTAGACTTTTTTTTTTACAGAGTTATGCAGATGGATCCGTTCTGAACGGATACCAGCGTGCATTATAGGTGCGGATCCGTCTGTGCAGATACCAGACGGATCCGCACCTAAATGCAGGTGTGAAAGTAGCCTAACTCTGCTATATTTCTGTAGCCTGCAACCTCTGACTGCCCAGTTGGGCTGAAAATACTACACCCAACATGTTCTGGCAGTAATAGTAAATGGATATTTGTGCAAATCTGAGCTACTAGTCTATATAATACATATGTAGCCTACATATGTATTATATAGACTAGTAGCTCAGAATTGCACCAATATCCATTTACTATTACTGCCAGAACATGTTGGGTGTAGTAGTTTCAGCCCAACTGGGCAGTCAGAGGTTGCAGGCTACAGAAATATAGCTAGTTATAAAGCCAGCCCCTCTCAGCCCCCACTCTGAGTCTGAACTCACCATAAATGTGGTGAGCAATTATGAAGCCCTTTTTTTTTTTTTCACAAATCTTATCTTCCACTTCCGGACCGGCACCGGCTTCTTCGCGCGCTCTCCCTAAAGCTTTTCCGGCACCTTCTCCCTGCTGCATTTCGGCGTCGTTGTGCGCCTGCGCAGCCTAGGGAAACTTCATGTCCAATGCGGCCGCCCAACAGGAAATGACGAGGCAGGCCGCACCAACGCACCTGCATGGGGAGGAGACTCAGGGGCAGGAGACTCAAGGGAGGGTAGGGCTGGCCTGGCCTGGCACTGCAGAGCAGAAACGCAATACTGTGCGGCGGGCCCCGAGTCGGCCGCCCCGGGTTATACAGGCAGGCGCAGCACACACAAAATTACTGCAGGACGGGGGCAGGGGTTCACAGGCGGCCGGGCCCGGTCGCAACTGTGACCCCTTTATGTACGCCCCTGCCTACCCCCATGCTGCATGCTAACATGAGGCATTAGTATACAATTTAATCAAAAAGAATAAGCCCACTCACCGTGACAAGGTTGCTTCTTTGAATGGGACCCTATTCTAAATTTGGCGCAGCACTGCACGGCGACTGCCAATGCCGCAGCTCCACCCCAGCAGGCAGCGGGACCCAGCAGTCAAACAGCGCCCCCGCAAATCCACCCCGGCACTGGGCCCCACCGACCCACCAGGACGGCACCAAAGCAACAATGGCACAGATTCCACAGACTTGAGAAAGGAGTACATCAACTCTGAAACGTGTTGTCGCTTACTACAAAAAAAAAAATATAGTTTCTATATACATCCATTGAAGTTGTGTATTTGCACCAAGAGGTATCACACTGTGTACTATCCTAGTACACATCTCCATATTGTATTCCGCATCACTCCTCTGGAGAACCGGCCACTCCACCTACAAGGATTGAGAGATACCGGCTGCACCGACCTTTTGTCCCGAGTGTTGTGCTTGCGTATGCACAATACCATAAGGTGGCACGTTTTGTTCCTATTTTTTTTTGTACCAAACTTTGTGGCTGTTCTGCTTTTTTCTTTTTTCTGCTGTAGATAGGGTTCCCAGCCCCGTAATCATAAAATCATAAATCACAGCAATGGGTTTCATTCATTGATTTTTTTTTTATTTTCAATGGATATGCGGCAAAAATATTTTGTGCAAACGTTTTCGGCCGTGTCTGGCCTTCGTCAGTCACTATGAGAATTATAATAGGGCAATTTTAGCGACAATTCATATTCAATCAATAACATCATTGATAATAGGTATATATACATAATATGCATACATATGGAAAATTAAACAAAAACAAAATTGTGCCATTTTTTCATTATTTTGTCAATTTCATGTTGATTACAATGGTATAAATCTCTGGTTCTTAGTTAAGGATGGATGATATTCCACTGTTTATAAATTCTATTTCTACCTGGTCAATTGTCAGGATATTACAATTGCTGATAGAGCATCTTAACATATACTTTCTTATTATATTCTACTATGGGTGCACTTACATATAACATGTGACATTCGATCCTATACTAATTTTATCACAAAGAACTAGAATCCTCAATCTTATCGTACTTCACAGGTATATATGATCAATTTTATTATAACAGTGACCCTCATACTGGTAATTTACCACCTTACTGCTTTCATCATGAATAATCATATCAGGAAAATCGTATAAAGAAAATCATATAGCTAGTAGTTACTTACCTGTGCCGCTGGAGGTAAACAGGGGAAGATGCTGGTACATATGTGGGAGCCTATGGCCGCCGAGATGTAAATACATGCATAAACTACCATGCCGGTCATTACTCTTATATAGGAGCAATGAAGCCGGCATGTAATGGCGTGGTGGGTGGGATCTGCCGGTCTCTTCACGCTAAAATTGAGATGGAACGCACCGCTAGTGTCTCGGTGCGTTCCACCGGTAGGAAGTGACATCAAAGAGGGAGGAGCGCACTGCTGGTATCGCGGTGCGTTCCAACAGCCGGATATGACGTTGCTGGAGCGCATCGTTGTTGTGCGTTTCACGGCCCGGAAGTGGGTGGCGCAAGTGTGCGTTCCACCTGTTGTAATCGCGATGTGTCACTTCTTAGGGGGAGAAAAGAATAAGCTAATGGCTAGAATGGTCAGTGAACTTGAGTACAGATCTATACACGTTGCTGATGAACTCCTAACTGTTATATAGCTTATAGGTATATCTTAATATTAATATGACTAAGAAAGGACTAATGATAAAATATGAAAAAGGATACCCCCTGCGGCACTGGGTGTAGTAAGTTATTCATGGAACCTTGGAAAATTGAGAGAAGATAATTAGAGTCTTATAAGCTATTATCAAGCGTAAAAGTCTTTATGATAACATCTCATCCTGGTCAGGTGGTAGTGAAGACACACGAATCTGATGTTGTCAGGTGATTCAAACGTGTTTATGATTCCGAAGCAGAGATCATACGAGAGGATGGGGGGGGTTTTGGGAGGGGGGCGAGAAATCCATGCGATTACTGTCCGGATATAAATCTGTATTAGATAAAGGCTTGTACCTCGTATTCCCTGTTGAGTCCTTTTGGCGTCATGGTTTGTAAGGTATGGATCCAAAACGCCTCCCTGTGTTTCAGCATCTTGGATCAATCACCGCCTCTTCTTGATGCTGGGATGTGTTCGATTATTTGAAATTTTAGTTGGGAGATCCGGTGTTGTGCCTCATTGAAGTGGTATGGGAGAGGTAACAGTAGGTTTTGACGGCGTATTGTTGATTTGTGCTGGCAGATTCTATCCCTTATTGTTTGTGTCGTTTCCCCCACATACATGAGGCCGCAGGGGCATTTGATGGTATATATTACGAAATCAGTGTCACATGTGAAGTAGCCCAGGATTTTAAAGGATTTGCCTGTATGGGGACGGGATATGGATGATCCTTTTTGTACATTTGTGCATTGTGCACAATGTAGACATGGGAAGGTACCTGTTCTCTGTGTATGTAGGAGGGATTGTCTTGATGGGAGTTTGGATGGTCCTATATCCGCTCTAACAAGAAGGTCTCAGGTTTTTTGGCCTTTGATTGCATGGGAGTATCGGGTTTTTAAATTCATCTATCTCAGGATATGCTTTATGTAACGGGCCAGTGAGATTTGATTATATTTACTACTTTCCTGGTGCTGGGGTGAAACTTGTGGACAAAGGGAATACGTTTACCAACCGGTGTTCTTTAATTTTGTTGTCCGGTGTTTTCAATGTATTTTGGGGATAGCCTCTTTCCCGGAACCTATTCTTAATTTTTTTCATTCTCTCTTTTCTTTCTTGTGGTGGGATCCGTTACTATGGTTTGGACGCGTCTAAGTTGGGAGCCGGGGAGGGATGGAAACTGGTGAAATGTAATAGGTTGTTTCTATCTGTAGGTTTGCGGGAGAGATCAGTGGTGAAATGTCCTGAAGGGTCTATGTGTACCATTGTGTCCAGAAAACGTTTTGTTCCTAAATATTCTTTTAAAATCATACTACTCTATGATCGCCTTTCATTTTTTGCCACAAATGCTGGTTCCCATCGAAGAAGAGTGAATCAGACTCTCCTTCCCTTGGCTGTTCCTACCCCTGGACACGGGTGCCAGGGTGCCACTTAAACATCCAATACACAAACACAATGAGTTGCGCCTCACTGGTCTGTACCACACACATTACATAGACCGGTGCCAGTTGCTCGCACACAGCAGCTGCACACTGGGCTCCAACTGGCTCACACCCAGTTCTTCAGATTTCCACACACTTCACAATCCCCAGGCACTATCAACTCCAAGAAAGGCTGCCTCCAGCTCCAATGGAGACTAAAGGGGCTCATTTACTAAGACCGACGTAGATTTAGACTATTTTCCATGTCTTAACCACTTAAGGACCACAGGTTTATACCCCCCTAAAGACCAGGCCCTTTTTTACAAATCGGCACTCCACAACTTTAGCGGTTTATTGCTCGGTCATGCAACTTACCACCCAAATTTTACCTCCTTTTCTTCTCACTAATAGAGCTTTCATTTGGTGGTATTTCATTGCTGCTGACATTTTTACTTTTTTTGTTATTAATCGAAATTTAACGATTTTTTTGCAAAAAAATTACATTTTTCACGTTCAGTTGTAAAATTTTGCAAAAAAAAACGAGATCCATATATTAATTTTGCTCTAAATTTATTGTTCTACATGTCTTTGATAAAAAAAAAATGTTTGGGTAAAAAAAAAAATGGTTTGGGTAAAAGTTATAGCGTTTACAAACTATGGTACAAAAATGTGAATTTCCGCTTTTTGAAGCAGCTCTGACTTTGAGCACCTGTCATGTTTACTGAGGTTCTACAATGGCCAGACAGTACAAACACCCCACAAATGACCCCATTTCAGAAAGTACACACACTAAGGTATTCGCTGATGGGCATAGTGAGTTCATAGAACTTTTTATTTTTTGTCACAAGTTAGCGGAAAATGATGATTTTTTATTTTTTTTCTCTTACAAAGTCTCATATTCCACTAACTTGTGACAAAAAATAAAAGCTTCCATGAACTCACTATGCCCATCAGCGAATACCTTGGGATGTCTTCTTTCCAAAATGGGGTCACTTGTGGGGTAGTTATACTGCCCTGGCATTCTAGGGGCCCAAATGTGTGGTAAGGAGTTTGAAATCAAATTCTGTAAAAAATGGCTGGTGAAATCCGAAAGGTGCTCTTTGGAATGTGGGCCCCTTTGCCCACCTAGGCTGCAAAAAAGTGTCACACATGTGGTATCTCCGTATTCAGGAGAAGTTGGGGAATGTGTTTTGGGGTGTCATTTTACATACACCCATGCTGGGTGAGAGAAATATCTTGGCAAAAGACAACTTTGTATAAAAAAAATGGTAAAAGTTGTCTTTTGCCAAGATATTTCTCTCACCCAGCATGGGAATATGTAAAATGACACCCCAACTTCTCCTGAATACGGAGATACCACATGTGTGACACTTTTTTGCAGCCTAGGTGGGCAAAGGGGCCCATATTCCAAAGAGCACCTTTCGGATTTCACTGGTCATTTTTTACAGAATTTGATTTCAAACTCCTTACCACACATTTGGGCCCCTAGAATGCCAGGGCAGTATAACTACCCCACAAGTGACCCCATTTTGGAAAGAAGACACCCCAAGGTATTCGCTGATGGGCATAGTGAGTTCGTGGAAGTTTTTATTTTTTGTCACAAGTTAGTGGAATATGAGACTTTGTAAGAAAAAAAAATAAATAAAAAATCATCATTTTCCACTAACTTGTGACAAAAAATAAAAAATTCTAGGAACTCGTCATGCCCCTCACGGAATACCTTGGGGTGTCTTCTTTCCAAAATGGGGTCACTTGTGGGGTAGTTATACTGCCCTGGCATTTTCCAGGGACCCTAATTTGTGGTAAGTAGGTAAATGACCTGTGAAATCCTAAAGGTGCTCTTTGGAATATGGGCCCCTTTGCCCACCTAGGCTGCAAAAAAGTGTCACACATGTGGTATCGCCGTATTCAGGAGAAGTTGGGGAATGTGTTTTGGGGTGTCATTTTACATATACCCATGCTGGGTGAGAGAAATATCTTGGCAAAAGACAACTTTTCCCATTTTTTTATACAAAGTTGGCATTTGACCAAGATATTTATCTCACCCAGCATGGGTATATGTAAAATGACACCCCAAAACACATTCCCCAACTTCTCCTGAGTACGGCGATACCAGATGTGTGACACTTTTTTGCAGCCTAGATGCGCAAAGGTGCCCAAATTCCTTTTAGGAGGGCATTTTTAGACATTTGGATACCAGACTTCTTCTCAAGCTTTGGGGCCCCTAGAATGCCAGGGCAGTATAAATACCCCACATGTGACCCCATTTTGGAAAGAAGACACCCTAAGGTATTCAATGAGGGGCATGGCGAGTACATAGAAATTATTTTTTTTTGGCACAATTTAGCGGAAATTGATATTTTTTATTTTTTTCTCACAAAGTCTCCCTTTCCGCTAACTTGGGACAAAAATTTCAATCTTTCATGGACTCAATATGCCCCTCACGGAATACCTGGGGGTGTCTTCTTTCCGAAATGGGGTCACATGTGGGGTATTTATACTGCCCTGGCATTCTAGGGGCCCTAAAGCGTGAGAAGAAGTCTGGAATATAAATGTCTAAAAAATTTTACGCATTTGGATTCCGTGAGTGGTATGGTGAGTTCATGTGAGATTAAATTTTTTGACACAAGTTAGTGGAATATGAGACTTTGTAAGAAAAAAATAATAATTTCCACTAACTTGGGCCAAAAATATGTCTGAATGGAGCCTTACAGAGGGGTGATCAATGACAGGGGGGTGATCAATGACAGGGGGGGTGATCAATGACAGGGGGGGTGATCAGGGAGTCTATATGGGGTGATCACCACAGTCATTGATCATGCCCCTGTAAGGCTCCATTCAGACGTCCGTATGCGTTTTGCGGATCCGATCCATCTATCAGTGGATCCGTAAAAATCATGCGGACGTCTGAATGGAGCTTTACAGGGGTGTGATCAATGACAGGGGGGTAATCAATGACAGGGGGGTGATCAATGACAGGGGGGTGATCAATGACAGGGGGGTGATCAATGACAGGGGGGGTGATCAGGGAGTCTATATGGGGTGATCACCCCCCTGTCATTGATCACCCCCCTATAAGGCTCCATGCAGATGTCCGTATGTGTTTTGCGGATCCGATCCATCTATCAGTGGATCCGTAAAAATCTTGCGGACGTCTGAATGGAGCTTTACTGGGGTGTGATCAATGACAGGGGGGTGATGAGGGAGTCTATATGGGGTGATCACCACAGTCATTGATCACGCCCCTGTAAGGCTCCATTCAGACGTCCGTATGCGTTTTGCGGATCCAATCCATCTATCAGTGGATCCGTAAAAATCATGCGGACGTCTGAATGGAGCTTTACAGGGGTGTGATCAATGACAGGGGGGTAATCAATGACAGGGGGGTGATCAGGGAGTCTATATGGGGTGATCACCACAGTCATTGATCACGCCCCTGTAAGGCTCCATTCAGACGTCCGTATGCGTTTTGCGGATCCGATCCATCTATCAGTGGATCCGTAAAAATCATGCGGACGTCTGAATGGAGCTTTACAGGGGTGTGATCAATGACAGGGGGGGTGATGAGGGAGTCTATATGGGGTGATCACCACAGTCATTGATCACGCCCCTGTAAGGCTCCATTCAGACGTCCGTATGCGTTTTGCGGATCCGATCCATCTATCAGTGGAATCGTAAAAATCATGCGGACGTCTGAATGGAGCTTTACAGGGGTGTGATCAATGACAGGGGGGTAATCAATGACAGGGGGATGATCAGGGAGTCTATATGGGGTGATCAGGGGCTAATAAGTGACGGGGGGGGGGTGTAGTGTAGTGTAGTGGTGCTTGGTGCTACTTTACTGAGCTACCTGTGTCCTCTGGTGGTCGATCCAAACAAAGGGGACCACCAGAGGACCAGGTAGCAGGTATATTAGACGCTGTTATCAAAACAGCGTCTAATATACCTGTTAGGGGTTAAAAAAAATCACATCTCCAGCCTGCCAGCGAACGATCGCCGCTGGCAGGCTGGAGATCAACTCTCTTACCTTCCGTTCCTGTGAGCGCGCGTTCACAGGAGATCTCGGCTCATGCGAGATGACGCCAATTGGCGTTAGCGTAGCCTAGGGGAGCCGCCGCAATGAAGCCTTTCGGCGTTACAGTTGCGGGAAGTGGTTAAACAGGAGTAAAAAATGATAAATGAGATAGACCTACCTCTTTCTTTCCCCCACCACACCACCTCTTTTAGACCTGGTGTGAACGGGGAAAGTCACAGATTACATAGTAACATAGTATATAAGGCCGAAAAAGGACATTTGTCTATCGAGTTCGGCCTGTTATCCTGCAAGTTGATCCAGAGGAAGGCAAAAAAAAAAACTGTAAGGTAGAAGCCAATTTTCCCCACTTAAGGGGAAAAAAAAATTCATCCAGACTTCATTCAGGCAATCAGATAACTCCCTGTATTAACGACCCCTCTCTAATAGCTATAGTCTGTAATATTATTACACTCCAGAAATACATCTAGGCCCAGCTTGAGCTCTTTTAGTGACCTTATCATCACCACCTCCTCAGGTAGAGAGTTCCCTAGTCTCACTGCTCTTACTGTAAAGAATCCTCTTCTATGTTTGTGTACAAACCTTCTTTCCTCGAGGCGCAGAGGATGTCCCCTTGTCACAGTCCTGGGGATAAATAGATGATGGGAGAGATCTCTGTACTGACCCCTGATATATTTATACATGGTAATTAAATCTCCCCTCAGTTGTCTTTTTTCTAAAGTGAATAACCCTAATTTTGATAATCTTTCAGGGTACTGTAGTTTCCTTATTCCCGTAATTACTTTAGTTGCCCTCCTCTGAACCTTCTCCAGCTCTGCTATATCTGCCTTGTTCACAGGAGACCAGAACTGTACACAGTACTCCATGTGTGGTCTGACCAGTGATTTGTAAAGTGGTAGGACTATGTTCTCATCACGGGCATCTATGCCCCTTTTGATGCAACCCATTATCTGATTGGCCTTGGCAGCAGCTGCCTGACACTGGTGTTTACAGCTTAGTTTGCTGTTCACAAAAATTCCTAGGTCCTTTTTCATGTAAGTGTTACCAAGTATTTTACCATTTAGTATGTACGGGTGACTTGTATTATTCCTACCCATGTGTACAACCTTACATTTTTCAGTGTTAAACCTCATCTGCTACTTCTTTGCCCAAGCCTCCAATCTATCCAGATCCATTTGTAGCAGTATACTGTCCTCTTCCGTGTCAATTACTTTACACAGTTTAGGGTCATCTGCAAAAATTGATATTTTACTGTGCAAGCCTTCTACAAGACCATTAATAAATATATTGAAGAGAATAGGGCCCAGTACTGACCCCTGAGGTACTCCACTAGTGACAGTGACCCAATCTGAGTGTGTACCATTAATAACCACCCTCTGTTTTCTATTACTGAGCCAGTTACTTACCCACATACAGACCTTTTCTCCCAGTCCGAGCATTCTCATTTTATATACGAACCTTTTATGCGGTATGCTAATATGGCGTTATTTGCTTATTTTCATTGAGGTGCTCCAAGATAGTATCTCTTAGAAAACCTTCAAACAGTTTACCCACAACGACGGATGTTAAACTTAACAGCATATAGTTTCTGGGCTCTGTTTTTGGACCCTTTTTGAATATTGGCACCACATTTGCTATGCGCCAAACCTGTGGAACACTCCCTGTCAGTACAGGGAGTGCAGAATTATTAGGCAAGTTGTATTTTTGAGGATTAATTTTGTTATTGAAAAACAACCATGTTCTCAATGAACCCAAAAAACTCATTAATATCAAAGCTGAATATTTTTGGAAGTAGTTTTTAGTTTGTGTTTAGTTTTAGCTATTTTAGGGGGATATCTGTGTGTGCAGGTGACTATTACTGTGCATAATTATTAGGCAACTTAACAAAAAACAAATATATACCCATTTCAATTATTTATTTTTACCAGTGAAACCAATATAACATCTCAACATTCACAAATATACATTTCTGACATTCAAAAACAAAAAAAAAAACAAATCAGTGACCAATATAGCCACCTTTCTTTGCAAGGACACTCAAAAGCCTGCCATCCATGGATTCTGTCAGTGTTTTGATCTGTTCACCATCAACATTGCGTGCAGCAGCAACCACAGCCTCCCAGACACTGTTCAGAGAGGTGTACTGTTTTCCCTCCTTGTAAATCTCACATTTGATGATGGACCACAGGTTCTCAATGGGGTTCAGATCAGGTGAACAAGGAGGCCATGTCATTAGATTTTCTTCTTTTATACCCTTTCTTGCCAGCCACGCTGTGGAGTACTTGGACGCGTGTGATGGAGCATTGTCCTGCATGAAAATCATGTTTTTCTTGAAGGATGCAGACTTCTTCCTGTACCACTGCTTGAAGAAGGTGTCTTCCAGAAACTGGCAGTAGGACTGGGAGTTGAGCTTGACTCCATCCTCAACCCGAAAAGGCCCCACAAGCTCATCTTTGATGATACCAGCCCAAACCAGTACTCCACCTCCACCTTGCTGGCGTCTGAGTCGGACTGGAGCTCTCTCCCCTTTACCAATCCAGCCACGGGGCCATCCATCTGGCCCATCAAGACTCACTCTCATTTCATCAGTCCATAAAACCTTAGAAAAATCAGTCGAGATATTTCTTGGCCCAGTCTTGATGTTTCAGCTTGTGTGTCTTGTTCAGTGGTGGTCGTCTTTCAGCCTTTCTTACCTTGGCCATGTCTCTGAGTATTGCACACCTTGTGCTTTTGGGCACTCCAGTGATGTTGCAGCTTTGAAATATGGCCAAACTGGTGGCAAGTGGCATCTTGGCAGTTGCACGCTTGACTTTTCTCAGTTCATGGGCAGTTATTTTGCGCCTTGGTTTTTCCACACGCTTCTTGCGACCCTGTTGACTATTTTGAATGAAACGCTTGATTGTTCGATGATTACGCTTCAGAAGCTTTGCAATTTTAAGAGTGCTGCATCCCTCTGCAAGATATCTCACTATTTTTGACTTTTCTGAGCCTGTCAAGTCCTTCTATTGACCCATTTTGCCAAAGGAAAGGAAGTTGCCTAATAATTATGCACACCTAATATAGGGTGTTGATGTCATTAGACCACACCCCTTCTCATTACAGAGATGCACATCACCTAATATGCTTAATTGGTAGTAGGCTTTCGAGCCTATACAGCTTGGAGTAAGATAACATGCATAAAGAGGATGATGTGGTCAAAATACTCATTTGCCTAATAATTCTGCACTCCCTGTATATATACACTGCTCAAAAAAATAAAGGGAACACAAAAATAACACATCCTAGATCTGATTTAATTAAATATTATTCTGAAATACTTTGTTCTTTACATAGTTGAATGTGCTGACAACAAAATCACACAAAAATAAAAAAATGGAAATCAAATTTTTCAACCCATGGAGGTCTGGATTTGGAGTCACACTCAAAATTAAAGTGGAAAAACACACTACAGGCTGATCCAACTTTGATAAAATCTCCTTAAAACAAGTCAAAATGAGGCTTAGTAGTATGTGTGGCCTCCACGTGCCTGTATGACCTCCCTACAACGCCTGTGCACGCTCCTGATGAGGTGGCGGACGGTCTCCTGTGGGATCTCCTCCCAGACCTGGACTAAAGCATCTGCCAACTCCTGGACAGTCTGTGGTGCAACGTGATGTTGGTGGATAGAGCGAGACATGATGTCCCAGATATGCTCAATTGGATTCAGGTCTGGGGAACGGGCGGACCAGTCCATAGCATCAATGCCTTCGTCTTGCAGGAACTGCTGACACACTCCAGCCACATGAGGTCTAGCATTGTCTTGCATTAGGAGGAACCCAGGGCCAACCGCACCAGCATATGGTCTCACAATGGGTCTGAGGATCTCATCTCGGTACCTAATGGAAGTCAGGCTACCTCTGGCGAGCACATGGAGGGCTGTGCGGCCCTCCAAAGAAATGCCACCCCACACCATTACTGACCCAATGCCAAACCGGTCATGCTGGAGGATGTTGCAGGCAGCAGAACGTTCTCCACGGTGTCTCCAGACTCTGTCACGTCACATGTGCTCAGTGTGAACCTGTTTTTTATCTGTGAAGAGCACAGGGCGCCAGTGGCGAATTTGCCAATCTTGGTCTTCTCTGGCAAATGCCAAACGTCCTGCACAGTGTTGGGCTGTACGCACAACCCCCACCTGTGGACGTCGGGCCCTCATATCACCCTCATGGAGTCTGTTACTGACCGTTTGAGCAGACACATGCACATTTGTGGCCTGCTGGAGGTCATTTTGAAGGGCTCTGGCAGTGCTCCTCCTGTTCCTCCTTGCACAAAGGCGGAGGTAGCGGTCCTGCTGCTGGGTTGTTGCCCTCCTACGGCCTCCTCCACGTCTCCTGATGTACTGGCCTGTCTCCTGGTAGCGCCTCCATGCTCTGGACACTACGCTGACAGACACAGCAAACCTTTTTGCCACAGCTCGCATTGATGTGCCATCCTGGATAAGCTGCACTACCTGAGCCACTTGTGTGGGTTGTAGACTCCGTCTCATGCTACCACTAGAGTAAAAGCACCGCCAGCATTCAAAAGTGACCAAAACATCAGCCAGGAAGCATAGGAACTGAGAAGTGGTCTGTGGTTACCACCTGCAGAACCACTCCTTTATTGGGGGTGTCTTGCTAATTGCCTATAATTTCCACCTGTTGTCTATCCCATTTGCACAACAGCATGTGAAATTGATTGTCCCTCAGTGTTGCTTCCTAAGTGGACAGTTTGATTTCACAGAAGTGTGATTGACTTGGAGTTACATTGTGTTGTTTAAGTGTTCCCTTTATTTTTTTGAGCAGTGTATATATAGATATATACACACTCACCTAAAGAATTATTAGGAACACCTGTTCTATTTCTCATTAATGCAATTATCTAGTCAACCAATCACATGGCAGTGGTCAATGCATTTAGGGGGGTGGTCCTGGTCAAGACAATCTCCTGAACTCCAAACTGAATGTCAGAATGGGAAAGAAAGGTGATTTAAGCAATTTGGAGCGTGGCATGGTTGTTGGTGCCAGACGGGCCGGTCTGAGTATTTCACAATCTGCTCAGTTACTGGGATTTTCACGCACAACCATTTCTAGGGTTTACAAAGAATGGTGTGAAAAGGGAAAAACATCCAGTATGCGGCAGTCCTGTGGGCAAAAATGCCTTGTGGATGCTAGAGGTCAGAGGAGAATGGGCCGACTGATTCAAGCGGATAGAAGAGCAACGTTGACTGAAATAACCACTCGTTACAACCGAGGTATGCAGCAAAGCATTTGTGAAGCCACAACACGCACAACCTTGAGGCGGATGGGCTACAACAGCAGAAGACCCCACCGGGTACCACTCATCTCCACTACAAATAGGAAAAAGTGGCTACAATTTGCACAAGCTCACCAAAATTGGACTGTTGAAGACTGGAAAAATGTTGCCTGGTCTGATGAGTCTCGATTTCTGTTGAGACATTCAAATGGAAGAGTCCAAATTTGGCGTAAACAGAATGAGAACATGTATCCATCCTCTGATGGCTACTTCCAGCAGGATAATGCACCATGTCACAAAGCTCGAATCATTTCAAATTGGTTTCTTGAACATGACAATGAGTTCACTGTACTAAAATGACCCCCACAGTCACCAGATCTCAACCCAATAGAGCATCTTTGGGATGTGGTGGAACGGGAGCTTCGTGCCCTGGATGTGCATCCCTCAAATCTCCATCAACTGCAAGATACTATCCTATCAATATGGGCCAACATTTCTAAAGAATGCTATCAGCACCTTGTGGAATCAATGCCACGTAGAATTAAGGCAGTTCTGAAGGCAAAAGGGGGTCCAACACCGTATTAGTATGGTGTTCCTAATAATTCTTTGGGTGAGTGTATATATATACACCTTTGGAATGATATGGATTTCTGAACAAATTGGTCATAAAATGTGATCTGATCTTCATCTAAGTCACAACAATAGAAAATCACAGTCTGCTTAAACTAATAACACACAAAGAATTAAATGTTACCATGTTTTTATTGAACACACCATGTAAACATTCACAGTGCAGGTGGAAAAAGTATGTGAACCCCTAGACTAATGACATCTCAAAGAGCTAATTGGAGTGAGGTGTCAGCCAACTGGAGTCCAATCAATGAGACGAGTTTGGAGGTGTTGGTTACAGCTGCCCTGCCCTATAAAAAACACATACCAGTTCTGGGTTTGCTTTTCACAAGAAGCATTGGATGATGTGAATGATGCCTCGCACAAAAGAGCGCTCAGAAGACCTACGATTAAGAATTATTGACTTGTATAAAGCTGGAAAGGGTTATAAAAGTATCTCCAAAAGCCTTGCTGTTCATCAATCCAAGGTAAGACAAATTGTCTATAAATGGAGAAAGTTCAGCACTGCTGCTACTCTCCCTAGGAGTGGCCGTCCTGTAAAGATGACTGCAAGAGCACAGCGCAGACTGCTCAATGAGGTGAAGAAGAATCCTAGAGTATCAGCTAAAGACTTACAAAAGTCTCTGGCATATGCTAACATCCCTGTTAGCTTATCTACGATACGTAAAACACTGAACAAGAATGGATTTCATGGGAGGATACCACAAAGGAAGCCACTGCTGTCCAAAAAAAAATTGCTGCATGTTTACAGCTTGCACAAGAGCACCTGGATGTTCCACAGCAGTACTGGCAAAAATTTCTGTGGACAGATGAAACCAAAGTTGAGTTGTTTGGAAGAAACACACAACACTATGTGTGGAGAAAAAGAGGCACAGCACACCAACATCAAAACCTCATCCCAACTGTGAAGTATGGTGGTGGGGGCATCATAGTTTGGGGCTGCTTTGCTGCGTCAGGGCCTGGACGGATTGCGATCATCGAAGGAAAAATGAATTCCCAAGTTTATCAAGACATTTTGCAGGAGAACTTAAGGCCATTTGTCCACCAGCTGAAGCTCAACAGAAGATGGGTGTTGCAACAGGACAACGACCCAAAGCATAGAAGTAAATTAACAACAGAATGGCTTAAACAGAAAAAATACGCCTTCTGGAGTGGCCGAGTCAGAGTCCTGACCTCAACCCGATTGAGATGCTGTGGCATGACCTCAAGAAAGCGATTCACACCAGACATCCTAAGAATATTGCTGAACTGAAACAGTTCTGTAAAGAGGAATGGTCAAGAATTACTCCTGACCGTTGTGCACGTCTGATCTGCAACTACAGGAAACGTTTGGTTGAAGTTACTGCTGCCAAAGGAGGTTCAACCAGTTATTAAATCCAAGGGTTCACATACTTTTCCCACCTGCACTGTGAATGTTTACATGGTGCGTTCAATAAAAACATGGTAACATTTAATTCTTTGTGTGTTATTAGTTTAAGCAGACTGATTGTCTATTGTTGTGACTTAGATGAAGATCAGATCACATTTTATGATCAATTTGTGCAGAAATCCATATCATTCCAAAGGGTTCACATACTTTTTCTTGCAACTGTATATATATAGTGGGGAATAACTTAGGTGCTTTCATGGGCTCATGGAAAACGGATTACCGGTAAGGAGTAATCAATGTATTTCCATTACGTCCCATGACAGCACCTGTGGAGATTAGACAAGATAAATCTAGGGTGGGACCACCGCCTGCAAGACTATCCTTCTGAAGGCCAAGTGTTGAGCAGATGATAGATCCTATCTGTAATGTTTGTAAAAGGTGTTTGGAGAGCTCCAGGTAGCAGCTCTACAAATTTGGTCAATGGTGGCACAGCCTTTCTCTGCCCAAGAAGAAGCAATAGCTCTTGTGGAATGGTCCGAGAACCCTGGAGACCCGTCGAAGAATAGGCTAAACCTATTTTGTCAGAAGGACAAAATGATTTCCTGAGATATATGAAAATCGGAGACCACCTTTGGAAGAAAGGCGAGATCCAGTCTAAATACAATCCTGTCTTCCAAAACAGAGGTATAAGAGGGAAGAGGCGGACAAGGCAGAAATCTCCCCTACCTGTCTGATGTAATGGCCACAAGGAATGCTGTCTTGTACGACAACATTTTCATAGAGATTGAATCTATAGGTTCAAACGGACTTTGGGTTAACATAGAAAGAACGACATTTAAATCTCAGGGTGATGATCTAAGTTTAATAGAAGGATTTAGCCTGGTAGATACCTTTATGAACCTTTTAATCCAGGGATGAGCTGCCAAACCAAAGTCAAACAGAGCACTAAGGGCTGAAACCTGAACGTTTAACGTGCTAGGTTTCAACTTTTTATTGAGACCTTCCTGCAGAAAATTTTAAATGAATGGAATTTCTGGAGGAGATGACAGATCCAGATCAGACCCAGCAAAGAGAATAAAGGTTTTCCAGATTCTCATATAAATATCAGAGGTGACCTTTTTTCTGCTGGCTAAAAGAGTTTCTACTACCCGCTCAGACAAACCCCTGGACTTAAGGAATTCCCTCTTAATACCCAGGCTGCTAAATGTAATTTCCCTATATCGGGATGACGAAGGGGCCCCTGGAACAACAAATCCTCCCTCTCTAAAAGTACCCAGGGATCCGAAAGAGACAGCTTCCTTAACCAAGTAAACCATAATCTTTTCGGCCAATAGGGGGCTATTAGAATTACGGTTGCCTCCTCCCTCCAGATTTTCTGGATTACCCTGGGCAAAAGCCAGAGGTGGAAATGTGTAAACCAGATCCTTGCCCCAAGGTTGCGACAGAGCATCTGTCCCCTGGGACTGATCCCCTGGGCTGAAAGAAAAAAAAACTCCTGCACTTCCTGGAAGCAAAAAGGTCTATTAATTGGGTTCCCCAAAGATACACTATCTAGTAGAATACTTCCTGGCAAAGGCACCATTTTCCCTGACTGATCTTGTGCCTGCTTAGGAAGTCTGACAGTTTTCTGAGCTTTTTAGGTGCACCTCTGAAATAGAAAACACTCTCCCTTAATTGGAAAATCTTGAACATCAGACCCAGTAACTGAGTTGATCTTGTGCCCCCTGCCTGTTGACATAGGCTACCGCTGTCACACTGTCTGACAGAATCCTGACATGTCGGTCAATGAGGGAGGGAAGGTATTCTTTTAAAGCACAATATATTGCCCTTAGCTCTCTGTAATTCTGGGACTGTTGGCCTTGTAACACTGACCACTGACTTTGGGAAAACCACAAAACTCAGTGAGCCCCCCACCCCTGTGGGCTGGTGTCTGTTGTGATTATTAAGGGATTGTCCTTTATCCATTGCACTCCCTGACTCAGGTTCTCTGTCTTTGACCACCACAAAAGGGAATCCCTTACTGACTTGGGAATTGGACATTTGTAATCTAGGGATAACACCTCCTTGTTCCAATGTGATAGAATGTGCACCTGAAGACTCCTGGCCCTGAACTGTGCCTATTTTACCACCAGTATACATTAGTCATCAAATCTAGAACTGACATGACCTCCCTTAGAGTAGTCACCCTGGTTTTGCTGAATTCCTTTACCCTTTGCTGTACTGAAAGGCACTTCCCCTTCGGGAGGTAGGACTTTTGGGATAAGGAATCTAGCTGAATTTCTAGGAAGGTACAGCAGTAACTCTGCGTCAGACTCTATTTTTCCCAGTTTACAAGCCAACCCAAATCTGTCTATTATCTTAACACTTCCTGAATTTGGGCTGAAAGGGAACGTGGAGACTGTCCTACTACAAGAAGGTCGGCTAGAAGGTATAATTATAATGTCCGACCTCCTTATTTGTGCCATCACCTCTATGAAGATTCTTGGTGCTTGCGATATTCCAAAGGAGAGAGCTCTGAACTGTAGGTGAAGAATGGACTTCTTTACCTGCACTGCTACCCTGAGAAATTTCTGAGACGAAGGATGTATGGGAATGTGGTACTAGGCATCCTTAATATCTATTGAAGCCATTTTGCCAAGCTTGAAAGAACAAAGACAGTCGACCCCCCACCTGAGACCTGGCGTCATTGCTGAGAAAGACTGGAAGACTGGGGCTTGGACTTAAACAAAAGGCCCTTTGATTTATCTCTTCTCCACTCATTGCCTTTCTTTTGGACTCTAGTCTCCTCCTTTTTATCTCTAAACTGAAATGGCTTTATCTGCTTAGGAAAGCAGGGCACAGATGCCTTGTCCAATATATCATCTAGTGCCGGGCCGAATAAAAAATTTCCCTGGCAAGGAAGGGCACATAATTTGGACTTAAAAACGACATCTCCCTTCCAACCCTTCAGCCAAAGGGATCTTCTGGCCGAGTTAGACAATGCTGCTGCTCTGGCTGATAACCTTAGAGCGTCAGCTGACACATCCGAAATAAATAATACAATATATCAATCGGCACTACGGTGAAGTGGAGTAGCGGTGCACATGTCTCAGGGCTGGCTTCCCGTATAGATAAGGAGAAAAGAGACCAGCACTCGCTTGTTTAGATAATCTTGCTGTGATTTATTGTCACATTCCAGTGAAGCGTTTCGGCATACCATCTGCCTTTGTCAAACTGTGAACTAACAGTGAAACAGCACCCATTTAAATAACCTGCCAAACCTCAGACCCTGCATGAGGTAGTCATGGCAACCAAATAAACAAACAGTAAACAGAAGGAGAAACAAAAGGGAGGGGTAAAGGAGGGGGGAGTTTGTTGAATAAGAGAAGTCCATGGCATGGTGAGTGAAGGGTTAAATAGAATAAGCTATATGATCTGTATGAATGACAGGATGTTGGGTGACATCATACTAGAGGGTGAATGTATTTACATTAGCCTTATTTCCATTTAAGGAATTGTTTCTACTCAGCACCATTGTATATGTGAACCACACCTGTTTCCTATATGTATGTACATATAAAAGGCCGTATTGTTAAGATAAAATCAGGGCTGTGTCAGAGACCATACTGTGTGTGTGTGTGTGTGTGTCATTGACAGCTCTCCAGGCGCCTGTCATTGGGGATGAAGGAGGAATCAGGGCGCATACAGAAGCAGAATCCTTTCAGCTGGGGGCTCCGTCCGGGATAGAATACACAGGAATTCGGTAAGTACGGAAATTCCCTGCCTTTAGGACTGGAGAAATTCCGATGCTTTCCGAAAACTCTCTGTTGTTTCTATCTTGAATCCACTTCAGACACACTGAAAGGAATAGTATCTATCTTTAGGCAAGATAGACTATAAATAGACTAATGGCCAAGTCTAAAAGATAAATTCTTTAGGGAAGGATTTAAAAGAGGAATTATTTTGGCAAGAATTCAAATATTGTCTGCACCCTGGTTTCTCTTGTCAGCCAATTTCTATCGCTTCTTATCTGTCGCTTTCTAGTGCCCTCTTTTATGTTATGATTTTATGAAGCATTAAGTAATTTTATTTTATGCTGAAGGTAAGCAGCAAATGATACTGTGAAAACTGTACTAACTTAATTGTGTGTGTCCTGGAGAACCGTAAGGCGCCCCACCACTCTGGCGAGGGTAAACCCGCTAACCCAGAAACTGGTGAATGCAAGTGACTGTTTTAAGGGATAATACTAACAGACAGTTGAAAAGGAGGTTGAGCATAGACATAAGTCCTCTCTACCCAGTTGACAGGAATTGTTGGAGCCTTTACCGTAAAGGCTCCAACAATTCCTGTCAACTGGGTAGAGAGGACTTATGTCTATGCTCAACCTCCTTTTCAACTGTCTGTTAGTATTATCCCTTAAAACAGTCACTTGCATTCACCAGTTTCTGGGTTAGCGGGTTTACCCTCGCCAGAGTGGTGGGGCGCCTTACGGTTCTCCAGGACACACACAATTAAGTTACAGCCAGTCCTGGGGAGAGTTCTGCTCTGCCTCCATCTCAATAAAGTTATAACAAATGTGTGCAAAGCAAGGAAAGGTCTCTCCACCCCCTCCGTATGTAGGAGAAACATGTAAGGATTATGTAGCTCGGGTCTGTGGGACAGATTATTATTTAGTTACTCCCTGGGTGGATAATATAGCAGGATGGACAGAGGGGATGAAGAGTATAAATGTGTTCCCTCGGGAAGGGGCTAATGACACCTTCCATATGGACATGGTAAAAGGGTTATGTTTGGGTGACACTGAAGCTTACCCATATTATGGTCCAGACCCCCAGTGGGACATGCAGTATATGAAGTTAAGAGGGGAAAATTTACTTACTTATGCACCATATTGGTATGACAGACCAAATAAAAAGGCTAAGAAACAGAAGGCAGAGAACCAGGAGGGATATAAAAAGAAACATGAGTTAGAAAAAAAATTGACAAGGGGTTCACCTCAGAAGCCCACTCCTCCCTATTTAGGAAATATCCCACAGATATATCCATCCTTTTCAAAAGATGACTTAGATTTACTGGCTGGATATACTCCTACCAACATGCAACCACCTACAGCTCCCCAGCTCCCGCAGCCACCTTCGCAGTTGCCCCAACCTATGCCTGATCAGAGTGGTCAGGATCCAGCGGCTGGTGCTGTTGGTGATGTCATATCTCCCAGGCGCCTTAGATCACAAAAGTATTTTCCAAAACCTGAACATATACCTCATCCTGATGTGGACAGTGACCTTGAGGAACAGTTCCCTTTTATGACTGTAGGGGACACCTTGTTAAAGAAACCTATTGAAGTAGATGATATTAATAAGATTGTCAAACACTGCCCTAAACCCTCTTCATCTTCATCTGGGACATTTAATTATTTGAAGAGAGCTTGTAAAGGGAGATGTCTGACTCAGGAGGATATGCGCCTTATAATAGATGGGATAGTTGGGCACAATTCCCCCTGGGATTGGAGTAAGGTCCCCTCTTTAAGCACTGTAGAGCCCCCCGAATATGCCGGCTGGAAATTATAAATTAAATACTGAGGCAGGCATAGACACAATGTGGGAAGAAATTAAGTGTGAAATGGAGAGTTGTTTTCAGACTAGGTCCTCGTTGCCGACTGCTGTAGCCTGTAAACAAAAATCAGGAGAGTCTGTTATAGACTTTTGGAACAGGTTTAATTAAGTTTGAACTCTGGAGGCAGGAATGAGTATTCAGGATATATATGCATTCTATGCTCATTCAGACTTTCCTTACCAATCTACAGCCACATCTCCAGCTTACTTTTAAATGATATCCGAATGGCCTAGTTTTAATAAGGATAAATTCCAAAATAAGTTAATGGAGAACGATGCGGCGGGTTGTTTTGAAATAGTAAGACCTAAAGAGGCCCATTACCAAACTCAGGATAGGAATTGTCCCTCGAATCAGCCCAATAGGGGAAGTGGCAGAAGGGATGGCTTTAATTGTGGTAAGACTGACCACTGGATCAGTCGATGCCCTTACCCACTCAGGCAACATGCCCTAAATGATACCCAAGCTCAAGGCACCCAACCTTATCCACAAGCTCAGATCCGAGATTCCCCCCCCCCCCCCTCACTGCCACAGCCCCAGAATAATACCCCTCGTTTTCCCGTAGCCTGGGGGCAGCAGACATCACAATGAGGATGCCCGGGGTACAGTATCCCAGCATTCACTCTCATCACAAACCACTATAAGGAATCACCACTGATTGTGTTAACCATATAGGGACGTCCTCTCCCTTTTCTTGTGGATTCAAAATGCTACTAGTAGTACTATATGTGAGGATCATTATAGTGGTCCAAGAGAGAATGCTGAGCCCTCTGTGGGAATTAATAGGATACTGACAAGATCTTATAAAACTCCTCCCCTCTCGATCCAACATCCATACAAGCACCAGTCAATGTTCACACAGTTTTAGGATCATTCCAAATTGTCTTGTGAATTTATTAGAGATCTGTTTGTTCTGTTAAGGTTGCAGTTGGGGATTAGCAAGACGGGACACCTACATGTCACATCCTCAGTTATGCCCATTCATGTACCAAAAGGTAATTGTTTTTTATATTTGGAATGCCAACCTCAGGATCCGCTACTTGATCAAGTTCCTCCTGAGGTTTGGGCAAATACTGACCAAGATGTTGGCCTTATCTCTTGTACACCATATAAGGCAATGATTAAGCCCGGCGATGCACCTGTTTATATTAAACAATACCCCCTTTCCACAGAAAAAGAAAAGGGGATTGAGTCTATGTCGATGGAATTCCTAGAGGCAGGGGTTATTGAGGAAATTATTTCCCCCTATAATACACCTATCAACCTAGTGAGAAAGGCAGATAATACCTTTAGGTTTGTCCAGGATTTTAGAGCAGTAAATGCACAGATCATACCCATAGCCCCTGTGGTTCCAGACGTACCATCTCTGCTATCTGCTATTCCTGCCCAAGCAGAGTTTTTCTCTGTTATTGATTTAAAGAATGCATTTTTTTCTGTCCCAGTTGACAAGGAGACACGGCCACTCTTTGCCTTCACATTTAAATTTCGCCAGTATACTTGGTGTAGAATGCCTCAGGGTTATGTAGACTCCCCAGTAGTCTACTCCATTGTCCTCCAAGTTACACTGCGCCCTTGGACTGCCCCTCATTGTTCTGTCCTTCTACAATATGTGGACGATCTCCTCATATGTAGTTCTACTCGGGAGGCCTGCCAGGCAGACTGTGTTAGTTTATTACTGTGGTTATGTGAATGTAGTCACAAAGTTTCTAGGAAGAAATTACAATGGTGTATGGAAAGTGTTGAGTATTTGGGCTTTGTCCTCGGTAAAGGTGAGAGGAAAATCAGCCATGCCAGAATTACCGCTGTACTGGGTCTTCCCCGCCCACAAACCAAGAAAGACATGTTGACCTTTCTTGGCATGATTGGTTACTGCCAATGGATTGCTGATTGTTCCTACTATGATAATATTCTGAGACAAGCCACTAATACTGATATGCCTGACTTCATTAAATGGTCTGATGAAATGTTACAAGCTTTTAGTCATTTGAAATGTGCAATGGTTTCAAGTCCTGGTTAGGGCCTACCCGACTATGGCGTGATGTTTCACTTATTTGCCAGGACAATTGTAAAACCATGGCGGGAGTCCTGGCGCAAGATCATGGAGGCAAATTCCGCCCTGTTGCTTTTTTCTCAATAGTGGTTCCCGTACAGGTTCAGGGCATGCCTGCGTGTCTCAGGAGTTTGGCAGCCTGTGCTATGGTCGCTGAGATGGCACGCCTATCACCCTAGGGCCTAGGTCATCCCACCACTCTGCATACCTCACACAATGTCCAGGCCCTATTGAAGAACATACATACACAACATATGTCAGGCACAAAGACTGAGTGGATATGAAGTTTTGTTGCTATCTAATCCTCAACTTCATCAAATACTCAGCACCCACATTCGGTCCAATGGCTATACTGAATGCCCTACTTGGTTAAAGGGAGAGCAGGATGATTTGCCTCCTCCCCATGCATGTACTGAACTTATACATTAACATACCTCACCTAGGCCTGACTTACAGTCCACACCCATTGAAGGTGCACCTGATATTTTTGTGGATGGATCCTGTTCCCGCCCTAATGACACTTATCATGCAGGATACGCTGTGGTTCAACTCCCTGATGTTATTCTAGAATCGAATCCTATACCTTTTCAGTCAGCCCAAGCAGCTGAATGGATTGCCCTCACTAGAGCTTGTTGTCTTTTTGAGGGGAGAGATGTAAATGTATACACCGATTCAAAATATGCCTTTGGGGTTGTACATGATCATGGGGTAATCTGGCAGAGGAGAGGCTTCATAGCTGCAGATGGGAGGCAAATCTCACATTCCACCCTAGTACATGATCTCCTGGCCGCCATTCCATTACCAAGCAAAGTTGCTATTATCCATTGTAAGGCACATACTGGTCTCCAAACGCACATAGCTAAAGGGAATGCCCTAGCTGAGCAGGCAGCAAAAGAGGCTGCTATTAAAACAGCAGCAACAGTTCAAATGCCCTCCCTAGTTCCAGATGTTACCCCTACTGACAATCTATTGCTAAGCCTCCAGGATTTGGCTACCAGTAGTGACCAAATAAAATGGCAGTCGGTAGGTGCAGTACAAGACCCTGATACGGGTCTTATCTTCAAAGAGGGGAAACCATGTATTCCAGTTGCAAGCCCCCCGATTTTAATTGCACAATATCATGGTCTTGGCCATAGGGGAGCACAGGCAACCACTGACCTCATTCAGAGAGATTTTTTTTATAGCAAGTCTTAGATCAAAGGTACAATCTTATGTTTCACGGTGTATTATATGTCTCAGAAACAACCCAAATAATTCAAAGAAGGCCCAACACCAGCATTTGAATTACCCGACTTCGCCATTCACTCACTTACAAATTGACTTCACCCATATCCCAAAGACAGGAAGAAAGCAGGAGTATGCCCTTGTAATTGTGGATATGTTCTCTAGATGGCCAGAGGTTTTTCCTACTACCAATGAAAGGATGAATAGAACAATTAAAGAAAAAATAAGGAAAATTACTGGAGGCACGTTCACTAATTGGAAAAGTTCTTGCCTATAGCCCTGGCAGAAATTAGGATGCAGCCTAATAAGAATACTGGTTACTCACCATTTGAGGTCCTAATGGGAAGACCCTTCTCCACCCCTTGGGGTCCAAAGGCCCCCCTGATAGAAAAAGGGGATCTAGAAGTAGTACAGGCAGAATATGCGAGGAAACTTGTAGAAACTTTAGATCAAATTGAACGAGATGTTGCTCGTGCCTCTCCTTTCTCTCCACAGGAACCTATGCATCCATTTCAACCAGGAGATGTGGTGATAGTCCAGCGCCTGGCAAAAGGCCGAAAACAGACTGAGTTCCCATTTGGACCACCCACCCGAGTGGTAGCAGTCACAAGAACAGCGATTCTCACAGAAGAGGCTCCAATCTGGATTCACGCTAGCAGAGTGAAAAGGGTCCCTGAGGCTTCTTCTCCAGTGACGGACAAAGACAAAGAGGGTGAAGCAGGTGTGAAATCCCTGAACAAAGAGGGGAGCTCAGAAGAAGTTTCCCTGAAAAATGCCTTAACACAGGCTGAAGATGATGACCCCACAATATTCTGGGAAATTTGTCTGCTGATAATTTTAATCTTTGCGTTTTCTTGCCAGTCTGGCTTATTACTACATGTATTTATCACCCAGTGGAGATGAGTTTCTTCTGCGGTGCACCAAATAATCAGTAAAAATATAAAAGAGCTCAGGAGCAAGATCCCTTTGCTCCCGTCCCCTTTTATTCTGAACAGAATAGTATAGTCAGGATGGCAAATGCCGTAAATGTTAGTTCATTGTGCCTTAAAGAATTACAAAGCCCACGGGATCTTATACAAACATGTGTTATTGCTGTGCATACACCCGATGAATCCCTCCTTGAAGTCTGGTCGATGGCTAACAATACACAATCTTTTATTCCCTTGTATGACTTCTGTGGGGAGTGTCAGAAATTAGGAAATAGCAGGGATAATATTAGAATAATTACTATTAATGTGACTACAGCAGAGACTTGTTTTACCTTTTCCCAGGATATGACTTTATATTGTGATAGAGACATAAAAAGTGGATTACCTAAGAATAGTGTATATGATTATATTGACGACACCTGTAAATAGTAGGCTTGCTAGCTCCCTAAAAAATTCCATGAAATGTAATAAGACCATTGTGACTCCCAGTTTTATCTATAATATAATGCTCCCTAAGGGATGTTTTTTGTCTTGTGGTAACAGCACTTACAATTACATTCCTGCTAATGTTAATGGAGGTCCCTGTGCATTATCCAGGCTGACTTTGGCCCTTCCCAGTCAACCCCCTTTCAGGAGCGCTTTACAGATCGGTTACCAAGACTTAATCAGAAAACTGTGACTCTACTTTACCCCTTCTCAGCCGTGCAGAATATACAAGTTTGGGCGCCTCTATATTAGGAGTGCCTGGACTGGCTATATATAATACTCGTACTATAAATTCTATTGCATGTGACTTGGCTAAATCTCTGAATCATACCTCTATCGCCCTATCAGACATGCTTTTAGATCTAAAAAGGAAATAGGGGACGGCTCACCTCTGATTTTGTGATGGAAAGGTGCACCAAACTGATGTTGTACCCAATCACCAAAAAACAATTGTATAGAAAATAGAATAGGCACTCTTATATCTGGTTCAATAGGTAGGCAATGCGACTCAGGCTATATAGTAATGCTAGGTAGATTTATTGGTAGCAATAAATAGATGCAAATATATGACAATATGCAATTGATAATGAAAACCTAATATCTCAATTCTCTAACTAATTTAATAAAACTCACATAAAATTGGTATATAAAATAGACATGAAGACATCCACTGTTATAGCTAATGGAAAGCCAGAGGTCCAGTCCAACGTGAATAAGAGGGACACAATGTTAGTCCACTATCTAGAACAGCGGCTAGCAGCAAATATATTTCCAGAGGATTATGTGGATAAATATATTCAAATAAATCAATAAAAAATTGTGAAAAAATTCCAAAAGTGACGTGTTAAAACATGATGACTGCGGTGACCAATATATAAATGTGACAAGATATATAAAATCAACCATATAGTGCAAATCACCAAAAGTGAGTTTATATATATATATATATATATATATATATAAATAATGAATCAATATAAATAAATAAGTGAATAGCTCTGGTAAATCAATATAGTTGCTGACTCCCGCTTATATTGTTGTTCCACAAAAATATCCCTATAAAATGTAAGAGATGTGGTCTGGATCGCTGCTTAATCCACACAATTGTCCGCAAATAGAATCAATTAGAGCAGGTAGGCTGTATCTATGAACGGCCACGGCAATAGTATAGACGTATCCAATGTTGTGGCGATTCAATAGGGCAATAATGTCAATGTAGCAAACAATGTATCGGAGTGCCTGGACAGCAGTGCATATATATCCAGCTATAATGTCTCAGTTCACATATGTCGGAGCTGCTAGCTTTTACTCACATATATTTTCCCACCGTGGCGTCCCACGAGGTGTAAGTTCAGGTAAGCTTGCTTCTCTGTAGCGCAACTGCGCTGGACGATTGTGATGCTGTCTCTCTCCGGCTGTGAGTGCAAATGTTGGCTGTATCGCAATACCAATCCACATCCGGTTTCCTTCGTTGGAATCAATGTTCCACCTGTCTAGGTCAATGCTAGTGCCGGAACTTCAGATGCATCAGTCAATTTAATGACTCCAAACAGATCCGCTGCTCAATTTTCAGGCAGCAGGGGGCAGTCATGTACACAGTTCTTTTAGTATATTCTAACCTGAAGCGTCCCCATCACCATGGGAACGCCTCTGTGTTAGAATATACTGTCGGATTTGAGTTTCACGATGTAACTCAAATCCGACGGTATATTCTAACATAGAGGCGTTCCCATGGTGATGGAGACGCTTCAAGTTAAAAATATACCATCGGATTGGAGAAAACTCCGATCCTATGGTATATTAACTCCTGACTTTACATTGAAAGTCAATGGGGGACAGATCCGTTTGAAATTGCACCATATTGTGTCAACGTCAAACGGATCCGTCCCCATTGACTTGCATTGTAATTCAGGACGGATCCGTTTGGCTCCGCACGGCCAGGCGGACACCAAAATGACTTTTTTTTTCATGTCCGTGGATCCTCCAAAAATCAAGGAAGACCCACGGACGAAAAAACGGTCACGGATCACGGAAAAACGGAACCCGTTTTTGCGGACCGCAAAAAAATACGGTCATGTGCATGAGGCCTAATACACACAGTATTACTCATACAGCCAATGCATTCCAATACAGAAGTATTGGAATGCATTGTAAAGGATTAGACCCCCAAAAGTTCAAGTCCCAAAACGGTCTCAAAACGGTTTTCCCCAAAAAAAGATTTAAACTTTCAAGTAAAAATAAACAAAAACATCATTTCCCCCAAATAAAGTAAAAAAAAAAATTGGTAAAAAATAGGGGGAAAAAAAAAAAGTAAACATATTAGGTATCGCCACGTCCATATCGACCGGCTCTATAAACATATCACATGACCTAACCCCTCAGATGAACATCGTAAAAATAAAAACTTTACTAAATAAACCATTTTTTTGTCACCTTACATCAAAAAGTACAACAGCAAGCGATCAAAAAGGCGTTTGCCCACCAAAATAGTTCCAATCTAACCGTCGCCTCATCCCGCAAAAAATGAGCCCCTACCTGAGACAATCCCCAAAAAAATAAAACTATGGCTCAAAATATGGAGATACTAAAACATCATTTTTTTTGTTTTGAAAAAGCTGTTATTGTGTAAAACTTACATAAAAAGTATACATATTTGGTATCGCTGCTCTATCGCTGCTCTATAAAAATATCACATGACCTAACCCCTCAAATGAACACCGTAAAAAATAAAAACTGTGCTAAATAAACAATTTTTTGTCACCTTACATCACAAAAAGTGTAATAGCAAGCGATCAAAAAGTCATATGCACCCCAAAATAATGCCAGTCATCTCATCCCGCAAAAATTGAGACCCTACCTAACATAATCGCCCAAAAACTGAAAAAAACTATGGCTCTCAGAATATGGAGACATTAAAACATGATTATTTTTTTTTCAAAAATGATATTATTGTGTAAAACTTACATAAATAAATAAAAAAGTATACATATTAGGTATCGCCGTGTCCGTATTGACCGGCTCTATTAACATATTACATGACCTAACCCCTCAGATGAACACCGTAAAAAATGTAAAATAAAAACTGTGCTAAATAAACCATTTTTTGTCACCTTACATCACAAAAAGTGTAATAGCAAGCAATCAAAAAGTCAAACGCACCCCAAAATAGTGCCAATAAAACCGTCATCTCATCCTGCAAAAATCATACCCTACCCAAGGTAATCGCCCAAAAACGGAAAAAATTATGGCTCTCAGACTATGGAAACACTAAAACATGATTTTTTTTTTGCTTCAAAACAGAAATCATTGTGTAAAACTTACATAAATAAAAGAAAGTATACATATTAGGTATCGCCGCATCCGTGACAACCTGGTCTATAAAAATATCACATGATCTAACCTGTCAGATGAATGTAGTAAATAACAAAAAATAAAAAAAGTGTGTCAAAACAGCTATTTCTTGTTATCTTGCCTCAAAAAAAAGTGTAATATAGAGCAACCAAAAATCATATGTACCCTAAACTAGTACCAACAATATTGCGACCCTATCCCGTAGTTTCTAAAATTGGGCAACTTTTTTGGAGTTTCTACGCTAGGAGTGCATCAGGGGGGCTTCAAATGGGACATGGTGTCAAAAAAAAAACTGTCCAGAAAAATCTGCCTTCCAAAAACCGTATGGCATTCCTTTCCTTCTGCAGCCTGCCGTGTGCCCGTACAGCTGTTTACGAGCACATATGGGGTGTTTCTGCAAACTACAGAATCTGGGCAATAAATATTGAGTTTTGTTTGGCTGTTAACCCTTGCTTTGTTACTGGGAAAAATGGATTAAAATGGAAAATTTGCCAAAAAATTTAAATTCTGAAACTATCTCCATTTGCCAATAACTCTTGTGGAACACCTAAAGGGTTAACGACGTTTGTAAAATCTGTTTTGAATACCTTGATGGGTGTAGTTTCTTAGATGGGGTCACTTTTATGGGAGTTTCTACTCTAGGGGTGCATCAGGGGGGCTTCAAATGGGACATGGTGTCAGAAAAACCAGTCCAGCAAAATCTGCCTTCCAAAAACCGTATGGCATTCCTTTCCTTCTGCGCCCTGCCGGGTGCCCGTACAGCAGTTTACGACCACATATGGGGTGTTTCTGTAAACTACAGAATCTGGGCCATAAATAGAGTATGGTTTGGTGGTTAACCTTTGCTTTGTAACTGGAAAAAAAATTATTAAAATGGAAAATCTGCCAAAAAAGTGAAATTTTGAAATTGTATCTCTATTTTCCATTAAAGGGGTTTTCCGAGTTATTTTTTTGTTCTATGTTCCTAACTAAGCAAATGTAACAGCTTTCCAATTAACTCACTTTATCTCCAGTGCCTGGTTTCTCAGATTTCACTGAGGGTCACATGAACTGTGATGTCAGCTTCTCTCCCTGCTCTGATAAAGGTCGTTTACAAGCCTGTAAACAAGACGTCACTGTGCTGGCCATGCCCCCCCTTCACTGCCGTCTACTCTCTGCTAGGATTCTTAACCCCTTCAGCTGCACACACTGGGTAGCTCTCCAGGCAGTGAGGAGACAATGCTGGGCACTGGAGCTGACATACTAGAGAGAGCATTGCACAAGAAGGTAGGGGGAAGATCCTGTGTGTATTAGCAGTGTCATTATACAGCTGGGACTTGTCCTACACATACAACATGCTGCAGAGTCTCCCAGCAGGCAGACATGTCACTCGGGGCAGCTCTTGTATCAACTCCCTTAGCAGAGCGTGGGGAGGGGCAGAGGTTGTTTTTATTGCATGTAAACAAAGGGCCAGAAAAGAACAAGGGAAATGAGGAAATATATATATATTTTTTTGCATAAAACTTGCTTAGCTCAGTTATATATCAGATTTTCAGTGCTATATTATTTTTTTTCATAACTCGGACAACCCCTTTAATTCTTGTGGAACACCTAAAGGGTTAACAAAGTTTGTAAAATCAGTTTGAATACCTTGAGGGGTTTAGTTTATAGAATGGGGTCATTTTTGGGTAGTTTATATTATGTAAGCCTCGCAAAGTGACTTCAGATCTGAACTAGTCCCTAAAAATTGGGTTTTTGAAAATTTCGGAAAAATTTTAAGATTTACTTCTAAAATTCTAAGCCTTGTAATATCTCCAAAAAATTCTATATCATTCCCAAACTGATCCAAACGAAGTAGACATATGGGGAATGTAAAGTAATAACTATTTTTGGAGGTATTGCTATGTATTATAGAAGTAGAGAAATTGAAACTTGCAATTTATTTATTTTTTTGGTAAATTTGATATTTTTTTATAAATAAAAATTACTTTTTTTTTACTTAATTTTACCAGTGTCATGAAGTACAATATGTGACGAAAAAACTATCTCAGAATGGACACTGGTCAGATTTGCAATAAATGGCCGGGTCTTTAACCCCTTAAGGACCGGGCTCATTTTCACCTTAAGGACCAGGCCATTTTTTGGAAATCTGACCAGTGTCACTTTAAGTGCTAATAACTTTAAAACGCTTTGACTTATCCAGGCCATTCTGAGATTGTTTTTTCGTCACATATTGTACTTCATGACACTGGTAAAATGAAGTCAAAAAAATTATTTTTTTTGCACAAAAAAATACATAATTTACCAAAAATTTGGAAAAATTTGCAAATTTCAAAGTTTCAGTTTCTCTACTTCTGTAATACATAGTAATACCCCAAAAAATTGTGATGACTTTACATTCCCCATATGTCTACTTCATGCTTGAATTGTTTTGGGAATGATATTTTATTTTTTGGGGATGTTATAAGGCTTAGAAGTTTAGAAGCAAATCTTGAAATTTTTCCGAAATTTACAAAAACTCAATTTTTAGGGACCAGTTCAGGTTTGAAGTCACTTTGCGAGGCTTACATAATAGAAACCACCCAAAAATGACCCCATCTAAGAAACTACACCCCTCAAGGTATTCAAAACTGATTTTGCATACATTGTTAACCCTTTAGGTGTTGCACAAGAGTTATTGGCAAATGGGGAGGAAATTTGAGAATTTGATTTTTTTGTCTAATTTTTCATTTTAACCCATTTTTTCCACTAACAAAGCAAGGGTTAACAGCCAAACAAGACAGTATCTTTATTGCCCTGACTCTGCTGTTTACAGAAACACCCAATATGTGGCCGTAAACTACTGTACGGCCTCACAGCGGGGCGTAGAGTGAAAGGTGCGCTGTTTGGTTTTTGGTAGGCTGATTTTTATGGACTGGTTTATTTACACCATGTCCCATTTGAAGCCCCCTAAAGCACCCCTAGAGGAGAAACTCCCTAAAAGTGACCCCATCTAAGAAACTACACCCCTCAAGGTATTCAAAACTGATTTTACATACGTCGTTAACACTTTAGGTGTTGCACAAGAGTTATTGGCAAATGGAGATGAAATTTGAGAATTTCATTTTTTTGCCTAATTTTCAATTTTAACCCATTTTTTTCACTAACAAAGCAAGGGTTAACAGCCAAACAAAACTGTATCTTTATTGCCCTGACTCTGCTGTTCACAGAAACACCCCATATGTGGCCGTAAACTACTGTACGGTCACACAGCGGGGCGTAGAGTGAAAGGTGCGCCGACTGTTTTTTTGACACCATGTCCCATTTGAAGCCCCCCTGATGCACCCCTAGAGTAGAAACTCCATAAAAGTGACCCCATCTAAGAAACTACACCCCTCAAGGTATTCAAAACTGATTTTACAAACTTTGTTAACCCTTTAGGTGTTGCACAAGATTTAATGGAAAATAGAGACACAATTTCAAAATTTCACATTTTTGGCAGATTTTCCATTTTAATATTTTTTTTCCAGTTACAAAGCAAGGGTTAACAGCCAAACAAAACTCATTATTTATGGCCCTGATTCTGTAGTTTACAGAAACACCCCATATGTGGTCGTAAACCGCTGTACGGGCACACGGCAGGGCGCAGAAGGAAAGGAATGCCATACGGTTTTTGGAAGGCAGGTTTTGCTGGACTGTTTTTTTGACACCATGTCCCATTTGAAGCCCCCCCTGATGCACCCCTAGAGTAGAAACTCCAGAAAAGTGACCCCATTTTAGAAACTACGGGATAGGGTGGCAGTATTGTTGGTACTAGTTTAGGGTACATATGATTTTTGGTTGCTCTATATTACACTTTTTGTGCGGCAAGGTAACAAGAATTAGCTTTTTTGGCACCGTTTTTTTTTTTTGTTATTTACAACATTCATCTGACAGGTTAGATCATGTGGTAATTTCATAGAGCAGGTTGTCACGGACGCGGCGATACCTAATATGTATTACATTTTTTTAATTTATGTAAGTTTTACCCAATGATTTCATTTTTAAAACAAAAAAAAGTTTTAGTGTCTCCATAGTCTAAGAGTCATAGTTTTTCAGTTTTTGGGCGATTATCTTAAGTAGGGTCTCATTTTTTGCGGGAGGAGATGACGGTTTGATTGGCACTATTTTGGGGTGCATATGACTTTTTGATCGCTTGCTATTACACTTTTTGTGATGTAAGATGACAAAAAATTGCTTTTTTTACACAGTTTTTTTTTTTTTTTTTTTACGGTGGTCACCTGAGAGGTTAGGTCATGTGATATTTTTATAGAGTCGGTCGATACGGACGCGGCAATACCTAATATGTATACTTTTTTTTTATTTATGTAAGTTTTACACAATGATTTCATTTTTGAAACAAAAAAAATTATGTTTTAGTGTCTCCATAGTCTAAGAGCCATAGTTTTTTCAGTTTTTGGGTGATTATCTTAAGTAGGGTCTCATTTTTTGCGGGATGAGATGACGGTTTGATTGCTACAATTTTGGCGTACATGCGACTTTTTTGATCACTTTTATTACCTTTTTTTGGGAAGTAAGGTGAGCAAAATTTCAATTTCATCATAGTTTTTTATTTTTTATTTTTATGGCGTTCACCGTTCGGGTAAAGTAACATGACCGTTTTATAGATCAGGTCGTTACGGACGCAGCGATACCAAACATGTGTAGGGAATGTTATTTTTTTAATTTTTAATCAGTGATAAATGTGTTTTTGGATTTTTACTTTTTTTTCACTTTTTTTTTTACCCAGATCCACTTGGTTCTTGAAGATCCAGTGGGTCTGATGTCTGTATAATACAGTACAGTACAATATATATTGTTCTGTACTGTATTTTACTTACACTGAACAGATCTATGCTTTCAGCACAGATCTGTTCAGCACCATGGACAGCAGGACGCCTGAGAGGCGTCCTGTTGCCATGGGAACCTTCCCCGTCTGCTCAGAACTTCGCAGACGGGGAAGGGTAAGGATGGGATCTGGCGGGGGGCTGTCTGGGAGCTCTCTCCCTCTCCATCGGGGGGCTGCAAAGGCACAGCAGCCCCCCGATCGGAGAGGGAGGGAGCTCCCTCTTACTGTTAACTTTTTCCATACAGCGGTCCGTACGGACCGCTGTATGGAAAGGGTTAAACGGCTGACATCGCATCACCGATGTCAGCCGTTTATACCAGGGTGCCAGCAATGTGCTGGCACCCTGGTATACCCACTCTACACCAACGATTATTCAATGGGAGGCGGGCGGGGGATCGCGATCCCGCCTGCCGCACCGCCCGCCTCCCGCACCGCCCCCACCGCCCGCAACACCCCCCCTGCACCTCCCACCGGGCTAAAATCATTCAGAGGTGCAGGGGGGGGGTGATAAAAATATATTTTCGGCACACTAAAGTTTCTGATCGCCGCGGTCAGGGACCGCAGCGATCAGAAACAGCAGAAAGCGCAACAAACCGCAGGTCTGAATTGACCTGCGGTTTGTTGCGATCGCGGACATGGGGGGGTCACGGGACCCCCCCGCGCATTTAGCCGAGGTGCCTGCTCAATGATTTGAGCAGGCACCTTGTTCCGATCACAGCCGGCCGGGCGGCAGTGATCGGAACAACACATGACGTACCGGTACGTCATGTGTCCTTAAGGACTCGGGAAACATGCCGTACCCATACGTCATGTGTCCTTAAGGGGTTAAGGTGAAATAGGGCTGAGTCCTTAAGGGGTTAAAGGAATGTGTTGCTTTCATTTATCTGACCATTCCAGATCAATCCAGTCCCATATTCAAACGTTACATGAAATTGCCAATAATATCAAGAAGGATGTTGATTCATCTTCTTGGTGGGACTGGTTATTGAGCTGGCTGCCGGATTTGAGTTGGTTAAGAACATTATTTATCAGTATTCTAATTATAATTGCTTCCTTGATTGTCATATTTTGTTGTATCCAATATATCCCTTCCCTCATACATATTTTTTGTGTAATGTGTCCAAAACCTACAGATCCTGGACAATCATATTACCTCTCTATGAGAGAAAGAAGATAAGTCATATTCATGACTTAAGAGGGGATTGAAGGGTTAAATAGAATAAGCTATATGATCTGTATGAATGACAGGATGTTGGGTGACATCATACTAGAGGGTGAATGTATTTACATTAGCCTTATTTCCATATAAGGAATTGTTTCTACTCAGCACCATTGTATATGTGAACCACATGTTTCCTATATGTATGTACATATAAAAGGCTGTATTGTTAAGATAAAATCAGAGCTGTTTCAAAGACCATACTGTGTGTGTGTGTGTGTGTCATTGACAGCTCTCCAGGCGCCTGTCATTGGGGATAAAGGAGGAATCAGGGTGCATACAGAAGCAGAACACTTTCAGTGAGAATCATTATAGTTCATAGAGGACATCCATCTTATCGATATGTAGTCATAAATTCATTTCACATCCGCTGTAAGAAAATCAATATCATCAAAAAAGTTTTTATAAAAAACTATTTAATGCATAGTCCCGGTTTAGTCCTCTGGGTTCCAGTGTCTGGAGACTATGAATCCAGTAAGCCTCTCTTTTAAGCAGAAGTTTGTGCTTGTTGCCACCATGTCGCGGTTGGGGGACACTATCAATGATCTGGAAGGGTAACTGAGCAATTGTATGTCTATGTAAGTGAAAATGGTGAGGAATGGCTAACATCAGGTTTCCTTTCCGTATGGTGGATTTGTCCTTCATCCTTATATAGGTCTCCCCTACATACACTAGACCACAAGGGCACTTCAGGATATATATAATAAATTGGCTGTTACACGTAAATGTGCCTCGTATGGGTATCCTTTCACCTGTGTGTGGATGAGTGAGATGTGTGCCTTTAATGATGCTGGAACAATGTATACAACTCACACAAGGAAAGGTTCCAGATCTTGGAGTGGAGAGTGTGCTCTGTCTGGAGAACCCTCTATTACTCCCAATGTCAGCTCTAATTATTTTATCCCTGATGCCCTTTTATAACAAACCATCGGTGGACTTTGAAATTCTTCTACCTGCAAAAAAGACTGGGCTATTACATTCCAATGTTTATAAATGACAGACCTGATTTTGTTCATCCAAGGGTGGTATTTTATGATTAGGGGAATGCACGGTTTCTTTGGAATTTTTTCTACTTGTGTCTTATCTACCTTCTCCCATTGTTCTATCAGCAAATTTTTGGGATAACCTCTGCCCAAGAACTTGTCAGTCATTTCATTTAGTCTGACTTCACAGTATTCTGTGTCACAGACTATCCGCTTTACCCTCTGATATTGGGAATAGGGGAGGGATTTTTTGGTGGAGTTTGGATGATTGCTTTGGGATGTAAGTAAACTATTCCTGTCTATTTCTTTGCCATACAGGTCAGTATGAACAAGTCCATCCACTCCCTTAATTACCCATGTGTCTAAGAAGGAAATCTTCTGTGGGTCATAGTGTATTGTGAATTGGAGTTCTGGCCAGATGGAATTGATATAGGTGGTAAATTCATGGAGGGTTCGCACGTCGCACCGCCACACGCTGAAGATATCTATAAAATGTCGCCAAAAAATGCAATTTTGTTGATATATTTCATTGGAATATATGTAAATATTCTCAAAATGAGCCATGTAAGAATTTGCGTATGGTGGTTCCATGTGCGAACCCATCGCGGTCCCACACTGCTGCTGATAGAATGTGTCCTGGAACAAGAAATCATTTTGTTCCAGGACCACCCTAAGGAAAGAAAGGAAAAAGTTTTTTTCAGTATCACTATACATGCTATATATTAACAGTTGTTCCACCGCATGAATTCTTTTCTCATGAATGATGGACATGTACAGGCTACATACTTCAAATGTGACCAGAATACAATCTGTATCAATGTGTAGTGATCTGACTTCTTCAAGAAAGTGGGAAGTATCCCTCAGGTATGAAGGAGCAGATTTGGCCAGTGGTGTCAAAGCTTTTTCTAGAAACATGGCTTGTCGAGAGAGAATTGAGTCAGTCGATTCCACAATGGGTCTGCCCGGAGGACAAGTCATAGATTTATGTACCTTGGGTAATGTATAAAATACAGGAGTGATCGGATGCTGATTTATCAAAAAGTCCCCCAGCTTGGCATCGACTGTTCCATTCTCCCTGGCACCATTCACTATAGTCTGCAGAATATTCTTGATCTGCAAAACGGGATCAGTATGTAGTGGCTGATAATTTTTACTGTCTCTTAATTGTTCACGAATATCAGACACATAATAATCTCTATCCAGTACTACAAGGGCTCCCCCCTTGTCTCCTGGTTTAAAGATAAGAGATGGATCATCAAGCAGATGATTTAGAGCAAATCTCTCTTCAGTGGTTAGATTATTATGATAGTGAACGGCACCTTGTTTGAACTGATTTTATAGTCCATCGATATCTCGCTGGACTAGGTTAATGTAGGTCTCAACTGGATGATAGGATTTGGGTGGTGAATACATACTTTTTATTTTCAGATCAAATTGCTTTAGAGTTAATATACCCATGTCAGTCATGTCATACGGTGGATGAATGTCATGATCTATAGAAAAATGATCTTTAGGGGGTATGTTATGTAAAAACCTCTGTAGGTCCATGTCCAGATCAAAAGTGTCCAAACCCTCAGTGGGGCTGAAGGATAAACCTTTCTGTAATATGCTTATTTGTGCCGGGTTCAAAATCTTAGACAACAGATTTAAAACTAAGTTCTGTGTGGTACCTGTGATCGGGTCATCTGAGGTGCGTCCACCTCTCTATGATGGCTCCCCGCTCGTCTGGTGTTGCTTTTCTTTGTTGTCTGCGTTTTCCTAAAAAACGACCCTGTTGATCACCCATATTGTTGCTGCCAGAACCAGAGGATGCGGATCTGGCCCGACATTCTTTTGGTCACGCTTGCGGTAAAGTGGTGCCCGTTGTATCCTGCCATCTGTATATTCGTTTTGAGAGATAGTTTTCTGTGTCTGAGGTATTTAGCTCTCTTAGTTTTTTTCAATGCTGGTTTTTAATTCCAGGCACTGTTTGTTGACCTTGTCTTTTAGAGCAGTTAATTCTTCAGTTTTAAGGCAATCTCTCAGTTGATCCTCAATGGTGGATATGATGGCTTTGCTCTCTGCGATTGCTGTGGACAACTGCTCAATTGTCAGCACAATCAGGTCCAAGGAGCATTTATTTAATATGCTGGCAAAATGGGTGCAATATTCCAGGTTGTCACAAAAAAGTGTTGGTCTAAGATTGACTCATAATCCTCAGGGTATTTTCTTTGTCCGGTGATATTCAGCTAACATTGCTGCATGTAGTTCAAGGGAGACTAGGTGTTTGGATTCCTTCTCCAGATTTCTCCCTTTAAACTCACTGGTTGGGATCTTTAGAAATTCAGATGAAGCAGTGATCCTCGCCACGATCTCATCTGCTTGTACGTCGTTGTAGGCAAAGGAATTCATCTGGTCCTGTGCTGATTCCAGTAGTCCATGTTCACGTATCAGAAATCCAGGTTCAGTAATACAATATATCAATTAGCACTACTGTAAAGTGGAGTAGCGGTGCATGTGTCTCAGGGCCGGCGTCCCGTATAGATGAGAAAAGAGATCAGCACTCGCTTGCTTAGATAATCTTGTGACGCGTTTAAGCATACAATCTGCCTTTGTCAAACTGTTAACTAACAGTGAAACAGCACTCATTTAAATAACCCGCCAAACCTCAGACCCTGCATAAGGTAGTCATGGCAACCAAACAAACAATAAACAGAAGGAGAAACAAAAGGGGAGGGGTGAAGGAGGGGGAAGTTTATTTGGTTGCCATGACTACCTCATGCAGGGTCTGAGGTTTAGCGGGTTATTTAAATGGGTTCTGTTTCACTGTTAGTTCACAGTTTGACAATGGCAGATTGTATGCCGAAACGAGTCACTGGAATGTGACAATAAATCACAGCAAGATTATCTAAACAAGCGAGTACTGGTCTCTTTTCTCCGCATCCAAAATAAAGTCTACTGCTTTTAGCACCGTAGTTATTGCTTCTAGTAGCTGCTCCCTTGAGGTTCTGTTAGCAATATCTGATTCTAATTCCACTAACCAGACTTTAAGTCACCTCGCCACTGATGTTGTAGCAATATTAGGCTTAAAGGAGGAGGTAGACGCTTCCCAATTTTTTCTGTTGTTCCACCCTAGGAACATCATGCAAGTCCGAGACATCCTGATCATTAAACGGATATTTCCGTGGACATCACCGCCTTTAATAATAAGTCTGTATCCTTCACTTTAAAAAGTGGTCTACTGTTAATCATGTGCGCAGTACTCTTGGGGGATCAAGGGCAACTAAATTCTACTTCACAGAAAGGAATTCATGTGGACTCAACATAGAATGCGATTTTAATTTTTTAATCTGTGATTTCTTCTTTATCAGGCACGTTGACTGGACAGACAGCATAGTCAGATTTACTGCATGGTGATAACTCTCCCTCACTTCCTCCTCATACCAACTGCTATCACACACACACCAGTTCATTTTATCAATATTATCTTTTATTTATCTAATTTACATACAGTGGATATAAAAAGTCTACACACCCCTGTTAAAATGTCAGGTTTCTGTGATGTAAAAAAATGAGACAAAGATAAATCATTTCAGAACTTTTTCCACCTTTAATGTGACCTATAAACTGTACCACTCAATTTAAAAACAAACTGAAATCTTTTAGGTGGTGGAAAAAAATATAAAAAAAATAATGTAATTGCATAAGTGTCCACACCCTCTTATAACTGGGGATGTAGCTGTGTTCAGAATTAAGCAATCACATTCAAAATCATGTTAAATAGGAGTCAGCATACACCTGCCATCATTTAAAGTGCCTCTGATTAACCCCAAATAAAGTTCAGCTGCTCTAGTTGGTCTTTCCTGAAATTTTCTTCCCACAGCAAAAGCCATGGTCCACAGACAGCTTCCAAAGCATCAGAGGGATCTCATTGTTAAAAGTTAAGAGTCAGGAGAATGGTACAAAATAATTTCCAAGGCATTAGATATACCATGGAACACAGTGAAGACAGTCATCATCAAGTGGAGAAAATATGGCACAACAGTGACATTATCAAGAACTGGACGTCTCTCCAAACTTGATGAAAAGACGAGAAGAAAACTGGTCTGGAAGGAAGGTACCAAGAGGCCTATAGCAACATTAAAGGAGCTGCAGGAATATCTGGCAAGTACTGGCTGTGTGGTACATGTGACAACAATATCCCGTATTCTTCATATGTCTGGGCTATGGGGTAGAGTGGCAAGACGAAAGCCTTTTCTTCTGAAGAAAAACATCCAAGCCAGGCTACATTTTGCAAAAACACATCTGAAGTCTTCCAAAAGCATGTGGGAAAAGGTGTTATGGTCTGATGAGACCAAGGTTGAACTTTTTGGCCATAATTCCAAAAGATATGTTTGGCGCAAAAACAACACTGCACATCACCAAAAGAACACCATACCCACAGTGAAGCATGGTGGTGGCAGCATCATGCTTTGGGGCTGTTTTTCTTCAGCTGGAACTGGGGCCTTAGTTAAGCTAGAGGGAATTATGAACAGTTCCAAAATACCAGTCAATATTGGCACAAAACCTTCAGGCTTCTGCTAGAAAACTGAACATGAAGACGAACTTCATCTTTCAGCATGACAACGACCCAAAGCATACATCCAAATCAACAAAGAAATGGCTTCACTAGAAGATTAACAATTTGGAATGGCCCAGCCAGAGCCCAGACCTGGATCCGATTGAAAATCTGTGGGGTGAAGAGGGCTGTGCACAGGAGATGCCCTCGCAATCTGACAGATTTGTCTTTGTCTCATTTTTTTACATCACAGAAACCTGACATTTTAACAAGGGTGTGTAGACTTTTTATATCCACTGTATGTATTGCACATACAGTTGATTCATTTTCCAATAGACCACACTACACATGGTTATTACTACTTTCATCCATTCAGACCGGCTCTGTACACATGCCCTGTACTAGCGCATGCCCCATAAACTGTATACGCCAGATTGGCTCCAACACTTAGCTACTGCTACGCAGGCCTTCCCTACACTTTCTAGCTTCATTCACAGTTATGCGCATGTCTATGACGTGGTCACAAAAATGTGCTATGCTTACATATAAATGCGCTGCTACCAGGGCCGTCTTTAATATTGATTGGACCCTGGGCAAAAATTTACTTGGCCCCCCTTGGCCTTCCCACACCTTAGCAGGCAATCACGCCCTCCACCACAACACACACATAAAAAATCCACACACCTGGTAGAGTCCAGTGAATGACTGTAAATACTTCCAGTTCTGAAGACTCCAGCGGCTCAGGATCAGTGCTCTGGGCAGCTGGGCTCAGGCTGGAAGTGGGCACCGGTCTGCAGGAAGGAGACCAGGGCTCGGCTCACTCTAGTGTTACAGTGCACCCCACAGTATGCAGTATAGCACCCTATAGTATACAGCACCACACAGTATACAGTATAGCACCCCACACTATACAGTACCCCACAGTATATAGTAGAGCAGTATAGCAGCCCACAGTATACAGCACCCCACAGTATACAACACCTCACAGTATACAGTAGAGCAGCCCACAGTATACAGCACCTCACAGTATGCAACACCTCACTGTATACAGCACCCCAAAATATACACGATACAGCCCCCCACACTATACAGTACAGCAGTATAGCACTCCACACTATACCACACCCACAGTATACAGACCCCCACAGTATACAGGCCCCCCACACAGTATACAGGCCCCCCACACTATACAGCCCCCACACAGTATAAAGCCCCCACACAGTATACAGCCCCCACACACAGTATACAGCCCACCACAGTATACAGGCCCCCCACAGTATTCAGCCCAGCACACAGTATACAGGCCCCCCACACTATACAGGCCCCCCACACTATACAGGCCCCCCACACTATACAGGCCCCCCACACTATACAGCCCCCACACAGCATATAGGCCCCCACACAGTATACAGGCCCCCACACAGTATATAGGCCACCACACAGTATAAGCCCCCCCCATAGTATACAGCCCCCCCACACAGTATATAGGCCCCCACACAGTACATAGGCCTCCCACACAGTATACAGCCCACCACACAGTATACAGCCCACCACACAGTATACAGGCCCCCACACAGTATACAGCCCTCCCACACAGTATATAGGCCTCCCACACAGTATATAGGCCTCCCACACAGTATATAGGCCTCCCACACAGTATATAGGCCTCCCACACAGTATATAGGCCTCCCACACAGTATACAGGCCTCCCACACAGTATACAGCCCATCACACAGTATACAGCCCACCACACAGTATACAGCCCACCACACAGTATAAGGCCCCCACACAGTATACAGGCCCCCACACAGTATACAGGCCCCCACACAGTATACAGCCCCCCACAGTGTACAGGCCCCCCACAGTATACAGGCCCCCCACAGTATACAGGCCCCCCACAGTATACAGCCCAGCACACAGTATACAGGCCCCCCACAGTATACAGCCCAGCACAGTATACAGCCCAGCACACAGTATACAGCCCCCCACAGTATACAGCCCCACACAGTATACAGCCCACCACACAGTATACAGCCCCCCACACAGTATACAGCACCCCACTATACAGTAGTTTACAGTATATTAACATAACAGCCCCTGTCACCTTTTTCTGATGTAATCTTCACACAAAAAAGCTCCACAGTTAATTCCTGCTAGGACCTGTGATGACCTCATAGCCATGTGACCAGTAATTGCTAGGTTACTGGTCACATGGTGATGATGTCATTAAGGTCCTTGATCACAACTTTAACACAGTACGATGCCTGTGTAGCTGACAGCTTGACACCCGGGGCAGTAGCTAGCAGGGCTCAAGAGGCAGCTGCCTTGGGCCCCCCAGGAGCAACTGGGCCTGGGGCAGCTGCCCCTTTTGCCCCTTGGTAAAGACGGCCCTGGCTGCTACTCTTAAGGAGACTAGCAGCCAAACAACATGCACACTCACCATTCGCCTCAGGCGGCGACGAGCCTCCCTAGCGCCCCCCGCGATGCTAGGGAGACTCGTCCCTGTCGCGGCCTATTGGCTGCCCACCTCCACCCCCATATGTACTGATCCGCGAGACAGGGATATGCAGCAATTCAGGGATCAGGAGCGACGCAGGTTCTGGGGAGCAGGGTAAGTATAACCTATATGAGGGGCCTGGGAATTAGGGGTTCATTATACCCTTTAACCCTTGGATGGTATTAATAGAGAGCAGGATAACTTTATAAATTTAAACAATCATGATGCTGATTACTATACACAATTATGTGCATCTAAGAGGCTATTTAACCATCGTATTTCTTACACATCAGATCATATATTTCCTTGCATGCATTGATTATTTTAAAGTTTGTGTATATGACCGTTCATTGGCGATGTATCCCATTGTAGGTCTATCAAGCGGCATGTTAATGCCTTCCCTCAGAGGTTTTCATTGGGAAAACCAGTGTTGTTATGCCTGTGCAAAAGAAAAAAAAATCATAAGAAAAAAAGTTTGATGACCCCATTTTTCGCCCCATAAGATGCACCTAGGTTTTAGAGGAGGAAAATAAGGGAAGAAAAATATTTCTCTCATATCAGACCGACATTGGTAATCAGACCTTAAACTTAAGAACCCCAATTCACACCTCAGATCAGACCCCCAGTGTTAATAAGATCCCTAATCAGACTCTCACGTTCCATATAAAATAAAATAAAAAATTTATTAAATTTTTTCAACCATTTTCAATTTTTCAATAGATAGCATTTTTACATCCATATCAAAATTTGTTCATATTCAATTATTACATTTGTATTACCCCCCCCACCCTTTGCGCACTGCTTGCTCCTTCCCAGAAAGGAGAAAAATAAAAATTAAACATTTTTTTTTCTCATAAATCTCTCCTCCCCTCCTCACTCCATCCTTAATCACCCTGCCTCCCCCCACAGCCCCTAGTCACTACTCTTCCTCCCCAAGACCACTCAGTTTTAATTTAACCATTTCTGCCATAACCTAGCGAATCAGATTTTTTTCTTTCCTACCAAATTAAATTCCTCCCTGGCAAGCGAAACACCAACGGAGCCCTCCCATTCCTTGACCGTGGGAGCAGCACTCCCCCCCCGCCCCCCAGCATCCAACAATGCATTTCCTGGCCTGGAATAGCAGTTTGGAAGCTAACTCTTGGTGTTGAGGGACATCTATTCCATCCATCACCCCCAAGTTACATTTTTCAAATTGCCTTGGCACTTTAAACTGGTGGTATTCCTCTATTTTTTCATAAACCTTTTCCCAGTAATCTTGGATTTTTACGCATGTCCATAATACATGTATATCATCAGCTCCTACCTCATCACATTTTGGATACAAACTCTTTAGACTTGTAGCACTTCATTAACATCTTGGGAGAATAATACAGTATATTAAATTGAATAATTCTATGATAAAAATTCCTTGAGACCTTATTTTTGGCCTGTATGGCCAGTTCCCAAAAATCTTACCGTTGAGAATATAGGTCACTTCGCCATTTATACCTTAAACTATCAATTGCTCTTCTCTTGGTCTTTTGGTGTAACAAGCATTGATATATTCTTGAAACCAATTTCTTCCCTGGTGTTAATTTGCTAATATTAACTAAGGGCTGCGGTAGGGCGGTTATTTGTGCACCTTTTCCTGGCGTCTTATTCAGTGCTTGTTTTAGTTGAAAATAAGAAAAACTCAACTCTGTATTTTTCAGTTGGCAATTATCTTTAAGTTTTTCATAGGGAATTATATCCCCTTCTACCCATACCTGGCCTATTTTATATATTCCATGTTTCCACCAAATTTTTTGTTCAATCGACTTTAATTCTGTGAGATAAATATTATCCCACAGTATAGTGTCAGCATGGAAGCCACTCTGGGGCCATAAGTCTCTTACCACCTTCCAAATTTTAGCCATCAACACAATTAGAAGTGTCTTATTGCATTCCTGTTGCATCAGAGTGCCTGCTTCAAGTATTTGAAAAATATTACATTCTTCCAATCTTTTATTAATCCCTGCTATTATATTCTTGTATTTTTGCGTGTTACTCCAGGTTATCATATTTTTTATATAACCAGAAATAAAATAGAGTTCTAAGTCTGGTACTGATAATCCACCCTCCTTCTCCTGAATGCACAATATTTGTGCCTTTATCCTCGTTTTTTTTCCCACGCCATATTAAATCCGTTAATAAACTAGTTATTATTTTAAAAAAATCTTTTGGGGATCATTACCGGTGTATTCCACAAAATATAGTTCAGAGCGGGTAATAAACACATTTTCACCAGAGAGATACGACCACCCATTGAGACATTCAATCTTTTCCAAACCTCTATTTTCTTTCTCATTTCTTGTATTTTTGGGACCACATTCAGCTGTACATAGGCCCTGGAATTTGGGGTGATCTGGATACCCAAATATTTAACAGGTTCATTAATCATCTTAATTTCCAGCATCCCCGGTCTAAAATTGTTCAGAGGATCAATCGGGACACAAGAATGATTTAGACCAGTTTATTCTGAGACCGGCATATTTGCCAAACTGATCAAATACTTTAAAAATTTTAGAAAGTGATCCATGTGAACCCACAAACAGCATAATGTCATCTGCATACAGGGCGATTGTTTCCTCGTAAGTACCATACCTAAACCCCACAATATCTTTGTCTTGTCTAATCATATCGGCCAGCGGCTCCATAACTATAGCAAATAGCAGAGGAGAAAGGGGGCATCCCTGTCTAACCCCCCTACCAATATATATTTGATCCGAAAATTCGCCAGAATATTAATTTACTATCCCCCTTGCGAAAATTTCCGTATATAATAACTTTATCCAAGAAACAAAACTATCACCAAATCCCATTTTCCGCAATGTACCAATCAAAAAGGGCCATTCTATAGTATTGAAAGCCTTTGAGGAATCTATGGTTACAATCATCCGTTCTCACAGTTTGTGGGTTCATATTGGGTGTTTACAAAATATCTCATAATGTTATCAGTTGTAGTTTTCCCTGACATGAACCCCGATTGATCCTCATGAACAAGAACCGAAACTACACTCCTAAGTCTAGTTGCCAAAACCCTAGCCAATATTTTATTATCAGTATTAATTAATGAAATTGGATGTTATGAGTCCGGAAAAGCTGGATCCTTCCCAGGTTTTAAAATAAGTGTAATTAAAGCTGGTCGCAGGGTATCTGGCAATTTCCCTATCTGCTTCGAGGTCTCCCACATCGTAAGCATTTTCGGTATTAATATTTCTTTGTATTGGGCATAAACCTCAAACGGAATACCATCTATTCCTGGGGCCTTGTTCTTTGTTATCCTAGATAATGTATCATTCACTTCTAAAGTAGTTAAAGGCGCTTCCAGGGTCTTGCATTGATCTGTTGTTAGCCTAGAAAAGGAGATTTTTTGTGAAACTCACCTGTAAAATCTTTTTCTCATCTTTTCCATTGGGGGACACAGACCATGGGTATAGCTTAGGCCATTACTAGGAGGAGACACTATGCAAATAAGAAAAACAGCTCCTCCTCTACTGGCTATACCCCCATGCTCCAACAGGAGGACCTTAGTGCGTGCAAAAGCAGTAGGAGACCAAAAAATATTAACAAAGAAAAACAGAACCGAGGAATACCGCCATCGGGCCGTTAACCACAAGGTCCCAACAGAATTGAACCAACCCCTCCTGCAACAGACAAGAATGGGTGGGAGCTGTGTCCCCCAATGGAAAAGACGAGAAAAAGATTTTACAGGTGAGTTTCACAAAAAATCTCCTTTTCTCGCCCATTCCATTGGGGGACACCATGGGACGTCCTAGAGCAGTCCATGGGGTGGGAAGACCAGCACCTCCAGAGGGAAAACGTCCAACGGTTAAACAGGAACCACAGCCTTGCGCCCAAGGGCAGCATCAGCCGAAGCCACAAAGTGCAGCTAGTAAAACTTTGTAAAGGTATGTAAAGCTGTGATGCAGAGGCTCGATTGCGCCTAGCCCAGGAGGCCCCCACTGCCCTGATGGAGTGCGCGGTAACCCCAGCTGGGGGAACCCTGCCCCGGGACCGATAGGCCATGGCAATAGCCGACCGAATCCACCGAGCTACAGTGACCTTGGAGGCTGCCAGACCCTTACGAGGCCCCTCGGGAACCACGAAAAGGGAGTCCGAGCGGCAAAAGGGGTCAGTAACCGACAGGTACACCCGCAGAGCACGGACAACATCTAGAGAATGGAGAGCGCGCTCCTTGGGGTTCGCCGGGGAGGGGCAAAAGGAGGGCAGGACTATGTCCTCATTAAGGTGGAAGGCAGAAACCACCTTGGGCAGAAAAGAAGGGACTGGTCGCAGTACCACCTTATCCTTGTGGAAGACCAAAAAGGGGTCCTTAGAGGAAAGGGCGGCCAGCTCCGATACTCTCCTGATAGAGGTGATGGCCACCAAAAAGACCACCTACCAGGTGAGGAGACTCAGGGAAATTTCCCTCAGGGGCTCAAAAGGAGCCGCCTGGAGGGAAGACAGAACCAGGTTCAGATCCCAGGGGGGCAGAGGAGGAACATACGGAGGGACCGAATGTGCCACCCCCTGTAGGAAGGTCCTCACCGGACCGAGCAGAGCCAGAGACCGCTGAAAGAAAATGGCCAGAGCGGAGACCTGACCCTTCAGAGAGCTCAGGGACATTCCCCATCTCAAGGCCCGACTGGAGGAAGGAGAGGACCACCGGAACAGAGAAACGAAGGGGAAAAACGCCTATCTTCTCACAAAAAGCAAGTAAGGCCTCCCAGGTACGATAATATATCCGGGAGGAAGCTGGCTTCCTGGCTTTGATCATGGTCTTCACGACGGAGTCTGAGAAGCCCCTCTTCTTCAAGATGGTGGTCTCAACAGCCACGCCGTTAAACAAAGTGGCTGTAAATTCTGGTGGAAGAGCGGTCCTTGAGACAGTAGGTCCTCCCTGAGAGGAAGAGGCCACGGAACGTCTGCCAGCATCCGGGTGACCTCCGAGAACCAGGCACGGCGAGGCCAATCGGGGGCGATGAGGATGGTTGGGATTCCTTCTGCCGCGACCCTGCGAAGAACCTTTGAGAGTAGAGGCAGTGGTGGGAAGACATAGAGGAGTGCGAAGTCCTGCCACGGAGACACAAGAGAGCGTCCACCCCGTACGCCTCCGGATCCCAAGCTCGGGCCAGGAACGTGGGAACCTTGTTGTTGAGCCTGGACGCCATCAAGTCCACATCCGGGCGACCCCAACGGCGACAGATGTCCTCGAATACATCCGGATGCAGAGACCACTCAACCGGATCCACTCTGTTGCAACTGAGAAAGTCTGCCGTCCAGTTTTCGACCCCTGGGATGTACACTGCAGACAGTATTGGAACGTGAGCCTCCGCCCACTGGAGGATCCTTTTCACCTCCTGCATCACCGTCCGGCTGCGGGTCCCGCCCTGATGATTGATGTAAGCCACGGCTGTGGCATTGTCCGACTGAACCCTTACTGGGTGACCCGCTAGGAGAGGGGTCCAATGAGACAGAGAGGAAAATTGCTCTGAGCTCCAGCATGTTGATCGGAAGGTGGGCTTCCACCTCTGACCACACCCCCTGAACCGTCCGTGCCCGGAGAACGCCACCCCAACCCAGGAGACTGGCGTTGGTGGTGACAACTGTCCAGGAGATTGGAAGGAAGGATCTCCCCGAAGTCAGATTCTGAGAGGACAGCCACCACGGGAGTTCCATGCGAACCCGAGAAGGTAGGCGGATCCAAGAGTCCAGACCCCGCGATGTCCTGTCCCAGAAGGACAGGATCGCCTACTGCAGAGGCCGAGTGTGAAACTGGGCAAAGGGGACTGCCTCTAAGGAGGCCCCCATAAGCCCCAGAACCTGCATGCACTCCCGGATGGAGAGACACGGAGAGTGCAGAAGGCCGAGACACCGACGCCCGTATCCGAGAGGACTTGTAATCCGGAAGGAATAACCGGGCAGCAGTGGTGTCCATAATCATCCCCAGGAAGGTTACCCTCTGGGAAGGTTTGAGAGAGGACTTCGGGAAGTTGATCAGCCAGCCGAACTGTTGCAGAGTCTGAACAGTGATCCTGACGCTGTCTTCGGCCTGGGGACGAGAGGGAGCCTTTATCAGTATGTCGTCCAGGTAGGGCAACAGAGATATGCCCCTGGTACGGAGAAGCGCCATGAATGGCGCCATGATCTTTGTTAATACCCGAGGGGCTGTTGCCAGCCCAAAGGGAAGGGCGACGAACTGATAATGACAGCCGCCAATGGCGAATCGCAGGAATCTGTGGTGAGATTCTGCGATAGGGACATGCAGATAGGCGTCCCGGATGTCCACCGACGCGAGGAACTTCCCTGGAAGAGAAGCAAAAACGGAGCGGATGGATTCCATCCGGAACCTCCGCACCCGCAGGGACTTGTTTAATAGCTCCAGGTCTAGGACTGGATGCACTGAACCCTCCTTCTTTGGTACTACAAAGAGATTTGAGTAGAACCCTACGCCCTGTTCCTCCAGAGGAACTGGGGTAACTACTCCCCGGTACAGAAGGGAAGAGACCGCTTGTAAAAGGGTCGAGGCTCAGGCCGGATCCCCCGGAACACGAGAAGGAAAGAAACGTTCCGGAGGCCTGGAAACGAATTCTATTTTGTAACCGGAAGTCACAATTTCCAGGGCCCAGACGTCTTGAACGTGAGCTCTCCAGACTTGCTGAAAGGAGAGCAGACGGCCCCCCACCGCAAGTGGTGGGGGCGCCCCTTCAGGCAGAGGACTGCTTGGGAGCTGTGGGGCGGGCAGAACTCCCTTGGAATTGTGCCTGCGGGCACCAGGAAGGTTGGGGCTTAAAGGAAGGCTTCTTGCGGGAGTCCTGAGAGCCGCCGGAGGAGGGGGCTGTCGCAGACCTGGAGGAGGAGAAGCGCCAAAAGGACTGGTTTCTAGGGCCAGAGGGGCGAGCTCTGAAAACGCGCTTGGATCTAGATTGGGGCAGGTGGGTGCTCTTGCCCCCCGTAGCGTCTGAGATAATCTCGTCCAGCTTAGCACCGAAGAGCTTGGAGCCCGCAAAGGGTGAGAGAGTGCTAATGTCCAATGAGGCTTCACAGAGGAATTTTGTTGCCCGAGACATCTGGATGACGAAGTTCAAGGTGTCCGCAGAGGCATCCTGCTCCGCGAGGTCCTGATGGTGGCGCTGCAACCACACCGAAAGCGCCCTGGCTACCCAGACCGCATGCCAGTGCCCGCCAGAGTCAAGATGGCTTTGGAAAGAGTACAAACGCCTGTCAACAAAGTCCTGTAGGGAAGACCCATCCAGGACAGGTATTGCCGTGTTCTTAGCCAATCTGGCCACCGGCGGGTCGACCTTAGGAGGTGAAGACCACTGCTGCACGTTTTCTGCCAGGAAAGGATAAAGAGTATCCATGCGCCTTGTGGCAGAAAAACAGTGATTAGGGCGCTCCCAGGCCTTAGAAAGGACGTTGGCAAACTCGCCATGAATCGGGAAAGAGACTGCCTCTGGTTTCCTGGAATGGAACAGGGGGAATTCCTGGCTACTCGAGGAAGGAGGTTCCCCCTGGATGTCAAAGGAGAGCCGCATGTACTTATCTGCGTCCTGCAGATTTCACCCTCTGCTCCAGACCAGTAGGGTTCACTGGCACAAGGAGTGGCAGTGATCTGGATAGAGGGTAAGAGTAGGTGACCCTGGAATCTGGTAGGCCGCCGAAGCTGCAGGTCGAGCCCGGTTCCACTTATCTTCTGGGGAAAAATGGAGGTAGCCGGGGACGTCCATTCAACCCCGGCGCTTGCTCCACTGAGAGACCAGGGACGCACCATGCGACCCTGCTTCCTCTGATGAGAAAAAAACTACAGGGACAATCCTGCAGGAGTGTCACCTCCTTATCCGACACCAAGGTCCTCCTGTTGGAGCATGGGGGAATAGCCAGTGGAAGAGGAGCTGTTTTTCTTATTTGCATAGTGTCTCCTCCTAGTAATGGCCTAAGCTATACCCATGGTCTGTGTCCCCCCAATGGAATGGGCGAGAAATACTTCAATTACTCTTACCGGTAATATGTTTTCCATGAGCCCATGACAGCACCTGTGAGAGATCCTCCTCCTTCTGGACAGGAAACAGGAACTTCCCAGATCTTTAAATTGGACCCATGCCTTCCACCTTCAGTATTTGACAAGATTCCTGGGACCAGCAACACACCTATATATAGTGAAAACTAACAACATAGGCGAGAAAACATAATAGAAAAAAACTCTGAGCCAAATATATGTCAGGCATATCTCTTCTTTGGCACCATACTAAAGAGTAAATTTCTCTTTATTTTATTTTTTTTTTTTTCATCATCATTCTTTATAAAAAATATTATTATTTTATTTCTTTTTTTTTTTTTTTTTTTTTTATATTAAGGGAGGGAATTATGTAGGTGCTGTCATGGGCTCATGGAAAACATATTACCGGTAAGAGTAATTGAGGTATTTCCATTACGCCCCATGACAGCACCTGTGAGAGACTAGACTAGATAACTATTAGGGAGGGACTACAGCCTGCAGCACCTTTCTCCCAAAAGACATATCCTGCACAGATGAAAGGTCCAACCTGTAGTGCTTGTAAAACGTAGAGGGGGAACTCCACGTTGCAGCCCTGCAGATTTGTTCTATGGTAGCACACCCTTTTTCTGCCCAGGAAGAGGCTACTGCCCTGGTGGAATGGGCTGAAAAATCTGAAGGGACCTGACAATCTGATAGTGAATATGCCAAACCTATCGCTCTCTTGATCCATCTGGCTAAGGTACGGCTTGTAACCTTTGAGCCCCTGTTCTGACCCAGAAATTGAACAAAGAGTTGCGGGGTCTTTCTAAAGTCCTTCGTAGACTCTAAATACGCACAGACACACCTTCTAACATCTAAAGTATGAAAGGATCTTTCTCCTTCATTCTTTGGGTCCTGACAAAAGGAAGGGAGAACTATTTCCTGAGACTTATGGAATACCGACACTACTTTGGGCAGGAATGCAGGGTCTGGTTTGAAAACAATCCTATCCTCCAGAATCTGAGTATATGGTGGGGAAGAGGACAAGGCGGACAGCTCTCCTACTCGTCTGGCAGATGTAATGGCCACTAAAAATACGGTCTTATAGGACAACATCTTTAAGGGGATGTCCCCCAGAGGCTCAAACGGAGCCTTGGTTAGAGTAGAAAGAACCAGGTTAAGGTCCCATGGGGCTGACTTAGATTTAACTATAGGACATAGTCTAGAGGACCCCCTAATGAACCTTTTGACCCAAGGATGAGTAGCCAATCGAAAGTCAAACAGGACACTCAGTGCTGAGACCTGCACCTTGAGAGTACTGGGTTTAAGCTTTTTGTTAAGGCCTTCCTGCAAAAAGTTCAAAATTAACGGGATGTTGGGTGAGTTCAAGTCAAAGCCTGGACCTGCAAACCGAAGGAAGGTTTTCCATACTCTCAGATAGATTTCGGAGGTGACTTTTTTCCTACTAGCCAGGAGAGTCCCAATGACTTGTTCTGATAGGCCTCTAGACCTGAAGAATGTCCTCTCAAAATCCAAGCTGTCAGGTGGAGGTTCTTGACTTCCGGATGACGTAGAGGGCCCCGATATAATAGGTCCTGTCTTTCTGGAAGCACCCAGGGATCGACTATTGATAGTCTCCTCAACCAAGCAAACTAAACACTTTTTGGCCAGAATGGTGCTATTAGTATCACTGTAGCCTGTTCCCCCCTGATCTTCTGGATCACTCTGGGCAATAGGGTGATGGGAGGGAAAGCATAGACTAGGCCCTTCAGATTTATCATCAGCCTGTTGGGCTTGGGGACCAGAAATGGGGTTGAATAAAAACCCTCTCCTTGTTCGTCCTTTGGGACTGGAACAAGGACTACCTTCTCCAGGAGGTTGTTTATTTCCTCCGAAGGTGTCACCTGTTTTGGAGGATTTTGGTTTAATAAAGTAATTTTGAATGTCCTGGGTGGTAGTCTCTTGAAGTCTAGGCGATAGCCTTCCCTTATAACATCCTTTATCCAGGCGCTTGCGGTAATATTTCGCCAGGCCGGAAAAAATAAGGAAAGACGACCGCCTAATTGGGGTCTGGCGTCATTGTTGAGTGGAACTTGATGTTTGAGGTCTGGATTTTAACAGCACACCTTTGGATTTATCAGAACTCCACTCCCTCCTTATCTTTTAAACCCCAAAACCTTTCCTTCTTTCATTGATCCGAAATGGCTTCCCCTGTTTAGGAAATGACGGTGCTGGAAATCCTTTTTTCTTATCAGATGCCTTAACCAAAATATCATCTAAGGCTGACCCAAACAAAAAATCTCCTTGGCAAGGGAGGGCACAGAGCTTAGATTTTGAAGCTACATCGCCCTTCCACCCTTTCAACCATAACGACCTTCTGGCTGAATTGGACAATGCAGCCGCCCTAGCGGAAAGCCTCAATGCATCAGCAGAGGCATCAGAGATGAAATCCACTGCACTGGACATAGTTGGTATAGCCTCCAGCAGCTGATCCCTAGGAGTCTTGTTCTCTATATGAGACTCTAATTCCTCCAACCAGAGCTTTAATGACCTTGCCACCGAGGTAGTCGCTATATTTGGTTTAAAGGCAGAAGTGGAAGCTTCCCAATTCTTCCTTAAGTACGCATCAGCCCTTTTGTCCATGGGATCTGTAAGGGACCCTAAATCCTCAAACGGGAGAGCTGACTTCTTATTTATCTTAGCTACGGAAGCGTCTACCTTCGGTACCTCCTGCCAAGCTGATACTTCTTGATCGTCAAAGGGGTACTTTCTCCTGACCGCTCTAGGGATAAAGAATTTTTTATCAGGCTTCTCCCATTCGCGTCTAATCAGGTCCTTGATACAGTCCTGAATGGGGAACACCCTAGACCTTTTAGGCTTTAGGCTCTCAAACATTAGCTCTGGTCTAGACCTGGACTCCTTTTCTTCCTCAAGCTCCATCGTGGATCTAACTGCCTTCAATAGTAGATCTGTATTTTCCGCTCTAAATAACGGCTTCCCTGTCAAATCCTCAGAGGAGGAATCTGAGTCTGCAATAGCGCCCTCCTCAGACCCAGAGTCCATAGAATCCTCCACTATCGCCTTTTGGGCCCTCTTATGCCTGGATGAGCTAGGCAGGGATTTTTTAAACTCCTCCACAGAAGAACGTACTTCATTTTTAACTAAATCTTGGATACTTTGCAATAAAGATGGCGACTCCTCTGCCACTAACTTATCCAGACATGATTGACAACATGTTTTTGGGTAAGACGGATCCAACTTCCGCTTGCAAATTCCACACTCTTTAGCTCTTTTGTGGGAAGCTTTCTTTGGGGCTTCTTTAACCTGCATTTAATAAAACAGCCCAATCAGTCTAACCTGACCATAATAATAACTCCCCGAAGGGAGATGGTGGGGGTTAACCCCTCTTACCCCCAGGAGTACCATGCTTGGTTCCGAAAGCTGCTCCTGTCTGTCGGTGCGCTGTTGTACTTCCCCCTCTTCTTGCATGATAATGCTGCCTCAAGGGGGGCCAAAGGAGGGCTGCAGGTGCCGCCTGGCGTCCGGTCCGGTCAGTATCTGCCTGCTGCTGCTCCCTCCACGCTGGCTGGCCGGCGCTCTCTTTTTCAAATGGGCCGCGCAGCGCCCGCCATGTTTAAGCTCCTCCCCTTCCGGCCAGTGGAACGCACGCGTCAACTCCGGTGCGACGTGCACGCCCAGCTCAGCCAGCCTCAATGAGAGGAGAAGACGAACCTCCCCCCTCACGCCGCAACTTCGCCGGCAGGCAGGGTCACAAGGCAGCAACAGGATTCCCCCCATGGCACCGAAGAAGGGAAAAAACAGCAGACGCCGGGCTTCTCAGCGGCTCCTAGTGGAGACTTACGCCGACAGGTACCTCCACTAGGTTTCGTTTTAACCCTAGAGATCCTGCAGCCGAAAATAGACCTGGAAAGAAATCCTCCTGTCCCTGGACAGGAAACAGAAAAGAACTGAAGGTGGAAGGCATGGGACCAATTTAAAGATCTGGGAAGTTCCTGTTTCCTGTCCGGAAGGAGGAGGATCTCTCACAGGTGCTGTCATGGGGCGTAATGGAAATATTAATTTCATCCAAAAAATTTATCTGTTCCGAACTTTTATTTATTTTGCTACTATAAATGTCTGCAAAATATTCTTTAAGCAGTTCTATTTTAGGCCTCTTTCACACTTGCGTTGTTGGAATCCGGCATGCACTTCCGTTGCCGGAGGTGCCCGCCGGATCCGGAAAAACGCAAGTGTACTGAAAGCATTTGAAGACGGAGCCGTCTTCAAAATGCTTTCAGTGTTACTATGGCACCCAGGACGCTATTAAAGTCCTGGTTGCCATAGTTGGAGCGGGGAGCGGGGGAGCAGTATACTTACAGTCCGTGCGGCTCCCGGGGCGCTCCTGAATGACGTCAGAGCGCCCCATGCGCATGGATGACGTGATCCATGTGATCACGTGATCCATGCGCTTTGGGCACCCTGACGTCACTCTGGAGCGCCCCGGGAGCCGCACGGACGGTAAGTACACTGTTCCCCCGCTCCCCACTACACTTTACCATGGCTGCCAGGACTTTAGCGTCCCGGCAGCCATGGTAACCACTCTGAAAAAGCTAAATGTCGGGTCCGGCAATGAGCCGAAACGACGTTTAGCTTAAGGCCGGATCTGGATCAATGTCTTTCAATGGGCATTAATTCCGGATCCGGCCTTGCGGCAAGTCTTCAGGATTTTTGGCCGGAGCAAAAAGCGCAGCATGCTGCGGTATTTTCTCTGGCCAAAAAAAGTTCCGTTCCGGAACTGAAGACATCCTGAACGGATTTCTCTCCATTCAGAATGCATTAGGATAAAACTGATCAGGATTCTTCCGGCATAGAGCCCCGACGACGGAACTCTATGCCGGAAGAAAAGAACGCAGGTGTGAAAGAGCCCTAAGTCATTTGTTCAGTGAATTTATTTCCTGATTCATCCACTAAACAATAGATGAAATTATTTTTTGTTTGAGCTGCTACCAAGGCCGCTAACTTTTTTCCTGGTATATGTGCATAAATGTAATTGTCCCTTACATAATTTTCTTTTTGATGTTCTGCCAGCAGGAATAGTTAGTCTTTTAATTTAGAAGCTTTCTCTGTCCACGCGGTATAATTTTGCTCTGTAGGGCTCTCAACGTACTTTTTTTTCCGTCTTTTTCCAGATGATTTATTTTCTCTCTTATTCCTTTCTTATATATTACTGTATATTTTGTTATAATCCCTCTAATAAAGGCCTTTGCGGCCTCCCATACCATATTAACTGACGCTGAACCTTCATTTATATCAAAGAACTCTATTATCTCCTTTAAGATCTTACTGTGTGTACCCATCATATTTATCCATCCTATATTTATATTCATCTTTTAAAAAAAATAAAAAATTATTTTTATATTTATGTTGATTGGATTGTGATCTGAAATCCCACGTTGTCCATATTTAACCCCATCAATGTCTAGTGATCCTTTATTATTTGTGAAAACTAAATCAATTTGTGATAAGCTCCTGTGGGTCTTTGAGAAACACGAATATTTTCTAAATTTTGGATGCATAACACTCCAAATATCAATCCATCCCATCTCCTCTGTAATATTTTTTAATTTTGATCCCATACAAAAAACTTGTGTGTTGCTTATTTTACATCTGTCTAATCTTACATCCATTACATTGTTAAAATCCCCCACCACTAAAAGTGATTTATCCCCCGCCTTAAGTGCAATGTTGTGCATTTTTAATAGGACGTCAATTTTAAAGGGTGGTGGTATATACACACTTGCTATTATCCAAGCTCCACCTTCCAGTATGCAATCAAGCAAGACATAGCACCCATCCCTATCTACAACTACTTTAACTATTTTTATATCTACAGTTGTGGCCAAAGGTTTTGAGAATTACATAAATATTGGAAATTGGAAAAGTTGCTGCTTAAGTTTTTATAATAGCAATTTGCATATACTCCAGAATGTTATGAAGAGTGATCAGATGAATTGCATAGTCCTTCTTTGCCATGAAAATTTACTTAATCCCAAAAAAAGGACCTGCTGAGATCATTTCAGTAATCGTCTTGTTAACTCAGGTGAGAATGTTGACGAGCACAAGGCTCGAGATCATTATGTCAGGCTGATTGGGTTAAAATGGCAGACTTGACATGTTAAAAGGAGGGTGATGCTTGAAATCATTGTTCTTCCATTGTTAACCATGGTGACCTGCAAAGAAACGCGTGCAGCCATCATTGCGTTGCATAAAAATGGCTTCACAGGTAAGGATATTGTGGCTACTAAGATTGCACCTCAATCAACAATTTATCGGATCATCAAGAACTTCAAGGAAAGAGGTTCAATTCTTGTTAAGAAGGCTTCAGGACTTCCGGTTCCGGCGCCCACATGTAAGGTTGCAGAAAAGAAGAGCTCCCGCCATCCCTGACTAAAACGATCGCCATAAAACCAGAATTACCAACTTAGGAGTGCCAGGAGAAGGACTTCTGTGCATAAGAAGCCGATGGGCTCTGTATGGACCGATAAGTGCTCAATATGGGCAAGAAACTACGAGGAAAAGGAGCCAATGATCCACCAGCGGAGGGGCCAGAGGCAGCAGACACGATGCCGAGCAGTTTACCAAGCGGCACGGAGGCTAGCAATGGCTCCGATACTGGCCAGTTCTCATCCGTGCTTGATCTAAAGGACTTAGATTATAAATCTTTGGCTGTAGAGGTGGCAGCACACTTAGACACGGACCTACAAACCACGTTGGCGACGGCCATTAAAGCCTCTATGCAGCAAATTCAGGAGGATCTGAAACAACAGAACGCGCGAATCGAGGAGACAGAATTCCGAGTACATGCGCTTGAAATCAATATAGAGGCTAACCAGTCGCAAACAATACGACTGATCACAGAGAACAAGAAGCTTTGGGAACGCATAGAAGACCTCGAAAACAGGTCCCGATGTAACAATTTAAGGATTGTGGGGATCCCAGAGGAGGTTCCGGCAAAGGACTTGCTTAATTTTTGTGAGTCGGTGCTTCCCGAGTTATTAGGCATACCAGAGAGATGTATAGTGGAAAGGGCACACAGAGTGGGCCCGGATACCAGAGTAATAAACCTGGAAAAACACAGGGACAAAAGGATGGATAATAGACCCAGACAGGTCATTGTTAAATACTTGAACTTTCAAGACAAAGTGACTATTCTGCGTCATTTCAAAAGAAGATCTGGAAGCCTTGAATGGAAAGGAGCTAGGCTCCTTATATTTGGAGATTACTCCGCAGACGTGGCTAAGCGAAGGAGAGCCTTCTCTAAAGTTTGCTCGGAACTATATCAACGTAGCACTAGATTTGCATTAATGTACCCAGCGATCGGATATACAAAGCTGACGGAGGCACAGACACTTTTGAATCACCTGAAGAAGCAGTGAGAGCACTTCAACTGCAGGTGGATAAGATGGATCCCTCCTGGACCAGAATGGCGGGAAAGAAGAAAGAATTTGAGATCGGCCAGACAGGTCCCCACAGACGAAACGCTTCAGAGATCATCTGGAGAGGTCCACATCACACGAGCCAGTTGAGAATCGAGATTGGGCGGAAGATTGAGCGGACTAATTGGTGCCCTTCACTGGCGCAAGGGACTACCAGGAGGTGATGGTAATGTGGTTGAACGGGTAGACACTAAGCCCAGGGGTCAACCAAGTTCGTAGAAATATTACTTATGTTTGGGACGTGCATTCATTTATTGTTAGTTATAAGGGGGGACCCGGGATAAGGCTTACTTTGGGGGTTTACATTGGTCTGGGTTGGGGGAAGGGGAAAGTGATATAGGTACAATGCACAATATGTTAGATGGAGATGGAGAATGGAGCGGATTCGGGACTGAAGTCAAATCTGCTTAGTCCAACCAAACTTATGTTTTTCATGTACTGTTTATCCAGTTGTGTGTTTTTGGGGGGGGTTCAGTTTATTCTCTGGTTGTGCGCTCATGCTTTCCGCTGACATTTTTTCCATGTGCATGAACCCTAATGCGTGTGGTCTCCTGGAATGTTAAAGGGCTACGTTCGCCTTCAAAACGTAACATGATCCTCCATCATCTAAAACGAAGTAAACCAGATATTGCATTATTACAGGAGACGCACTTGTTGGGTGAGGATTTTGTGCGCATGGAGAAGATGTGGGTAGGAAAAGCTCTTGGGTCACCTGCACAGGGACAGAAAGCGGGCACCCTGATTCTTTTTCATAAGAATTTTAAATTTCAGGTGATAGATCATATCGCAGATACAGAAGGTAGATGGCAGAAGGTGAACATAATGTATCAAGGCAAACCGCTATGTATTTTTAATATCTATGGACCGAATGGAGTGAATAGATCTTTTTTTGACTCCCTAAGTCGGGTGATAGGTGGTGAAGCAACAGGTAGCATGATAGTGGGAGGAGATATGAATGCAGTAGTGCATTATAGAGAAGATAGGAAAGCCTCTCATGGTAAGAAAGTCTCCCAAGGTTTACGTAATAGGATATTAGACAGATTCATGAAAGATAATGGTTTAGTGGATCCATGGAGGAGCGGTAACCCAGAGGGGAGGGAGTATACCTTCTATTCTACACCGCATGATTCGTGGTCTAGAATAGACTATATTCTGGTCTCTTCAGACTTGATTCTTCAAACCCGATCCACTACCATATTAGATATGGTCATCTCGGATCATTGCCCTGTTCAGTTGGAGCTACATGATAAGGTTCAGAAAGGTACAGATTACATTTGGCGCTTTCCAGCATACCTAGCAAATAACGAAAATTTCCAAGAGCTTGTGAAAGCCTGGTTCCTGGAATATATGAGTGACAATGAGGGACATGTAGAAGACCCAACTTTGCTGTGGGATGCCGCCAAAGCGGTATTAAGTGGAAGAATAATTTCACATGTATATGCTATAAAAAGGAAAACAAAGCAGAAAATAGACGAGTCCACTGATATATTACGTAAAGCGTACACATCTTTTTTTGACTGATGGCACGGCCGAGCTGAAGCGGGCCTGGCAATGAAGGACTATGATCTCTGGTACACTAGGTGGGAGGAGATGCATAGAATTAAGAAGGAATCCATGTTCTTTAAATATGGTAATAAAGCTGGCAGAATCTTGGCAAGGCTATCTAGGGGACCTAGAGAACAACTGTGCATCCCTTCCCTGAAAGATAAGTCAGGACACTTAGTCATCCTCGGAATCAGTATTAGAAATTTTTAGAACATATTACCAAAATCTATACTCTAGGGATGACCCACCACAACCACTGACAAATACCCTATTAGATAGAGTTTCCATTCCACGAGTAACGGGAGAACAGCTAGATGACTTTTCATGTACTGTTTATCCAGTTGTGTGTTTTTGGGGGTGGTTCAGTTTATTCTCTGGTTGTGCGCTCATGCTTTCCGCGGACATTTTTTCCATGTGCATGAACCCTAATGCGTGTGGTCTCCTGGAATGTTAAAGGGCTACGTTCGCCTTCAAAATGTAACATGATCCTCCATCATCTAAAACGAAGTAAACCAGATATTGCATTATTACAGGAGACGCACTTGTTGGGTGAGGATTTTGTGCGCATGGAGAAGATGTGGGTAGGAAAAGCTCTTGGGTCACCTGCACAGGGACAGAAAGCGGGCACCCTGATTCTTTTTCATAAGAATTTTAAATTTAAGGTGATAGATCATATCGCAGATACAGAAGGTAGATGGCAGAAGGTGAACATAATGTATCAAGGCAAACCGCTATGTATTTTTAATATCTATGGACCGAATGGAGTGAATAGATCTTTTTTTGACTCCCTAAGTCGGGTGATAGGTGGTAAAGCAACAGGTAGCATGATAGTGGGAGGAGATATGAATGCAGTAGTGGATTATAGAGAAGATAGGAAAGCCTCTCATGGTCAGAAAGTCTCCCAAGGTTTACGTGATAGGATATTAGACAGATTCATGAAAGATAATGGTTTAGTGGATCCATGGAGGAGCGGTAACCCAGAGGGGAGGGAGTATACCTTCTATTCTACACCGCATGATTCGTGGTCTAGAATAGACTATATTCTGGTCTCTTCAGACTTGATTCTTCAAACCCGATCGACTACCATATTAGATATGGTCATCTCGGATCATTGCCCTGTTCAGTTGGAGCTACATGATAAGGTTCAGAAAGGTACAGATTACATTTGGCGCTTTCCAGCATACCTAGCAAATAACGAAAATTTCCAAGAGCTTGTGAAAGCCTGGTTCCTGGAATATATGAGTGACAATGAGGGACATGTAGAAGACCCAACTTTGCTGTGGGATGCCGCCAAAGCGGTATTAAGTGGAAGAATAATTTCACATGTATATGCTTTAAAAAGGAAAACAAAGCAGAAAATAGACGAGTCCACTGATATATTACGTAAAGCGTACACATCTTTTTTTGACTGATGGCACGGCCGAGCTGAAGCGGGCCTGGCAATTGGCAAGGAAGGACTATGATCTCTGGTACACTAGGTGGGAGGAGATGCATAGAATTAAGAAGGAATCCATGTTCTTTAAATATGGTAATAAAGCTGGCAGAATCTTGGCAAGGCTATCTAGGGGACCTAGAGAACAACTGTGCATCCCTTCCCTGAAAGATAAGTCGGGACACTTAGTCATCCCCGGAATCAGTATTAGAAATTTTTAGAACATATTACCAAAATCTATACTCTAGGGATGACCCACCACAACCACTGACAAATACCCTATTAGATAGAGTTTCCCTTCCACGAGTAACGGAAGAACAGCTAGATGACTTAAATAGGCTAATTTCGCAGGAAGGGTACAGTCATTAAAGTCAGGGAAGGCGCCGGGGCCCGACGGTTACACGGGCGAATTTTATAAGGTGCTGGGGAATGATGTCGCTCAATTATTGATGAAGCAATATAACTGTATACTGAAGGGGGAACAAGCGAAATTGACAAACAATACTGCGTACATACGTTTACAAAGCAAGGGAAAGATCCAGCGCTGCCGGCATCCTATCGGCCTATTTCTCTCATAAACGTGGATCAAAAAATCCTATCAAAGATTATGGCAGATAGACTAGCCAATATCTTACCAAACTTGATTGGTTCATCACAGGTTGGATTTGTCAAGGGCAGGTCGGCTGTATTTAATATAAGAAAAGTACTGACGATATTAGATCACTCTTATCGCAAGGCACCTGACTTGACAAATCCAGCGCTGCTAACCATAGATGCCGAAAAGGCTTTCGACAACGTAAGATGGGATTGGTTGACGGCAGTGCTGGAAAAAATGGGAATCACAGGAGTATTTAGAGTATTCCTGAGGGCACTATATACTGACTCAAAAGCGCGGATAGCATTGCCAGGATTTTTATCTAGCCCCTTCCAGTTATTGAAGGGTACACGGCAGGGATGCCCTTTGTCACTGTTACTGTTCAACATTGCATTGGAGCCTTTTGCGAGATATCTAGAATCGAAAGAGATATTTGAAGGAATCACAATAGGAACAAACATGGTCTTTGCGTCCCTTTTCGCGGACGATATCATCATGTATCTAGCTAACCCTCAAAGAGATTTAACAAAAATCTTTGAAGCATTATAGGAGTTCGGTGTGTATTCGGGTTTTAGAGTGAATATTGCTAAGTGTGAATTATTATTCCTAAGGGGACAAGCAGGGAGGAAGTCAGATGATCTACAACAGTTCCCAGTCAAAGTGGCAAAGGAGTATATTACATACCTTGGAATAAAAATAGGCAAGTCTCCTCACTCCCTATATGCTCTCAATTACACACCATTAATCCGTAAAATTCAGCAGGAATTAAATAGATGGAGAAGTTTACCACTGTCATTATTAGGGAAATGCCACTTAATAAAGATAAGCTTCCCAAAATGATTGTACCCGATGCAAACCATACCAATTCTCCTACGTCACAAGGACATAATGGCACTCAATAAAGCCTTCACAGATTTTATATGGTCTGGGAAAAGGTAACGCATTGGGATGAAAACGTTATGGCGAGCACAGAGGGCGGGAGGAGTACAATTTCCAAGAAATAACCTTGCAGGGATATCCCGCCATTGTAAAGATTGGGTAAACCAGACAGCATACTATTCGAATGTGGTATTAGAAAGGGAGTTAGCTAAAGGCTATGACTTAGGAGGACTCTTACACTCTAAATTGGCACTACTACACCCAGATTTGAAGAACTCGGTGGTGATTAGGGATACGGTGGTAACGTGGAAAGAGATGAGAAAGATATACGGCTTGTCCTTTTTAGCGTCTAAGCATATGACATTATTTGGACATCCAGAGTTTGAACTAGGAAGAACCAATAAATTGTTCCAAAGCTGGAAGCCCAAGGGAATAACTAATTTACGACAGATAATACATGACAAAGAGTCAAAATACTTGACCTTTAGCGAGATGCAAGAAAAGTATAATCTTTCTGGATCACAAGTTCTTCCTTATTTGCAGGTAATGCACTTCTGCAAGAATAGACTGAAAGATTTGAAAAATGAATATGTCTCGAATGAATTTGATAACTTATTAAAGAATAAGGAACGTAAGATATCCCTGTCTGAGGTGTATAGGGAGATTAGAGACAGGGAGGATAAGAAAACGTCCAAGTTGTTTCAGCAATGGGAATCACTTCTAGACAAATCAGAGTGGAAAGACAAGATTATAGATAGATGGATGAGAGTAAGAAAAGCTGTGACGTGTGAAAGATGGAGGGAATCCCAGTTTAAACTACTCCACAGGCCATATATGCCTTTAATTTACCCCAAAGCAATGCTTATCCTAATAGATTAGTGGTGTGCCCTAAGTGTAAGGAGCCAAAAGCTAATTTGGATCACTGTGTATGGAAGTGTCAAAAGAAACAGACGTTTTGGAAGGAGGTGCTTACATGGATCAAACAAACGTGGAATATTGACCTGGTTTGTGAGCCACAAGTGGTGCTTTTTCATGTTTATGAGGATCATTTAAGAATTCCAAGGCTGGTGGATGGGACACTATTAGTTGCGCTGAGGTGCTTACTTAATAAGTCGTTAGAACATGAAATTCCGTCTATGGCTGAATTTATAGGTCAGATGAAACACTTCTTGTTAATGGAACAGTTAGAAGCAGAATCACACAAGAATAGCACGTCGACACACTTAAACACGTGGAAAGCATTTATTAGTAAAAACCTGTCAGGAGAGGATATTCAAAAGATCATGAAGAACTTTAGGTATACAGAATGGTATCTAACGAAAGATCTAAGAGGGACATTGGGGAATTTGAAAGTGAAAGAATGAATGATAAGAAAGAAAAGGAGGGAAGGTATAAAGAGGCACATCCAGAGAAAAGTTGAGGGTGGGGGGGGAGGTTGGGGGAATAAATTAGTAAAAGCATGTAACATATTTATGCAAATGTATGCTTATCTCAAGATATATGCTGTACATGAGTAACACTGGAAATGTATTTTGATGCTGTACATTTGCAAGTGCAAATATATCAAAATAATGATTGTGTAATCATTTATATGACATGCTTTGAAAAATGCTAATAAAATGTTATTTAAAAAAAAAAAAAAAAAAGAAGGCTTCAGGGCGTCCAAGAAAGTTCAGCAAGCGCCAGGATAGTCTCCTAAAGAGGATTCAGCTGCGGGATCGGAGTGCCCCCAGTGCAGAGCTTGCTCAGGAATGACAGCAGGCAGGTGTGAGCGCATCTGCACGCACAGTGAGGCGAAGACTTTTGGAAGATGGCCTGGTGTCAAGAAGGGCAGCAAAGAAGCCACTTCTCTCCAAAAAAACCATCAGGGACAGATTGATCTTCTGCAGAAAGTTTGGTGAATGGACTGCTGAGGACTGGGGCAAAGTCATATTCTCCGATGAAGCCTCTTTCCGATTGTTTGGGGCATCTGGAAAAAAACTTGTCCGGAGAAGAAAAGGTGAGCGCTACCATCAGTCCTGTGTCATGCCAACAGTAAAGCATCCTGAGACCATTCATGTGTGTTGTTGCTTCTCATCCAAGGGAGTGGGCTCACTCACAATTTTGCCCAAAAACACAGCCATAAATAAAGAATGGTACCAAAACACCCTCCAACAGCAACTTCTTCCAACAATCCAACAGTTTGGTGAAGAACAATGCATTTTCCAGCACGATGGAGCACCGTGCCATAAGGCAAAAGTGATAACTAAGTGGCTCGGGGACCAAAACATTGACATTTTGGGTCCATGGCCTGGAAACTCCCCACATCTTAATCCCATTGAGAACTTGTGGTCAATCCTCAAGAGGCGGGTGGACAAACAAAAACCCACTAATTCTGACAAACTCCAAGAAGTGATTATGAAAGAATGGGTTGCTATCAGTCAGGAATTGGCCCAGAAGTTGATTGAGAGCATGCCCAGTCGAATTGCAGAGGTCCTGAAAAAGAAGGGCCAACACTGCAAATACTGACTCTTTGCATAAATGTCATGTAATTGTCGATAAAAGCCTTTGAAACCTATGAAGTGCGTGCAATTATATTTCACTACATCACAGAAACAACTGAAACAAAGATCTAAAAGCAGTTTAGCAGCAAAATTTGTGAAAACTAATATTTGTGTCATTCTCAAAACTTTTGGCCACGACTGTATATCCCGATGTATTAATATGCTCACCCCTCTCGCATATGAGGAATATACTGAGTGGAAGGAGTGCTGCATCCACGGCCTGAAGAGTATAGCAGAGAGAGACCTATGTATTGCATCAAAAACCGCAACTCTCTTTATACCCCTGCTCAAGCCCCTAATGTTCCACAAGATAATTCTCATGTAATTGTTTCCTTGAATCTAGCCATTATCTGAATAATTCGGGCCCCAAAGAACGGGAGGGAGAGAGGAGCACAGAGTGAGAGAGAAGAAAAGAAGAGAGAGAGGGAGAAGAAAAACAAAAAAACAAAAAAAAAACAACCCACACAAATGGCACACCTAACCCCACCTTCCATTCCTTCAGAATGAGCCAAGATAGCATCAGCCCTGGTTCTCTAACATAGCATTTTCCCCCCTCAGCCTGCCCCCAGCCCAAATCCCGCCCAGCTCTTTATCTTTTCTCTAGCCCATTCTCTAACCGCTTCTGCTGTATCAAAAAAAACACGTTTTATTTTCCCATTCAATCCTCAGCTTAGCCGGAAGCATCATAGAGTATTTCACATTATTTAAACGCAGCATTTTTTTCACGTCCGTAAACCGATTCTTTCATTTACCGTTTCCTTTGCATAGTCAGAGAATAACATTACTGCTGTGCCTGAGTATTCTAACCTCCCTCTCTTCCTTGACCTACGTAATATCTCCTCCTTATCCCTAACTGATAATAAGCTAAGGATAATTACTCTCGGTCTAGTGCCTGAGGGAGGTATCTTTACTGACAGTCTAGGTATCGCTTTGCTCCACAAAGTTTTTATAGTCAGAGATATCCTGACCCAATTGTTCCCTCAACCACGTTTGCATAAAGGCGTGGGGGAATTGCCCCTCCGCGCCCTCTGGAATTCCCAGACATCTCAGGTTGACCCTCCTAGACCTATTTTCTAGATGTACTCTTTTTTTTCAATTCCCTGTTTTCTTCCTTTAAACATTCTTTTTCTTTAACCATTACATGTAGTAGGTCTTCCACTTCCGATGTTCTTTTCTCTACCTCTATCAACCTGTCTTTGTATTTTTGCAGATCAACTCTAAGGAGCCTCACCGACTCCCTAATGTTTCCAGTCTGGAGAGAGAGGTCCTGTATCGCCATATTGCATTTTTTTTATTTCTTGAAATATATCCTGCAGGCTAGGAGCCTGCTCCTCTTTTTTACAGGCATTTTCCTCTATCTCCTTTAATTGTTTATGACCTCTCTCCCCAGACTGAAAACCCTCCCCATGCACCGCCAGGCCAGGGTCTACCTCCAAAAAAGATTCACCTTCTTGACCTGGAGTCGCATCCTCTCTTTTCCTTTCTCTGCGACTGATTTGACCACGCATATTGGTCAGGAGCAATTGCTTGGATCTCTCAACTTTTTTTTGCTTTGGGGAAACTGAAGTATTGAGCTCCAGTTGCCCCTTAGCCCTCTTCCCTATTCCGCCATCTTTTCACCCCGTCGCTGTCTGCCCCCTCCCCCTCTACTTCCCCTCTCCCCCAGCAACCAAATTGTACTGTTATAGAGCATTCAGAGGGGAGTATTTAGCACACAGCCCCCAAAAGACAACCAAGCATTAAACATCCATAAGTACATGAGCTTCCAGTTCCATTTCCATGATAACCACTCTCACGTTAATAAGATCTCAGGCAACAGAAAAAAAAATATCAACTCACCTCTCCTGCTCCAGAGAGCCAGTGCTCTTCCTGTCACATGCTCTGATCCGACGCCATACAGCGTGAGGTCAGAGAGCGTGCCAGCATCCTCACGCTGTGTACAAGTCACAGCACAGCGTGTGGAACCTGAAGGAGAACACCAGGAAGTGGAGAGTACAGAGCTCACAAAGGTAGCACTACATTCAAGCGCTCATTAGTATTCACCCCATAAGACGCACTAACAAAATACAGTAGTTTGTTATGGTACAGTGGAAAATTCATAAGAGAAGTAAAACACCCCTTAAAGAATCGTGCAGCAAGGATGTTTGGGAATAAAATGAACTTTAATGGAAAAGGAAGACTATGTATGTTTCAAGTTGACAAAGCAGTGAAATATCATGAATAAGGACTGTATGTCCAGAAAACTATCTTACACAACAAGTGAAAGTTCATCACTACAGAAGAACGAACAAAGTACAACTTAGTACGATCGGATGGCAGGAGGGACTGATGCACAGTCATGTTCATCCAGGGTTGAGTCAATTACAGGTCTGTATTTTAATGTAACCTAGAAGAGAAAAAAAAAGGGGTGGGGAAAACCAGGAGCTCATGAATATGACGACTTTCAGCATGTCCTGGGGTTGATTAGCAGCAATTAAAGAAAGTCACCCAAGGTTTTGCCAAGGGGATAGGTCACTAGTTTATGTTGCTCTTAGTTAGGACACCATGAAAAAGATTCCCTTTAAAAACACTTCCCTCCTGAACCTTATTTAAACCTATCATGCCTTTTCTTCCCCTAAGACTATGCAGAATAAAGATGTTGTGGAGGATGTACAAGAATTGGGTGGTGGGGAATTTGGCAACTCCCCGCCCACTTGGCCAGACCACTTCCTGCTCCTTCTCCTCCCGATCTGGGTTGCTTCACCGCACTCCCTCACTGTAAACATCCAGTTTGACACCGCCACAACCAATCACTTGCCGTGGCGGAGGCAGTATCCCCTTGTGTCATGATGTAATGGGAGCCGGGCAGCGTGGCGGATGTTTACAGCTCAGGACAGCCCAGCATCGCAGGCCTGGAGGAGAAGGAGTTAAGTAATCTTCCCTTTACAGGTCCAGCTAAGTGGGGAGGGGGTTGCCATCCCCAGCATTCTTGCACAACCCCTTTAAGTATATCCTGACATGTTTTATGCTTCAGACTCTCCACCATTCTCCTCCGTCCTTTAACAGAGAGACAGACCATGCCTAGCAACCCTATTTTAAGCACAGGTAAAAGAAGGCAGTACAGGGGACAAAAATGTGGAATTAAGGGGTAATTGAATACACAGTGAAAAGTTGAAATAGGGCCACCAAGGAGATATTAATCACCACAATTCAATTCTCCAAAAAAATAGAAATTTACGACAGTTATACTTTAAATTACCTTGCCCTTCTTAACAACTGAGAGCGTGTGTTTTCTCCAGTGTTCTTCAATAGGCTTCTTCTGCTGTCCTTGCAGTGGCTTGGAGAAATCATACTCATCAACTCTGACCTAAAAATAGAGAATTATTTTATTTTTAGAACAAAACTACTGTCAATCCAATAAAAGATGCTAAACAAGTGTAAATCCCCATTATGAAGCAAACCATACACTTCCATTATTTAAAAGGTATGCCAGTATCACTTTCTGTGGACCCCACAGAAGGGAGCATGGTTTAAAGGTTATTTTAATTTTAACAGGTCTTTATTAAACATTTCATCAAAGAGCTGCTCTAATGGCTTGATCTGTAGCCTTTATCTTTTTCACTCCTGGCAGCTCATAAACAATCATTTATGCAAAATTCTTATTAGTTTAAGCACAATTTATTCATAACCTGTCTGGAAAGTAAAGAAAAGTGTGACAGATCTAGCCATGAGTGCAGTTCTGACAAATTTCAGTGAAAAGCAGAATGAACAGGGTCAGTAAAACGTGAAGGATGCAGAGGACAAATGGAACATTTTAATACAGACCAACTGGAAAAATGTATTGTAGCTCAAAATAAGCCTAATACAATATTTCAAAAATGTCAATAGCTTTTAAAGGAAGTCTGTCACCATGACCATGGATTATTATCTGTCGTACTTTATAAATAGTACTGCAGATAAAAGTCCAAATTTATTTTTTATTATTTTCATACTGTCTCCTGCAGTCAGTCCTGAAATATGCACTGAAATACATACCGTATGGTGGGATTGCTGTGAAAACGCACAGGAGTCCTCTCCATTACTGTATATAAGAATGGCACTGCAGTCTGAGCTGTGTATTTCAGAGCAGTTTGAGCACTGACAGAAAGGGAAATAGTGACCAGTAAATAAAAATGGCAACCAGGACTCTTATATGAATAGTACTGCAGATAATACTCCAAGATCACAAAGACGAATGCCCCTTAAAGTGGCACTGTACTTATAGATTGCAAGCTCTTGTGAACAAGGCCCTCACTTTTCGCTATAATTGTTAACTTGTTTGTTGCTAGAGTGCCTTGAAACAGTATTCATACCCCTTGAACTTTGTCACATTTTTTTCACGTTACTCCAATTTTATTGGCATTTTATGGGATGGACCAACACAAAGTAGCAAGTATGTGGAAAGTGAAAAGAAAATGATACATGGTTTTCAAATATCTGAAAAGTGATGGGTGCATTTGTCTTACTTTGTAAGACCACCATTCGCTGCAATTACAGCTGCAAGTCTTTTGTGATATGTATCTATCAGCTTTGCACATCTAGAGGCTGAAATTGTTTCCCATTCTTCTTTGCAAAATAGTTCAAGTCTTGCAACAGATTCTCAATGGGATTTAGGTCTGGACATTAACTGGGCCATTCTAAAATGAATAAGCTTTCCAACCATTCCATTCTACAGTCGTGGCCAAAAGTTTTGAGAATGACACAAATATTAGTTTTCACAAAGTTTGCTGCTAAACTGCTTTTAGATCTTTGTTTCAGTTGTTTCTGTGATGTAGTGAAATATAATTACACGCACTTCATAGGTTTCAAAGGCTTTTATCGACAATTACATGACATTTATGAAAAGAGTCAGTATTTGCAGTGTTGGCCATTCTTTTTCAGGACCTCTGCAATTTGACTGGGCATGCTCTCAATCAACTTCTGGGCCAATTCCTGACTGATAGCAACCCATTCTTTCATAATCACTTCTTGGAGTTTGTCAGAATTAGTGGGTTTTTGTTTGTTCACCCGCCTCTTGAGGATTGACCACAAGTTCTCAATGGGATTAAGATCTGGGGAGTTTCCAGGCCATGGACCCAAAATGTCAACGTTTTGGTCCCCGAGCCACTTAGTTATCACTTTTGCCTTATGGCACGGTGCTCCATCGTGCTGGAAAATGCATTGTTCTTCACCAAACTGTTGTTGGATTGTTGGAAGAAGTTGCTGTTGGAGGGTGTTTTGGTACCATTCTTTATTTATGGCTGTGTTTTTGGGCAAAATTGTGAGTGAGCCCACTGCCTTGGATGAGAAGCAATAACACACATGAATGGTCTCAGGATGCTTTACTGTTAGCATGACACAGGACTGATGGTAGCGCTCACCTTTTCTTCTCCGGACAAGCCTTTTTCCAGATGCCCCAAACAATCGGAAAGAGGCTTCATCGGAGAATATGACTTTGCCCCAGTCCTCACCAGTCCATTCACCAAACTTTCTGCAGAAGATCAATCTGTCCCTGATGTTTTTTTTTGGAGAGAAGTGGCTTCTTTGCTGCCCTTCTTGACACCAGGCCATCTTCCAAAAGTCTTCGCCTCACTGTGCGTGCAGATGCGCTCACACCTGCCTGCTGCCATTCCTGAGCAAGCTCTGCACTGGTGGCACTCCGATCCCGCAGCTGAATCCTCTTTAGGAGACGATCCTGGCGCTTGCTGGACTTTCTTGGACGCCCTGAAGCCTTCTGAACAAGAATTGAACCTCTTTCCTTGAAGTTATTGATGATCCTATAAATTGTTGATTGAGGTGCAATCTTAGTAGCCACAATATCCTTGCCTGTGAAGTCATTTTTATGCAACGCAATGATGGCTGCACGTGTTTCTTTGCAGGTCACCATGGTTAACAATGGAAGAACAATGATTTCAAGCATCACCCTCCTTTTAACATGTCAAGTCTGCCTTTTTAACCCAATCAGCCTGACATAATGATCTCCAGCCTTGTGCTCGTCAACATTCTCACCTGAGTTAACAAGACGATTACTTAAATGATCTCAGCAGGTCCTTTAATGACCGCAATGAAATGCAGTGGAAAGTTTTTTTGGGATTAAGTTAATTTTCATGGCAAAGAAGGACTATGCAATTCATCTGATCACTCTTCATTACATTCTGGAGTATATGCAAATTGCTATTATAAAAACTTAAGCAGCAACTTTTCCAATATTTATATAATTCTCAAAACTTCTGGCCACGACTGTAGCTCTGGCTTTATGTTTAGGGTCGTTGTACTGCTGGAAGGTGAACCTCCACCCCAGTCTCAAGTCTTCTGCAGCCTCTAATAGGTTTTCCTCCAGGATAGCCCTGTATTTAGCGCCTTCCATCTTCCCATCAACTCTGACCAACTTCTCTGTCCATGCTGAAGAAAGGCATTCCCACAGCATTATACTGCCTTTCACGGTGGGGATGGTGTGTTCAGGTTGATGTGCAGTATTAGTTTTCCGCCACATATAGCGCTTTGCACTCAGGCCAAAAAGTTAAACTTTGGTCCCATCTGACCAGAGCACCTTCTTCCATGTTTGCCGTGTCCCTTACATGGTTTTTGGAAATCTGGGACTTCTTATGGTTTGCTTCTAAAATGGCTTTCTTCTTGCCACTTCCATAAAGGCCAGATTTGAGGAGTACATATAATAGTTGTCCTGTAGACAGATTCTCTCACCTGAACTGTGGATCTGTGCAGCTCCTCCAGAGTGACCATGGGCCCCTTGGCTGCTCCACCTGGACAGCCTGGGTTGTCAGTTTAGGTGGATGGCCATGTCTTGGTAGGTTTGCAGTCATGCCATACTCCTTCCATTTTCGGATGATGGATTGAAGAGTGCTCCGTGAGAAGTTTAGAGCTTGGGATATATATTTTTTATACCCTAACCCTGCTTTACACTTCTCCACAATGCTATCCCTGACCTGTCTGGTGTGTTCCTAGTATGTGAAGTACATGTGTGGAGTATTGTAGACCAGGCATTGCCCCTGTGGGTTTCTGGGAAAGATATTCAAATTCCAGCAGATATAAGAACTGCTAATTTTAATATACCAAGAGGAACACTGCCCTAGTACCCCAAACTAAGGCTTCTCAGGCAGCCCACAAAGTTTCTTTGCTCAGCTCTGTTAAAGGGTAGTTACACAGAAAGAGCTGGATTCCTGGTGTGAGACTGTTTTCCTTTCCTTTTGAAAAGAAGACTAGCTTGCACAAAGGTTGTCATGATACCAAAATTTTGATTCAATTTCGATACCATAAAAAAGTATTGTGATACTCGATACCACACGAAAGAAAAATAAAACACTAAAAAAAATGGTGAATCGTGTCCCCCCCACCCCACCCCACTGTTATGACATTCACCAAATAGGATATATTTTTTAATATTTTAATAGTCCGGGCTTTTTCGGATGTGGCGATACCTAATATGTCTATTTTTTTTTATTGTTTATATATTTTATATGGAAAATTGGGAAAGGGGGCAATTTAAACTTTTAAAATTTTGGTGTTTTTTTTTTACTTTTTACTTTTTATTTAATAACTATTAGACTTTGTAGGGGGCTGACACCCTTGTCCTAGTTACCCTAATAGATATATATTAGGGTGAATAGGAACTTACACGGTCTCTGCTGCCCAGTGCTTTGTGCATCCTGGCTGCCATGGTAACCGATCAGAGCCCGGGCTCCGATTGGAAGCTGCCACTGCCACCAATGAAAATACTGAGGAGTAGGGGGACCCTTTGCCCACTGAGCCACCAATAAAGATAATACTGGGGGGGAAGGGGGCAGGCCACTGTGCCACAAATGAATATCATTAACCACTTAATACAAATGTAGCCAGCGTCTCTTCGGCTGAACTACCGCCAGCTTAGGGCTTTATTAAGACTGGCGTCTAAAACGCTGGTCTTAATCAATGTTCCCCATAGTCTTGCCACTTTACAAATCACAGGTCATACATGAAGTATTGTGTACAATTCTTGGGGTCCTGTGAACGATACAGACATAGCAGAACTGGAGAGGGTTCAGAGAAGGGCAACAGTAATAACTGGAATGGATGGACTACAGTACCCAGAAAAAATATCAAAACTAGGGTTACTTTACTTTAGAAAAAAGACGACTGAGGGGAGATCTAATAACTATATATAAATATATCAAGGGTAAGTACAGAGATCTCTCCCATCATCTATTTACCCCCAGGACTATGACTGCATCTAGAGGAAAGTTGGTTTCTACACACAGAAGAGGATTCTTTATGGTAACAGCAGTGAGACTATGGAACTCCCTGCCTTAGGAGGTGGTGATGGTGAATTCACTAAAAGAGTTAAAGAGGGGCCTGGCTGTATTTCTAGAGTGGAATATTACAGGTTATAGTTACTAGAGAATCTAATTGATCAAATGAGTTATTCTGACTGCCTGATTGGAGTCGGGAAGGAATTTATTTCCCCTAAAGTGAGGAAAATTGGCTTCTACCTCAGTTTTTTTTGGCCTTCCTCTGGATCAACTGGCAGAATAACAGGCTGAACTGGATGGACAGATGTCTTTTTGCAGCCTTATAAACTATGGGGCACATTTATCAAGATCGACGTTTTAGATGCCGGTCTTACTAAGGCCCTGCACTGGCGGTGGATCTGCTGCTGTTATGTAGAGGCCTCTACATTACTTCTAAATGTAAGCCATCCTCACATGTGCAAATAGCTCTTTCAGGAAAATAGCACTTTATTAGAGAAAAGAAGACAATCCGCTTTTCTAGTTGAGGCCTCTGGCTGGGTACCGTTTCTACAATGGAGCATCCCATGCAGATATAAAAACACCCTTATGCTATAGAGTTTTGCCACAGACTTCACCCTTTGCCATGCAAAACCTGCATGGAACTGCATTGCAAAATTCAGCTTGGCTTTTCTGAAGGCATATACAGTCGTGGCCAAAAGTTTTGAGAATTACATAAATATTGGAAATTGGAAAAGTTGCTGCTTAAGGTTTTATAATAGCAATTTGCATAGACTCCAGAATGTTATGAAGAGTGATCAGATGAATTGCATAGTCCTTCTTTGCCATGAAAATTAACTTAATCCCAAAAAAAACTTTCCACTGCATTTCATTGCTGTCATTAAAGGACCTGCTGAGATCATTTCAGTAATCGTCTTGTTAACTCAGGTGAGAATGTTGACGAGCATAAGGCTGGAGATCATTATGTCAGGCTGATTGGGTTAAAATTAGGGATCGACCGATTATCGGTTTTACCGATATTATCGGCCGATATTCAGTATTTTGAACGTTATCGGCATCTATTTTGCCGATATTCCGATAACTTATTGGGAACACAGATCGCGCTGCTCTCAGTGCTCTCCGTGTTCCCTCAGCAGCACAGGGGAGAAGGAAGCAGTGTCTCCCTCCCCCTGTGCTGCCGCCAATGAGAGGAAGGAGGACAAGAGAAGAGGAGGGGTTATGGCCACTGTGCCACCAATGAAGAGAAATCTCTCATTCATTCATATACAGGAGGCGGGAGCTGGCTGCAGAATCACATAGCCGGCTCCCGACCTCTATGAGCGGTAGCTGCGATCCGCGGTAGTTAACCCCTCAGGTGCCGCGGATCGCAGCTACCACTCATAGTGGTCGGGAGCCGGCTATGTGATTCTGCAGCCAGCTCCCGCCTCCTGTATATGAATGAATGAGAGATTTCTCTTCATTGGTGGCGCAGAGCCCCCCCACCCAAGCCCCCCCCAGTTTTACTCATTGGTGGCAGTGGCCACAGGATCCCCTCTCCCCTGCTCCTCCGATCGGAGCCCCAGCAGTGTAATCCTGGGGCTCCGATCGGTTACCATGGCAGCCAGGACGCTATTGAAGCTCTGGCTGCCATGATAAGCTCCATGCTGCTGTGTGCACAAAGCACAGAGCAGCAGGGACAGTGTGAGATCCTATTCACCCTGATAGAGATCTATCAGGGTGAATAGCACAAGGGTTCTAGTCCCTAAGGGGGCTAGAAGTTATAAAAAAAAATAATGATATTAATAATTAAGTATAAATGAAAAATAAAGATTTACAAAAAAAAACCTACACGTTAACAATAAACATACATTTTCAGCAGATTTGTGTAGGAATATATATATATATTTTTTTATGAAAATTCCCAGAATATCGGTATAAATTATCGGCTATTGGCCTGAAAATTCACAAATTATCGGTATTGGCCCTAAAAAATCAATATCGGTCGATCCCTAGTTAAAATGGCAGACTTGACATGTTAAAAGGAGTGTGATGCTTGAAATCATTGTTTTTCCATTGTTAACCATGGTGACCTGCAAAGAAAAGCGTGCAGCCATCATTGCGTTGCATAAAATGGCTTCACAGGCAAGGTTATTGTGGCTACTAAGATTGCACCTCAATCAACAATTTATAGGATCATCAAGAACTTCAAGGAAAGAGGTTCAATTCTTGTTCAGAAGGCTTCAGGGCGTCCAAGAAAGTCCAGCAAGCGCCAGGATCGTCTCCTAAAGAGGATTCAGCTGCGGGATCGGAGTGCCACCAGTGCAGAGCTTGCTCAGGAATGGCAGCAGGCAGGTGTGAGCGCATCTGCACGCACAGTGAGGCGAAGACTTTTGGAAAATGGCCTGGTGTCAAGAAGGGCAGCAAAGAAGCCACTTCTCTCCAAAAAAAAACATCAGGGACAGATTGATCTTCTGCAGAAAATATGGTGAATGGACTGCTGAGGACTGGGGCAAAGTCATATTCTCCGATGAAGCCTCTTTCCGATTGTTTGCGGCATCAGAAAAAAGGCTTGTCCGGAGAAGAAAAGGTGAGCGCTACCATCAGTCCTGTGTCATGCCAACAGTAAAGCATCCTGAGACCATTCATGTGTGGGGTTGCTTCTCATCCAAGGGAGTGGGCTCACTCACAATTTTGCCCAAAAACACAGCCATGAATAAAGAATGGTACCAAAACACCCTCCAACAGCAACTTCTTCCAACAATCCAACAACAGTTTGGAGAAAAACAATGCATTTTCCAGCACGATGGAGCACCGTGCCATAAGGCAAAAGTGATAACTAAGTGGCTCAGGGACCAAAACGTTGACATTTTGGGTCCATGGCCTGGAAACTCCCCACATCTTAATCCCATTGAGAACTTGTGGTTAATCCTCAAGAGGCGGGTGGACAAACAAAAACCCACTAATTCTGACAAACTCCAAGAAGTGATTATGAAAGAATGGGTTGCTATCAGTCAGGAATTGGCCCAGAAGTTGATTGAGAGCATGCCCAGTCGAATTGCAGAGGTCCTGAAAAAGAAGGGCCAACACTGCAAATACTGACTCTTTGCATAAATGTCATGCAATTGTCGATAAAAGCCTTTGAAACGTATGAAGTGCGTAATATTTCACTACATCACAGAAACAAGTATTAAGCAAATATATTGCTGCATTTGTGGGAGGGGAGGCTGATTACAAGGCTAATTACACGCACCTGTGGGCCCAGGCTGGCTGATTACTAAGCTGATTATACGCACCTGTGGGCCCAGGCTGGCTGATTACTAAGCTGATTATACGCACCTGTGGGCCCAGGCTGGCTGATTACTAGGCTATTTATAGGCACCTGTGGGCCCAGGCTGACGATGATTCAGCTGATTTCACTACCTCCGAGTCAGCTCTAGGATACAGCAGCATGGTGTGGAGGCTCCTTACGGCTTGGCGACGGCAGAATGTCTCAAGAGGGCGCTGGTATTCATGGTAGGATCGGAGTTGTTTGTACGGGACCCACGCTGCGGTCCACGACATGTAGCGCTCTGGGATGAAGCAGAGTTTGGGCACTAATGGTCGAACCATGGTTGTTTGTATTGTTTGTCTGGCTATTCAGAGGCCTGGTGGGGCCATTGCATACAGTTATTGGGGTAGCATGTGCTTAGAGTGGGCATGGTTGTATGTTTTCTGATACCTGGTTTACATGCGGGGCGCTTGTCTGCAGTTGGCTCAAGCTACGCGTGCTGGGTTTAAGTGATGGTTAATGTGGATCAATGGGAGATTAAAAGAAAAAAAAAAAAAAAAAAAACTCCTGCAGCATCATGTGGAGGTTCGGTTGCGCCTGCGCAATGGCAGAAGGTGCCAGGCGAGTGCTTGCATTCACGGTAGGATCGGACTTGGTTACACGGTCCGTGACTTGTAGCGCTCTGGGGCGAAGGGGGTTGGGCTCCAATGGTCAAATGATCGTGGTTAGGATTGTTACCTTCAACGCTACGTCCGTGTGTCTGCATTAAAATTTTGTCCTATACGCCATTCACTACTAGAGCAGCGTTCGCTGTTGCATTACATTAATACTCTGCTCACTTTCAGATTGCATTCATACGGCTGCTTTATACCATGCTCCTCATACTCAGAGCTGTGCCCATACCATGTTTTTAGGCACCACTCGCATCCAGAGCTGCATTCACCCACTTGTTCTTACATCATGTGTTATACTCTGCTTCCACTTAAAACTTTTTTTTTTTTTTTCATTGCTACATAATGGTTACTCAGTATTCTTACTAGGGCTATCAGCACACCGCTCTGATACTGCTCTTCCGATAAACATACCTGCTTTCTTTTCAGGCTTACGTTTCTTTCCTCGGTGGTTTGTTACATTCCTTAGGCCTACCTTTTTCTGTTTACTTGGGGGGAAGAGAGAGGGGGGAAAAAGAAAATGGGTGGTGTTCTTTAATCATGGTTTGCATTCACTCAGATTGATCTCTCGCCCCAGTTAACCAAATAGCTCCCTAGCGGACAGTGGGCCAATAGGAGTAAGTTCCTACTATGTTTTCACAGTTGTTAATTTGTTTGTCACGACAAGGGTCTTTTCTTAGCGAACTGCAATGCCTTTGGCTCTTGTTTTTCTCCCATCTGTTTCAATTTCGCGGTTGGTTAATGTTTCATTCATGCAAGTGGTTCGGATCACTAATGTCTATGCATTTTCCATTAGGTCTGGCTCACGTTTTAATTACTTATCGTCACTGTAAGGTCATCCAGGTCAGTCTCTTGGCTTCAGGGGGCCTCATGGCTTCGGGGGCCCGATGACCGTTCTTCATGTTGTTCGTTAGGGGTACAATATGGTTGTAGGCTGGTTAGCTTCCTAGGTTTATTGTCGGAGAGGGTCATGGTTATGCGAGTCCTCAAGTCATACTGGTGCTGCATAAGTGGTTTATAAATAAATAAAAAAAAATATATATATAAATCCGCCATTAGAGTCTCTCACGCATGGCTCCGCCATTAGAGTCTCACGCATGGCTTCTCCGTTTTTAGTTTTACACACATGACTCCGCCATTAGAGTCTCTCACGCATGGCTTCTCCGTTTTTAGTTTCACACACATGACTCCGGCATTAGAGCCTCTCACGCATGGCTTCTCCGTTTTTAGGTTTACACATATTACTCCGCCATTAGTCTCTCACGCATGGCTTCTCCGTTTTAGTGTCACACATATGACTCCGCCATTAGAATCTCTCACGCATGGCTCCGCCATTAGAGTCTCATACGTATGGCTTCCCCCTTTTAGTGCTACATATGACTCCGCCATTAGAGTCTCTCACGCATGGCTTCTCCCTTTTAGTGTCACATATGACTCCGCCATTAGAGTCTCTCACGCATGGCTTAGCCATTAGAGTCTCTCACGCATGGCTTCTCCCTTTTAGTGTTACATATAACTCCGCCATTAGAGTCTCTCACGCATGGCTTCTCCATTTTAGTGTTACATATGACTCCGCCATTAGAGTCTCTCACGCATGGCTTCTCCGTTTTAGTCTTACACGTATGACTCCGCCATTAGAGTCTCTCACGCACGGCTTCTCCCCTTTTAGTGTTACACATATGAATCCGCCATTAGAGTCTCTCACGCATGGCTCCGCCATTAGAGACTCTCACGTATGGCTTCTCCCTTTTAGTGTTACACATGTCTCTGCCATTAGAGTCTCTCACGTATGGCTTCTCACTTTTAGTGTCACATATGACTCCGCTATTAGAGTCTCTCACGCATGGCTTCTCCGTTTTAGTGTTACACATATGTCTCCGCCATTAGTCTCTCTCGCATGGCTTTTCCGTTTTAGTTTTACACATATGGCTCCGCCATTAGTCTCTCACGCATGGCTTCTCCCTTTTAGCGTTACACATGTCTCTGCCATTAGAGTCTCTTACGTATGGCTTCTCCGTTTAAATTTTACACACAACAACGCCAGTCGAGGCCGGCTGCGTGGTCCCACAACAAGTAAGTTCCATGTCTTTTTCTGCCTTCAGACCCGCTCGCATGGCTCGGTCATCTGTGGCTCGCAATACAATTTTCTTGTGGTGGCTCGCACGTGTGACTTGTGCCATTAGAGCCTCACTCACGTTATTGTTTTCCCTAACTTTAATTTTCTAGGTTGTTGGGTTTTCATTGTTTTCTTTATAAGCAGTCATCCCAAGCCTGCCTTTGCGGACATCATCTTCTCCCAGGCATGCTTACTTTCATCTACAAACTCGGGCTGAGGGTGTTGGTGTCCGGCCTAAGTCCTGGGTATCGGTCCATCTACCAGTAATAAGGCGCAGTTTACGAAGTCTGTCATGTCTTCTGACACGACAAGTCCTATCACGACTACAGGCGCAGCATACATAGTTTATCACGATCTTAAGCATTTTCTGTCACAACTGCAGGTATTGTGTACGTTCGGTCCTTATTACAGGCAACATTAGCTTGTTAATCGAAATAGCCATGTATTCCTGTGGATGGTTCCCCAGGCCTGGTGGGTTTACACATTTCACTTAATTTACTACTACAGTAAGACGGCAGACTTTTGGGCCCTTAATAGGAAGTGTGGCCTGGGGAATAAGTAGAGGTAAAGTATTTTGCCACCAGGAACAGTTGGTGCCCGATCAGGGCCCTTGGCGGATGGTTTGAGTTCATCTAGGCCCTTCCGACAGATTCACCATTGTTTGTTTCAGTCTGCAGCTCTCAGGCTTCAGACCTTCTTGTAATATGGTCATATGTTAGTCAACATAGGAGTAAATAGTTTCTGGTTACCGGCGACTCTTTTTAATTGCATCAGCATTAACCATCTCCAAGAACGATGTGGCGGTACACATGACAAAGAGGTAAGGTAGATGGAAGTCACTGCGATATATACGGTATATTCCGCACCTCCATCGCGAAAGGTCTTTTCCGTTCAAAATCGGGTGTCGTAACGGTATGTATATATTTACTCTAAACAAGGTATGCTCTTTTTGGCCCCTTTAGGCTGCCCTACCACGGCAGTAATGGCATAACTCCACTGCTTGTTGTAGATAGGGGTTAGATAGGTTAGGTTCACCTTTCTGATAGCCTATCCGACCACAAGTATTAAGCAAATATATTGCTGCATTTGTGGGAGGGGAAGCTGATTACAAGGCTAATTACACGCACCTGTGGGCCCAGGCTGGCTGATTACTAAGCTGATTATATGCACCTGTGGGCCCAGGCTGGCTGATTACTAGGCTATTTATAGGCACCTGTGGGCCCAGGCTGACGATGATTCAGCTGATTTCACCCACCCACCCACACCTTCTTACAGTCACTTCAGATCAGGGTGGCCCCCTTTAGGCTGTCCTACCACGGCAGTAATGGCATAACTCCACTGCTTGTTGTAGATAGGGGTTAGATAGGTTAGGTTCACCTTTCTGATAGCCTATCCGACCACAACTGAAACAAAGATCTAAAAGCAGTTTAGCAGCAAACTTTGTGAAAACTAATATTTGTGTCATTCTCAAAACTTTTGACCACGACTGTACATCTTGTTTGACCTTACCCTTAAACTGTGTAGTGTAAGTGTACATAAAATCTCATATCACAATCAAAATCACATATCAAAATCTCATATCACAGACACTGGCCAGTCAGTTGCCAGATTGCTCAGTCTCCAGGTGGAAACAGTACAGCATATGACAAATTACAGAAAAGAGCCTCCCATTAAACTTAATCATTAATATAAGCAAAACAAAGTTACCAAATGGTCAGATACCATACAGAGGTGCTTCCATGCACTCATAAGAATACACTACATGAGTGTAGACATTATATTTTCCTGCTTACAGCAGGCCACTGTAACAGGTTAAGGGGAAGGGAAAACACCAAATACACACCACAACGAACAGACAACAAACCAGGGTGGATAAAAATCAATGATTTAAAAAACAAACAAAAAAAAACATTTTTTTTTAATTTAAATCAGATTTTTTTTTTTATATAAAATGCTTTTTGAGGAAAATATATTACCATCCAAAGGTTATTACATCATAAAATAAAGATTAGTTTTTTTAATTATGTAGAATAAGGCTGTATATGTTAAATTTTTTTGGTAAATAAAATCCATTAATCCATTCACAATGGGAGGGAAGAAATGCAAATGAGCTCTTAACAAGCTTTGCCTCTAATGCCACCAGATGTAAGGCAGCTATCCTATAAGTCAATATTCAGCTCTTAAAATAAGCCTTGAGAAATGACTTGGATATTAAATAAGCCAGCACTTCATCTGCAGACAGCTATTTCGAGGTGATTGCCCTTCATCAGTGCAGAGCAGAGAGTACTGGCTTAACTGGGTAGGAGGCCTGTGTCCGAAACAGCTGTCTGCAGATGAGGTGCTGGCTTATTTAATATCCAAGTCATGTCTCAAGGCTTATTTTAGGAGCTGAATATTGACTTATAGGATAGCTGCCTTACATCTGGTGGCATTAGAGGCAAAGCTTGTTTAGAGCTCATTTGCATTTCTTCCCTCTCAGAATTCCAGAGCAGCATGTATGGCCTAAAAGTCTCCTCACACTGATTAAGGTGCTCTCTCCCTAAGGAGAGGTAGTTTCCCCCTTCGTCACAATGTCACACTCTTCCAGAGGTTTTTGTAAGATTATTGGGCAGTTTCTCTGCCTACAAGATATTATCACAGATGCTTGGTTTACTTTTGCAGTTCTCAAAACTGAATTTGACTCAGCAGAGATCACATGCCTCTTCTTCACAGCAAAAATGTTATAACATGAACAGAGTTGAGAAAAAGACCTTAATCCTAACTTCTACAAACCTATGAATACAGAATCAACCTAAACAAACTAATATGAAAAGTTGTTATTCTAAAAATATTCATCTACTTGCATATTATAAGTTATATCAGCAAGAATTAGTCTTTATGTAGAAAACTATGATTTAAATCAAGCCTTACTGACTAGTGATTTAAATTGTGATTTAAATCAGTTTGATTTAAATCAAATCCACCCTGCAACAAACTAGGCCTCAAAAGCTAAGGAAGAGGGATGGTGACCTACCAGTAATCCCTAGGCTTTTCCCTAACTCCTGCCAGCATGAGCAGATCCTGATGATGGAAATACTCATACACCAGATACTTAAAGCCCTGCAAAAACTGACAAGCCCTAGGATAGGTAGCAGGGGATGAGACAGCTGGTTCCTACGTCTCCCCGAGGCCTAGAAACAACACACACCAGATAATTAGAAACAGCGAAGGCAACAAGTACCGTATTTTTCGCTTTATAAGACACACTTTTTTCCCCGCAAAAGTGGGGGGAAAATGTCAGTGCGTCTTATAAAACGAATACTAGTGAGCGCTTCCATTATGGAAGCGCTCACTAGTATGTATTAGGAGTGGGGAGCAAAGCGCCGTAAGCGCAGGCAATATTTACCCTCCCTGGTCTGCCCTCACGGCTCCTCTTCAGCTGTCGCACTCATCTTTCTGGCCTGCGCTGCCTGTCCTGACCCCTTACAACATCAGAACGTAGCGCGCAGGCCGGGAAGATGGGAGCGCGACAGGTGAAGAGGAGCCGCGGAGCAGGACAGGTAAGATTATTTTTTATTTTAGTCTGATCTGAGGTCTGATGGGCTATTCTGAGGTCTGGGGCTACTGATGGGCTATTCTGAGGTCTGGGAGTACTAATGGGCTATTCTGAGGTCTGGGGGTACTGATGGGCTATTCTGAGGTCTGGGGGTAATGATTGGCTAATTTGAGGTTTGGGGGTACTGATGGGCTAATCTGAGGTCAGGGGGGTACCGATTGGCTAATCTGAGGTCTGGGGGGTACTGATGGGCTAATCTCAGGTCTGGGGGTACTGATGGGCTAATCTCAGTTCTGGGGGTACTGATGGGCTATTCTGAGGTCTGGGGCTACTGATGGGCTATTCTGAGGTCTGGGAGTACTAATGGGCTATTCTGAGGTCTGGGGGTAATGATGGGCTATTCTGAGGTTTGGGGGTACTGATGGGCTAATTTGAGGTTTGGGGGTACTGATGGGCTAATCTGAGGTTTGGGGGTACTGATGGGCTAATCTCCGGTCTGGGGGTACTGATGGGCTAATCTCAGGTCTGGGGGTACTGATGAGCTAATCTCAGGTCTGATTGGGGGTACTGATGGGCTAATCTCAGGTCTTATAAGGCCCTGAGTGAGCTGATATGAGGTCTGATGAAAAAAAAAAATTCTTATTTTTCTACTCTAAAATCTGGAGTGCGTCTTATAAAGCGAAAAATACGGTACTTAGCTAGGATGTATGAAGAAGCAGGAGATACAAGACACACCAGCACTAGCAACTCCAAGCAGAAACTATCAACCGCATGGTCAGCAGTGTGAGGCGGATCTAAATAGAGCCTCTTGACTGATAACAAGCGGCACCTGAGGAGAGGTGAGATCCTGCCAAACATACATAGAGGAAAAAAGAGAGACCTGTCAGATAGCCTCACGTGCAGCAAGTCTATCCGATCTTCTCACCTCTCTCACAGGAGGGACCGTGACAGCCACCCATCCTGATAAAGGCAATCTCTTTACTCAAAACCTTTATTATGCCCTACAATTTTCCCTGCCTAGGATGATGGTAAAAGAAAAGTATAAGATAGTAGCATACAATATGCTATATGATAAATTGGACTCAACACAGAAAAATGCTTGATGCGCAATTACATAGTCAATAGTTATTACCACATACAAATGTGGTGCTGACAAATACAAATAAAGAGAAAAGCAAAAAGGGCTTCCCTCCATTCCAAAGGAAGCCTAGCACAAACATGCCCAACTAGCTTAGCCAGGGCTACACTTCAAAAGATAAATGTACATATAAAAGTACATATTAGCCACTCAATGAGAAAAAAACTGTGGGCCAGATGCTTATACTTACAAACATAAATGAAACATTAATACAGATCTTAGATGCAAAACCAGTTTCATAATACAGATACACTGTATACCACAGAGATCGAACCACAGCACCTGGTTGTAAACCCAAACACACACGTATTTAGCAGCTCAACATTTTATTGCTACCAAGAGAAAACAGATGAAACAAATTATTAGAATCCTAAAGATTACAGTGATATTTGGCTAGATGCTGTAATCCACACAGAGGAGTAGCAGCATGGGTCTATGTGCAATGGTGTTAAAGCGGCTCTGTCACCTGGATCAACCCTACTGACTGGTAGGGCTGATCATGCTGATTAAAACCATACCTTTTCTTTTGTCTGTACGGTAAATGGCTGCAGAGAAATCAGCGTTTTTATGAGCAATTCGAGCAACAAGAGGTGCTGCTTGAATCGTCTGAGCACTGCTATGTAACACCCCCTGTGCTCTGCACATGCCCCCTCCCCTTGATTGACAGTGCTAGACATCAGGCTAAGGGCAGAGCTGTGTCCTGGCTTATACATATCTCCTGTATATATGTGTATTATACACTCTCTGCACTATAGTTTCACCACACTGAGATCTGCTCAGAAAGCTAATCTACATATCACTTCTGTATTCATATCACTGTTGCATGTTTTTTTCCTATATTTTTTTCTTTAAAACCATATTAAAAGGCTATACTACAGTAAATAATATTTAATCATATAATAATAAGGTCTTACTATTTTGAGAATAGTGTTTTTTATTCTAAAACCTGTTACTGCTTTATTCATTGACTCAATACATGATTATGAAGAAACGAGTAATATTTATTAGCTTTCTAATAGTTGAGCGGACACCTGGATGTTCGGGTTCGACCGAACTTCACAAAAAAGTTCGAGTTTGGGACCCGAACCCCATTGAAGTCAATGGGACCCGAACTTTTGAGCACTAAAACGGCTGTAAAAAGTTAAGAAAAAGGGCTAGAGGGCTGCAAATGCCAGCAAAATGTGGTTAAGAGCATGGCAAGTGCTCTGCAAACAAAAGTGGATAGGGAAATGACTTTAAATAACATAAAATACGTAAAAATAAAAAATAATAATCGTGATCTAGGAGGACGAGGTCAATATGGAGTAGGAGGTTGAGGAGGTGGTGGTGTAGGTAGAAGCGGCGGTGGAAGAGGAGGTAGCCTACACAGTTTTTTGGTTTTAAATGTATTTTTATTTTTTTAAATTAGGGTACACCCCAAAACATTGGGAAATATAACCTGTGATAACCCTATCCAGTCGTGCTAAACACACGTTCAGAAAATACACTGGCTGCAGGGCAGGCCAGCACCTCCAAGGCGTAAAGGGCAAGCTCAGGCCATGTGCCCAATTTCGAGACCCAGAAGTTGAAGGGGGCAGACCCATCATTCAGTACGTGTAGGCGTGTGCATACATACTGCTCCACCATGTCGCACACCCCTGTGATGTCCACGATCCAATTGGATAACTTCTCTATGAACTTTCGATGGTCTTTTATGCGCCTACCATTGTGATCACTGGTGGCAGGGATTCAGGGTTCCAGGCCAGAGAGGGAGCCTGAGAAAGGGATACCACATCCAAGGGAGGTCAATGGATGAAATTAAATGTAATTGAGCGGAAATGTGGGACAAAGTATCGAAGCACAAGCTTCCAAGTTTAGGAGGGGGCGGGCGGCAATTACCCACTCCTGACTCGGGGAGGTAGTGACGATAAATAAGAATACAGGACTCTTAAGATGCCCTGTTATGGGAATGATTAATAAAAAATTATAGGGAATGTCACTGTGGTATTTTGGATTTGGAAACGTTAGCCAGGAGAGGCCCTGGTGCCGCTTTGTTGACTCTAGATAACTTCTGCCTGATCGCACGTTCCTGTAACGTCCACCATCCATTTGGATATCTTCTCTATCAACTTTTCTGAGCCTACCATGTTGATCACGGTTATCGGCGAATCAGGGTTCCACGCCTGAGAGGGAGTGTGAGAAAGAGAGACCACATCAAGGGAGTTTAATTGTTTCAAATTAAATATGTTAGAGTGGAAATATGGGACAAAGTATTGAAGCGCAAATGTGGGACAACTTGTTAAAGTTTAAGCATTGAATGAAAGGAGGTGGCGAGCATAAATTAAAGAAGAATTTCTGAAATTGTATTCCCTGTCACCTATGCAGAGTAGGGCTTTCTATCCGGCAAAATTTGAAAAAGGTCACCTGACAATGTAACAGACGATTTTTTAAAATTTATGTTCCTGTCACCTATGCAGAGGTGCCCCCGTGACGTCCACCATCCATTTGGATATCTTCTCTATCAACTTTCGGTGTTCTTTTCGGAGCCTACCATGTTGATGACGGTTATCGGCGAATCAGCCAGAGAGGGAGCATGAGAAAGAGAGACCACATCCAAGGGAGATAAATGGATTAAAAAAATTTGGGATCGAGTGAAAATATGGGAAAAATTATTGCAGCGCAAATGTGGGTCAAATTATTGAAGCGCAAATGTGGGACAAATTATTAAAGCGCAAATGTGGGACAAATTATTAAAGCGCAAATGTGGGACAAATTATTAAAGCGCAAATGTGGGACAAATTATTAAAGCGCAAATGTGGGACAAATTATTAAAGCGCAAATGTGGGACAACTTGTTAAAATTTAAGCATTGAATGAAAGGAGGTGGCGCACATCAATTAAAGAAGAATTTATTAAATTTTATTCCCTCTCACCTATGCAGAGCAGGGGTTTATTCACGTCCAAAATTGTAAAATGTCAAATTAAGAATGTAATAGAAATATTTGTGAAATGTATTAACCTGTCTACTTGGTAGAGCAGGGGTCTATGACAGAAAAAAATTGTTTAATGTCACCCATCCATGCCTGGTTCATTTTAATGAACGTGAGCTTGTCCACATTGGCTGTGGACAGACGGCAGCGCTTGTCTGTGGTAACGCCCCCTGCGGTGCTAAACACACTTTCAGATAATACACTGGCTGCAGGGAAGGCCAGCACCTCCAAGGCGTAAAGGGCAAGCTCAGGCCATGTGCCCAATTTGGAGACCCAGAAGTTAAAGGGGGCAGAACCGTCATTCAGTACGTGTAGGTCGAGTGCATACATACTGCTCCACCATGTTGCTGAAATGCTGCCTCCTGCTAAGATGTTCCATATCAGATGGTGGTGCTGGTTGTTGTGGCGTGCTGACAAAGCTTTTCCACATTTCGGCCATGCTCCCCCTGCCTTCTGAGGTGCTGGCGGTGCCCCAGCTGCGTTGGCGACCTCTTCCTCATCCTCTGCCTTCGCCTTGTTCTTCCACTGTACCCCTGCTGTCAGGTGGGAATGCCACCAGCAGCGCCTCTACCAGCATGGGCTTGTACTCGCGCATCTTACGATCACGCTCCAGTGAGGGAATTAAGGACGGTACGTTGTCCTTGTAACGGGGATCCAGCAGCGTGGCCACCCAGTAATCGGCACAAGTGAGAATGTGGGCAACTCGGCTGTCATTGCGGAGACACTGCAGCATGTAATCGCTCATGTGTGCCAGGCTGCCCAGAGCCAACGAAAAGCTGTCCTCTGTGTGTGGTGTATCGTCTGTGTTCTCTGTATCCCCCCAGCCACGCACCAGTGATGGCCATGAGCTGGTCTGGGTGCCACCCTGCTGTGAACATGGTTCCTCCTCCTCCATCTCCTCCTCCTCCTCAACCTCCAGAACTGTGCCCTGGCTGGACAATCGTGTACCTGGCGTTTGTGGGTGCAGGAACACACCCTCTGAGACACTTTGGAATGACTGGCTGTAAACCCTACGAAATGATCCCTCTTTCTCCTCCTGTGCCACATCCTCTTCCATCATCGCCAACAATGTTTTTTCAAGGAGGCATAGAAGTGGTATAGTAACGCTGAGAACCTCGTTATCGGCACTGGCCATGTCGGTGGAGTACTCGAAACAGCGCAACAAGGAACACAGGTCTCATTGGTAGTGAAGTGGTACTGTTCCGCAGAGCGACTCACCCATGCGTGCTGCAGCTGAAACTTCACTATCACCTGCTGCTGCTCGCACAGTCTGGCCAGCATGTGCAAGGTGGAGTTCCACCTTGTGGGCACATCGCATATGAGGCGGTGAGTGGGAAGGCCGAAGTTACGCTGCAGCGCTGACAGGCGAGCAGCAGCAGGGTGAGAACGCCGAAAGCGCGCACAGACGGCCTGCACTTTATGCAGCAGCTCTGACATATCGGGGTAATTTTTAAGGAATCTCTGCACCACCAAGTTCAGCACATGCGCCAGGCAAGGGATGTGCGTCAAACCGGCTAGTCCCAGAGCTGCTACGAGATTTCGCCCACTATCGACCACCACCAGGCCGGGCTTGAGGCTCAAACCACTCATCGGTCTGTTGTTCAAGGCCCATCCACAGGTCCTGCGCGGTGTGGGGTTTGTCCCCCAAACAGATCAGTTTTAAAACTGCCTGCTGTCGTTTACCCCTGGCTGTGCTGAAGTTGGTGGTGAAGGTGTTACGCTGACCGGATGAGGAGCCAATAGAGGATGAGGAAGCGGAGTAGAAGGAGGAAGCAACAGGAGGCAAACTGAAGCGCCCTGCAATCCTCGGTGGTGGAAGGACATGCGCAAAACTGCTATCTGCCTCAGACCCAGCCGCCACTGCATTTACCCAGTGTGCTGTTATGGAGATATAACATCCCTGAACGTGCTTACTGGTCCACGTATCCGTAGTGAGGTGCACCTTGCCACAGATGGCGTTGCGCAGTGCACACCTGATTTTGTCCGCCACTTGGTTGTGCAGAGAAGGGATGGCTCGCCTGGAATAGTAGTGGCGGCTGGGCACAACTTACTGTGGGACAGCTACCGCCATAAGGCCTTTAAAGCTATCCTTCTCCACCAGACGGAATGACAGCATTTCAAAGGCCAGTAATTTAGAAATGCTGGCATTCAGGGCTAGGGATCGCGGGTGGGTAGGGGGATACTTCCTCTTCCTCTCCAGTGTTTGAGAGATAGAGAGCTGAACGCTTCCGTGGGACATTGTGGAGATGCTTGGTGACCCAGGTGGTGGTGTTGCTGGCAGATCCTCTGTTTGCGGGGTGGCAGGTGGCGCTGTCACTTCAGAGGAGGATGAAGAGGCCGAGACTGCAGCAGAAGAGGAAGCAGGAGGAGCCAGAGACCTTTCTTGGTTTTTGAGGTGTCTACTCCACTGCAGCTCATGCTTTGCACTTAAATGCCTGGTCATGCAGGTTGTCCTCAGGTTAAGAACTTTTATGCCTCGCTTCAGGCTCTGATTGCACAGCGTGCAAACCACTCGTGTCTTGTCATCAGCACATTGTCTTAAGAACTGCCACGCCAGGGAACTCCTTGGAGCTGGCTTTGGTATGCTCGGTCCCTTGCTGCGGTGGGCAGTAGCAGGCGTACTGTCTAGGGGACGGGCGCTCCGCTTTTGCACCCTACTCCCTCTTCTGCTGTGCTGGTGACTCTGGCGACCACCGCCTCTTCCTCCAAACTACATGACCTTGATTCCCTGTGGGGTCGAGGACCTCGTCGTCCTCCACATCATCTTCCACCCAGTCTTCACCCCTGCCCTCCTTGTCAGTCTGCACACTTTCGAAAGCCCCAGCAGTTGGCACCTGTGTTTCGTCATCATCCGAGACGTGCTGCGATGGTCCTCCCATGTACTCATCTTGAAACATAAGTGGTTGGGCATCGGTGCACTCAATCTCTTCCACTTCTGGGGCAGGGATAGGTGGATGGCCCTGGGAAACCCTGCTAACAGTCATCAAAAAGCAGAAGAGACTGCTTCATGACTTGGGGCTCAGACTGCTTGGCTGATTTGCAAGGGGGTGAGGTGAAAGACTGATGGACATCGGCTGCAGCTGCCAACTGGAGGCACTGTCAGCAACCCAATCTACTATCGCCTGTACTTGTTCTGGCCTCACCATTCGTAGAGCTGCATTAGGCCCGAACAAATACTGCTGCAGGCTTTGTCGCCTACTCGCACCTGAGGAAGGGGTTTCACTTGTGTGTGTAGCTGGCTCAGATCGACCACGTCCTCTCCCTGCGACAGGAGCTCCACCAGCAGCACGACCTGGGCCATGTCCCTTTATTTGACGCTCTCCTCATATTTCTCTAATTTAGGATCTTGCCCTAAATGGGTGTTTAATTAATAGCAGAATAGAACGACAGTATGTAAAGGTTGTATCTCACGCGTACAGATGCAGACTAGGCCGCAATTAAAGTTTTTTACCCCAAAAGGGTGTTTTATTAATAGAAGAATATAACCACAGTATCTAAAGGGTGTATCTCACACGTCCTAATCCAGACTAGGCCGGAATTAACGTTTTTTGCCCAAAATGGTGTTTTTTAAATAACTGAATAGAACCACAGTATGTAAAGGGTGTATCTCACATGTCCTGATCCAGACTAGGCCGCAATTAAAGTTTTTTGCCCAAAATGGCTGTTTTTCAAATATCTAAATAGAACCACAGTATCTAAAGTGTGTATCTCACAATGACATATGCAGCAAAGGCTGCAAAATTAAGTTTTTTGCCCAAAACTGTGTTTGTTTAATAACTGAATATGACAGCAGTATATAACCCTTGAATTTCACACGAGGTGACGCTGCAAGGGCTGTAAAATTGTGTATTTTGCGAAAAAACTGTGTTTTTAAAAACCAAGAAAATTATGGCTGTATTTCTAGCTTAAAGGGAACCTGTCATGTGGATATTTGATTATAATCTAACTAATTATATACAATCATTAACTACTAAAAAGTGCCTTAGGCCGTTCTGTGCATCCGTGGCCGTTGTTCCGTTTTCCGCGATTTTCTGCGGACCCATTGACTTTCAATGGGTCCGCTGAAAACTCGGAAAATGCACCGTTGTTCATCCGCGGCCGTGATCCGTGTTTCCTGTCCGTCACAAAATATTACCTGTCCTATTTTTTTGACGGACAACGGTTCACGGACCCATTCAAGTCAATGGGTCCGTGAAAAAACACGGATGCACACAAGATTGGCATCCGCGTCCGTGATCGTAGGCTACTTTCACAAGGACGGATCGCAGATCCGTCTGCAAAAAAGCTTTTTCAGAGCTGAGTTTTCACTTCGTGAAAACTCATATCCAACAGTATATTCTAACACAGAGGCGTTCCCATAGTGATGGGGACGCTTCAAGTTAGAATATACTAAGAACTGTGTACATGACTGCCCCCTGCTGCCTGGCAGCACCCGATCTCTTACAGGGGGCTGTGATTCGCACAATTAACCCCTCAGGTGCCGCACCGGGTGCTGCCAGGCAGCAGGGGGCAGTCATGTACACAATTCGTAGGATATTCTAACTTGAAGCGTCCCCATCACTATGGGAACGCCTCTGTGTTAGAATATACTGTCGGATATGAGTTTCACGATGTAACGCAAATCCGATGGTATTTTCTAAAAGAGGCGTTCCCATGGTGATGGGGACGCTTCAAGTTATAATATACCATCGGATTGGAGAAAACTCCTATCCAATGGTATAATAGGGACTCCTGACTTTACATTGATAGTCAATGGGGGAAGGATCCATTTGCAATTGCACCATATTGTGTCAACGTCAAAAAGATCCGTCCCCATTGACTTGCATTGTAAGTTAGGACGGATCCGTTTGGGTCCGCACGGCCAGAAGGACACCAAAACAATTTTTTTTTTAACTTTCCTTCATGTCCGTGGATCCTCCAAAAATCAAGGAAGACCCACGGAAGAAAAAACGGACACTGACAGGAGCTGTCCTATGCAGCAGAGGCTAGGCTTGCATCGATGGATGACACTGTGGGACCAGGGACAAGTGAGTATGTTTACACAGGGGCATAGATCTTGGCACCATATAAAGGAGACAAAGCACCAATATATGTAGGCATATAACAGAACAAGAGACACTACATACCGTATTTTTCGCCCTATAAGACGCACCGGCCTATAAGACGCACCTAGGTTTTTGGGGAGGAAAATAAGAAAAAATATTTTTTTAACCAAAAGGTGTGCTTTTGGTGGGTTTGGAACTAATGGTGGTATGTGGATGGCACTATTACTGGGGATCTGTGGATGGCACTATTATGGGGGGGGGGGGGATCTGTGAAGGACACTGTTATGGGGGGATCTGGGAATGGCACTGTTATGGGGGATCTGTGGATGACGCACTGGTATGGGGGGATCTGTGGATGACGCACTGTTATGGGGGGGGGATCTGTGGCTGACACTGTTATGGGGGGGATCTGTGGCTGACACTGTTATGGGGGGGATATGTGGATGGCACTGCTATGGAGGGGGGGAATCTGTGGATGGCACTGCTATGGGGGGGGGGTCTGTGGATGGCACTGTGATGGGGGGGGGGATCTGTGGATGGCACTGTTATTGGGGGGATCTGTGGATGGCACTGTTATGGGGGGGATCTGTGGATGGCACTGTTATGAGGGGGATCTGTGGATGGCACTGTTATGGGGGGGAATCTGTGGATGGCACTGTTATGGGGGGATCTGTGGATGGCACCGTTATGGGGGATCTGTGGATGGCACTGTTATGGGGGGGATCTGTGGATGGCACCGTTATGGGGGATCTGTGGATGGCACCGTTATGGGGGATCTGTGGATGGCACCGTTATGGGGGATCTGTGGATGGCACCGTTATGGGGGGATCTGTGGATGGCACCGTTATGGGGGGATCTGTGGATGGCACCGTTATGGGGGATCTGTGGATGGCACCGTTATGGGGGATCTGTGGATGGCACTGTTATGGGGGATCTGTGGATGGCACTGTTATATATGTGCCATCCACAGACCCCCCAGCCCATAACAGTGCCATCCACAGAACCCCCACCCCTTAACAGTGCCATCCACAGATGTCCCCCATAAAACGGTCATCCACAGATCCCCCCCCCCACAGCTCCAGTGCTGCAGTATACAAATATAAAATGTCTCATTCAATTAAAAGTGATTAAACATGCCCCTCACTCCTAATATTACCGTACACCCTAACAGCTTCTGTACAACGCAGTTACTCACTGACGTTACATGCCTGTGCCGCCTGCTTCATTCATAAAGTAGGCGGCGCAGGCACGTGACATCAGGGAGTTACGCTGTCGCCCGCCCGGCCTGCCTGCATTCTACAGAAGCTGTTAGGGTGTACGGTAATATTAAAAATGGGGGGGGGGGGGGGCATGTTTAATCACTTTGAATTGAATGAGACATTTTATATTTGTATAATGCAGCACTGGAGCGGCAGGGCCGGAGTACAGTGACTGCATCGGCCCTGCCGCAATTGCCGGGCCCCCAATTGCCGGACACTGACAGGAGCTGTCCTATGCAGCAGAGGCTAGGCTTGCATCGATGGATGACACTGTGGGACCAGGGACAAGTGAGTATGTTTACACAGGGGCATAGATCTTGGCACCATATAAAGGAGACAAAGCACCAATATATGTAGGCATATAACAGAACAAGAGACACTACATACCGTATTTTTCGCCCTATAAGACGCACCGGCCTATAAGACGCACCTAGGTTTTTGGGGAGGAAAATAAGAAAAAATATTTTTTTAACCAAAAGGTGTGCTTTTGGTGGGTTTGGAACTAATGGTGGTATGTGGATGGCACTATTACTGGGGATCTGTGGATGGCACTATTATGGGGGGGGGGGGATCTGTGAAGGACACTGTTATGGGGGGATCTGGGAATGGCACTGTTATGGGGGATCTGTGGATGACGCACTGGTATGGGGGGATCTGTGGATGACGCACTGTTATGGGGGGGGGATCTGTGGCTGACACTGTTATGGGGGGGATCTGTGGCTGACACTGTTATGGGGGGGATATGTGGATGGCACTGCTATGGAGGGGGGGAATCTGTGGATGGCACTGCTATGGGGGGGGGATCTGTGGATGGCACTGTTATGGGGGGATCTGTGGATGGCACCGTTATGGGGGATCTGTGGATGGCACTGTTATGGGGGGGATCTGTGGATGGCACCGTTATGGGGGATCTGTGGATGGCACCGTTATGGGGGATCTGTGGATGGCACCGTTATGGGGGATCTGTGGATGGCACCGTTATGGGGGGATCTGTGGATGGCACCGTTATGGGGGGATCTGTGGATGGCACCGTTATGGGGGATCTGTGGATGGCACCGTTATGGGGGATCTGTGGATGGCACTGTTATGGGGGATCTGTGGATGGCACTGTTATATATGTGCCATCCACAGACCCCCCAGCCCATAACAGTGCCATCCACAGAACCCCCACCCCTTAACAGTGCCATCCACAGATGTCCCCCATAAAACGGTCATCCACAGATCCCCCCCCCCACAGCTCCAGTGCTGCAGTATACAAATATAAAATGTCTCATTCAATTAAAAGTGATTAAACATGCCCCTCACTCCTAATATTACCGTACACCCTAACAGCTTCTGTACAACGCAGTTACTCACTGACGTTACATGCCTGTGCCGCCTGCTTCATTCATAAAGTAGGCGGCGCAGGCACGTGACATCAGGGAGTTACGCTGTCGCCCGCCCGGCCTGCCTGCATTCTACAGAAGCTGTTAGGGTGTACGGTAATATTAAAAATGGGGGGGGGGGGGGCATGTTTAATCACTTTGAATTGAATGAGACATTTTATATTTGTATAATGCAGCACTGGAGCGGCAGGGCCGGAGTACAGTGACTGCATCGGCCCTGCCGCAATTGCCGGGCCCCCAGCTCCTCCTCCCAGTCCCTCCCCGCTCGCTCATACATCGCAGCCTGCGATGTAAAAATGTCAGCATTCGCCCCATAAGACACAGGGGGTGAAAAATACGGTAATGGGGGCCACAGAACCTGATACTATATGCAGGAAACAGAGCATGGGGATTATATATGGGAGGCACAAAGTTTGTGGAACTACCTACAGGGCCCATCCAGGAGGAGGACTGAAAGATTTTGTCAGGTCCCCCTCAATGGTATTATACAATGCATTATATACAGTGAAACAACATAGTGCTGACAGATATGGATGAGCAAAAGTTCGGGCTTGTACCGTACATCGCGGGTTTGGGCAACCAAACACGAACTTTGCCTCGGAAGTCTGTGTTCGGATGCTGTCACGGATGGTGTACAGGAAACAAGACAATACCATATAAAAAATGTCTCTCTGGATCCACAACTAAGGAACAAAGGGAGACCCCTGCAATAGAGCTGCCGCTCTCCCTCACTGCTCAGCCTATGCGAACACCCCAAAGGTGGATGGCCGCATATCCACGTTCCTCGGCTATCTATTACCTGAAGACCCTACAATAGTGAAGGGACACGACCACCGGCTCCCTACACTGACACGGAGGGAGTCAGGGTCACCTGGATCCAGAAAAGACAAAAACATAAATACATAAACAGCACTTATCTGCAGACGACTGACGACTGAGGACTGAGGAACTGGGAACAGCATGCACACACACTCCAGGAAGTAGTATCAGCCGCACACTACTGCATTATGGGGAGGAACTTAAAGGGTAGCGATCAGTCTGACTGCATGACAGCTGAGATAGACTAACGAGATGAGAAACTAAACCAAAACAAAGAAATTCAAGGAGGAGGATCTGAGAAGCTCCTGTGAGCGCTTCTCAGCTGTCTGGCTGTGACAGTACCCCTCCCTCTAGGAGTGGACTCCAGACACTCAGGGCCCACCTTCTCAGGATGGGACCTATGGAAAGCCCTGATGAGACGAGAGGCCTTAATGTCCGTCACTGGGACCCACATCCTCTCCTCAGGACCATAACCCTCCCAATGAACGAGGTACTGGAGGGAACCGCGGACAAGACGAGAATCCACAATCCTAGAGACCTGAAATTCAAGATTTCCATTAACCATAATCGGAGGAGGAGGCAAAGGCGAGGGTACAATAGGTTGAACATAAGGTTTCAATAAGGACTTATGAAAAACATTATGGATCTTCCAAGTCTGAGGAAGATCAAGACGGTAGGCAACAGGATTGATGACAGACAGGATCTTGTAAGGCCCAATAAACCTAGGACCCAACTTCCAGGAGGGAACCTTCAATTTGATATTCTTGGTAGACAACCACACCAGATCACCAACATTCAGGTCCGGACCAGGCACACGTCTCTTATCCGCCACACGCTTATATCTCACTCATGCTCTTTAGATTATCCTGAATCTTTTGCCAAATAGATGACAAAGACGAGGAGAATCTGTCCTCATCAGGCAAACCAGAAGAGCCCTCTCCCGAGAAAGTCCCAAACTGCGGATGGAACCCATATGCACCAAAAAATGGTGACTTATCAGAGGACTCCTGACGACGGTTATTTAAAGCAAACTCAGCAAGGGACAAAAAAGAACACCAATCCTCCTGATTCTCCGCCACAAAACAGCGCAGATATGTCTCCAGATTCTGATTGACACGCTCTGTCTGGCCATTCGACTGCGGATGGAAAGCAGAAGAGAATGACAACCGAACCCCCAAGCGAGAACAGAAAGCCTTCCAGAATCTGGAAACAAACTGCGTGCCCCTATCAGAGACTATGTCTGAAGGAATCCCATGCAATTTGACAATGTGGTCAATAAATGCCTGCGCCAGCGTCTTAGCATTGGGCAAACCAGGGAAAGGGATAAAATGCACCATTTTGCTAAAACGGTCCACCACCACCAGAATCACAGACTTCCCCGAGGAACGAGGCAAGTCCGTTATGAAGTCCATGGACAGATGTGTCCAAGGACGGGAAGAAATGGGCAAAGGAAGGAGAGGACCTGATGGCCGTGAATGAGGGACCTTGGCACGAGCGCAAGTCTCGAAAGCTGCCACAAAACCCTCAACCGACTTACGAAGCGCAGGCCACCAGAATCTCCGAGCGATGAGATCCAGTGTGGCTCTTGCTACCGGGTGCCCAGCAAGGACCGTGTCGTGGTGTTCTTTAAAAATCTTGTGTCTCAAAGCGAGAGGCACAAACAACCTCCCAGGAGGACAAAGATCAGGAGCTTCTGACTGGGCTGCCTGCACCTCTGCCTCCAATTCAGGAAAAAGAGCAGAGACCGCCACACCTTCAGCCAAAATGGGACCCGGGTCTTCAAAATTCCCACCTCCTGGAAAACAACGTGACAGGGCATCTGCCTTCACATTCTTAACCCCAGGGCGGAACGTAACAACAAAATTAAACCTTGAAAAGAACAAAGACCATCTGGCCTGTGTCGGGTTCAGACGCTTGGCTGACTCCAAATAGGCAAGATTTTTATGGTCAGTAAACACGGTAATAGGGTGTCTGGCTCCCTCTAGCCAATGGCGCCATTCCTCAAAAGCCAACTTGATGGCCAACAATTCCCTATCTCCCACATCATAATTTCTCTCTGCGGAGGAGAGTTTCTTTGAGAAAAAGGCACACGGTTGCCATTTGGCAGGAAAGGAACCCTGAGACAAGACCGCACCCACCCCTACCTCAGAAGCATCAACCTCAACTATGAAGGGTAACGAAATATCAGGTTGTACTAGGATGGGAGCGGAAGCAAAACTCTCCTTGATATTAGAAAAGGCCTTACGCGCCTCTACCGACCAGGAAGAAAAATCTACCCCCTTTCTGGTCATATCAGTGAGTGGTTTAACAACAGAGGAATAATTCAAAATAAATTTCCTGTAATAATTGGCAAAGCCCAAAAAACGCATCAGCGCCTTCTGGTTCTCAGGAAGCTCCCACTCAAGCACAGCGCAGACTTTCTCGGGGTCCATGCGAAAACCAGAAGCGGAGACAAGAAACCCCAGAAATTGGATTTCTGGAACCGCAAACACACATTTTTCCAGTTTCGCATATAATTTATTCTCCCGCAGAATGAGCAAGACCTGACGTAAGTGTTCCTTATGAGTCTTGAAATCAGGAGAAAAAATCAAAATGTCATCCAAATACAATAATACAAATTTTCCCATTAAATGATAAAAAATGCTGTTGACGAAATGGTGAAAAACGGCTGGGGCATTCATCAAACCAAAAGGCATAACCAAATTCTCAAAACGGCCCTCAGGGGTATTGAAAGCCGTCTTCCATTCGTCTCCTTCTCTGACCCTAACCAGGTTGTATGCCCCTCTTAGGTCTAATTTGGAAAAGACTTTAGCCCCAACAACCTGGTTAAACAGGTTCGGGATCAGAGGAAGCGGATAAGGATCACGAATAGTGATACTGTTCAGCTCCCTGAAATCCAGACAAGGTCTTAAAGAACCATCTTTTTTCTTAACAAAGAAAAAACCAGCGGTAACAGGTGACTTCGAGGGTCGTATGTGTCCTTTTCTAAAACTCTCAGAGATATAAGCCCGCATAGCGACCCTCTCAGGTTGGGAGAGATTGTATAAACGAGATTTAGGCAGCTTGGCGCCTCTCAGCTGGGATGAGATTAATAGGGCAATCATACTCCCTGTGCGGAGGCAAACCCTGAACTCCACTCTCAGAGAAGACATCCAAAAATTCAGAGAGGAAAGGTGGTACAGTAGTAGAAACCTCAGAAACAGATGTTATGAGGCAATTCTCTCTGCAAAAGTTACTCCAACCATTTATTTGCCTCGCTTGCCAATCAATGGTGGGGTTATGTTTAGTGAGCCAGGGTAGCCCCAACACTAGAGGAGTAGGCAAACCGCTAAGGACGAAACATGACACATCCTCAACATGAGCATCACTGACAATTAAACGGATATTGTGAACTATGCCCTTTAATGATTTCTGAGAAAGTGGAGCTGAATCAATAGCAAAAACAGGAATATCCCTTCCCAAAGTGCATACCTGGAAACCATGAGTTATTGCAAATTGATTATCAATGAGGTTGACAGCTGCTCCACTATCCACAAAAATCTCACAAAAAATGCTTTTGCTCTCTAGCGCCACCCTAGCAGGCAGGACAAAACGGGAACTACAAGCAAACGGAAAACCTTCAATTTCCGCCTCAACCCTGCCAATAGTAACAGACGGAACATTTTTAAAAGATTTTTTCCTTTTTGTCTCTTTATTACTCCCAGAAAACTGCCTGAATCTCCTTGAGGGACAAACATTTGCCAAATGATTTATACCTCCACAACAAAAACAAACCCTCCCATGCGGGCTGAATCTTCTATTGTCAGAGGCAATCAACCCCAGCTGCATGGGCTCCTGCTCAGAAGGGGCTGACAGCGACTGGGACCCCTGCGCACAGAATGAGACCGCTGCACTGTCCCGGGACTGAGTATGACAGGAAGGAGAGATCTCTCGTCTCTCTCTAAGACGCCTGTCAATACGAACGGCCTGAGACATAGCAGAGTCCAAGGAGATAGGCCTCTCATGAAAGGAAAATGCATCTTTCAATCCCTCTGAAAGACCATGGCAAAATTGACTTCGGAGTGCAGCATCATTCCAACCAGTATCAGCTGCCCATCTCCGAAATTCGGAGCTGTATATCTCTGCGGATTGTTTACCCTGGCATAACAGACGTAGTCTAGACTCAGCCAGAGCAATACGATCCGGATCATCATATATCTGACCCAGGGCTAAAAAGAATTCATCCACTGAGCGGAGGGGCCGTGCCCCCTCCGGTAGCGAAAAGGCCCAAGACTGAGCGTTACCCCTGAGCAGCGATACAATGATCCCCACCCTCCGTTCTTCATCACCAGAAGAATGGGGAAGGCGGCGAAAATGGAGTTTGCAAGCCTCTTTAAAACGCACAAAATTCTCACTACCCCCAGAGAACGTATCCGGGAGCGAGACCTTGGGCTCAGCACAAACTCCATGAACGCAAGCTGAACCGGTCACTTGAAACTGAGAAAAAATCCTACGGAGATCAGCTACCTCCAATGAAAGACCCTGGAGGCGTTCAGCCAAAAGTGAAACCGGATCCATGCTTGAGACGGTTTTGGCGGCTGATAATGTCACGGATGGTGTACAGGAAACAAGACAATACCATATAAAAAATGTCTCTCTGGATCCACAACTAAGGAACAAAGGGAGACCCCTGCAATAGAGCTGCCGCTCTCCCTCACTGCTCAGCCTATGCGAACACCCCAAAGGTGGATGGCCACATATCCACGTTCCCCGACTATCTATTACCTGAAGACCCTACAATAGTGAAGGGACACGACCAACGGCTCCCTACACTGACACGGAGGGAGTCAGGGTCACCTGGATCCAGAAAAGACAAAAACATAAATACATAAACAGCACTTATCTGCAGACGACTGAGGACTGGGAACTGGGAACAGCATGCACACACACTCCAGGAAGTAGTATCAGCCGCACACTACTGCATTATGGGGAGGAACTTAAAGGGTAGCGATCAGTCCAACTGCATGACAGCTGAGATAGACTAACGAGATGAGAAACTAAACCAAAACAAAGAAATTCAAGGAGGAGGATCTGAGAAGCTCCTGTGAGCGCTTCTCAGCTGTCTGGCTGTGACAGATGCTGAATAAAGCTTGTTGAAAGCCAAACAGGCTTTTAAGCTGTGGGCACTTAGAAGCCATCACAGTCATGCCTAGTATTGGCATGGCTGTAATTGGCCGCTGCAGCACGAGACCCAGCCTGTATAAATGCTGGATCACGTGTGGCGCCACCATTCTGCTGTAACTAGTGTATGGACAGGATGCAGCAGCACTGAGAAACAGTGTAAGGCTTTTAATCTAGATGTAAATTCAGTGGGTGACCTATTGCCATTTTTTGTGGGTGCATTACACTTCCTTTGCACCATTGATACAGAAATACAATACTTTATCTGGCCGTTAGTTCTGTGGATGACCTATAGCCATTTTTTGGGGTGTAATACACTGCCTTTGTACCCGTGACACAGATATACAATACTTAATCTGACTGTTAATTCTGTTGATGATCTATAGCCATATTTTGGGTTGAGATATACCTCCTTTGGATCCAAGACATAGAAATACTAGTATTGGCATGGCTGTAATTGGCTGCTGCAGCACGAGACCCGGCCTGTATAAATGCCTGATCACGTGTGGTGCCACCATTCTGCTGTAACTAGTGTAGGGACAAGATGCAGCTGCACTGAGGAACAGTGTAAGGCTTTTAATCTGGATGCAAATTCTGTCGGTGATCTATTGCCATTTTTTGTTGGTGCAATTTCCTTTGCACCAGTGACACAGAAATACAATACTTAATCTGACTGTTAGTTCTATGGGGGACCTATAGCCAATTTTTGGGGATGAGATACACCTCCTTTACATTCATGACACAGAAATACAATAGTTAATCTGGCTGTAAATTTTGTGGGTGCCCTCAAAGTATGAGCAAGAGAGCATCAAATAAGGAACGTGGCGATGGCGCTGCTGGTGTTGGTGGAGCTCCTGCTGCAGGGAGAGGACGTTGTCGATCTGTGCCAGCTATGCGCCCAAATAAAACACCTTCCTCTGGTGCACGCAGGCAACAGAACTTTATGCGTCATTTTGTAGCCCCGAATATCGCTCTAAGAATGGTGAGGCCAGAACAAGTAGAGGTGGTAGTAGATTGGATGGCTGAGAGTGCCTCCAGTTCCTTCACATTGTCTTCCACCCGGTCCACTGCTTAAAGCGCAAAGTTGACACCGGCGGCCTATGGGCATCCGTCTTCCACCTCAACCCCTTACACATCAGCAAAGCAGTCTGAGCCCAAAGTCATGCAGCAGTCACTTATGCTTTTTGATGACTCTGCTGGCGGGGGTTCCATAGGCCATTCACGTAGCCTTGCCTCGGAAGTGGGAGAGTGAGTGTACTGATGCCCAACCACTTATGTTTGAGGACGAGGATGTGGGAGGACCACGACAGCATGTATCTGATGATGAATACGAAACACAGGTGTCAACTGCTGCAGCAGGGTGCAAAAGCACTGCAGCTAGCCCATAGCCAGCACGCCTGCAACTGCCTACCGCGCCAAGGGACTGAGCACACAAAAGCCAGCTCTAAGGAGTTGCCTGGTGTGGCAGTTCCTGAGGTAATGCGCTGATGACAAGACACGAGTGGTTTGCACGCTGTTCACTCAGAGCCTTAAAGGGACACTGACAGGCCCTATAAACATATTTCAATATTCCTATGCAGTCATAGGTCTATTAAAGTGTATTCCAATGATATAAGAGTACCCCCTGTCCGCATTTTAAACCATGTAAAAACAACTTTATATTCAGCTGTCAATCACATTCATTTGTGCCAAAGGGGCGTTTTTTCTCCTACCTTCGTGCCCAGCCGCTCCCCAACTGTCGATTCCTACCGCCGCCCAGCTCATTATTATTCACTGCGCTGGGCGGCTCTTACATTCCCCGATCCTGTCAGATCCCGCGCATGCCCAATAGAGACTTATGGGCATCTGCCTCAATCGAACCATCTGCAGGTATCCGGCGTAAGCGAAGATGGTCCGACTGTAACACCAGTAAGTGAATACATCTAAGGTACTTAGATTGTATATAATTAGTTAGATTATAATCAAATATCCACATGACAGGTTCCCTTTAAAATGCACAGCCACCCTAGACATGTTGGCTGCTATACCAGTGGGTGGGCTAACCCATTCAGTAGATGAATGAAATAATATCAGAAGCCATAACTCCGACCTCATGGCACCCACAGCCTCCGAACCCTAATAATTGTGTTCAGCCTGACAGCCTGGGCTTCGGGCAGAAGGCATTTCTTTGTATTCAGGATCTGGCCTTCTGGAATTCATAACTCAATCACATTTGGTGTCTGTATGACTGGGACAAAGCGACTCAGATTATGGGATCATACCTGTACGCACAGTGCCTGTCATACAGCGAGGAATCGCCATGATTTATATTGCCACCTCAATCAGTCTTCTGGGAAGGTGGGGCAGAAACCAGAATAATATCAGACGTCTCAGAAGGCCGGACCGAAAGGAGGGAGGTTCCCCTACAGCCCACCCCTCAGCTGAGGGGGGATAAAAATGGGTGTTTGGGAACAGCTAATTGTCAGCCATTTTGGGGATCCACATAGTTTGGAGTGACTGCCCATATCTTCAGCTGTCCCCACAGCCGGAATATAACTGCTGCATCTCAGTAAGTCAATATTCTGTATTTTATCCCGTTTATTTTATCTGTTCACTGCATTGTTATGGTATGTATATTTTTATCTTTTATCTGACACTTATTTTTGTAATGCACTGCACTATTGTGTATTAAATTTAAACATTAATAAGTCCCTTCCTTGTGGTCTTATAAAACTTGCTCTTTTGGAGGGAATAACGTTACCAGTAGTGTTTCAGAGGATTTTAGGTCCCATATAGATAACCTGTGTTACTGTGTTAAATTTGGGTTGAGAATGGGTGGGAATTTCTGTGGTAACTTGATGAGCTCACTAGTATAATTCACCCCAGTGATGTGACCTATTGAGTAGGCATCGTGACAGCTTTGCTTTCTCATAGCTCTCTGCAACTTCCCCCTCATTTGCCCTCTTTGGCAACTAATCTCTCGGTCTATAGTTTGGCTGCTTTTGTTTTTTGCATATTCTATTTTTTTCCCTTATAGTTTTTCAGTGCTTCCTCGCTACCCTCCTGTTTTAGTGATTTAAATGCTTTCTTTTTGTCATTTATTGCTTTCTTTACAGTTCTATTTATCCACACAGTTTTTTTTTCTTGTTCCTTAACCTTTTATTCCCATAAGGTATGTACCTCTCACAATTACATTTTAGGATGCTTTAAAAATATCCCATTTTGTGGCTGTATTTTTATTTTTGAGTTTATCCCAGTTAGTTAGGCCTCTGGCCTCTCTTAATTGGCTAAATTTAGCTTTTTTGTAGTTTGGTATTTTTGTTCCTCCCTGAAGAAACACTCTTTTGAATAAAAATAGGAAGGTTATTACTTTATGGTCACTATTTCCTAGGTGTCCCCCAACCTGCACATCTGTTGCTCTGTCACGTCTATTGGTTAATACTAAGTCCAGTATGGCTGTCCCTCTAGTTGGGTCCTGAACCAGTTAGGAAAGGTTATTGTCAAGAACCTGTTTCCTTTATGAGATATACATATATTTCACTTTTCCCAGTCTAAATCTGGGTAGTTGAAGTCCCCCAAAATAACGACCTCATTATGATCTGCCACCTCGTCTATCTCGTTTAGTAGCAGATTTTCTGTGGACTCTGGTATATTAGGTGGTTTATAATAAACTGCTATTAGTATTTTATCATTGTTTTTGCCTCTATGTATTTGTAATGACCGGCATCACGCACAGGGAGGGAAAAGGGAAAGCCCTGCCCAAGGGAGAGGGAAAGGTGGTGACCCCTGACTCACCTTGCGGCTGGCACCTGACTGCCCTGACGTCCCTAGACGGGTTCCTCACCCGTGCGGCGATCACGTGCCTAAAACCTGGCTTTCCCTAAAATGAGCCCTAGATAGTGAACGGGCCGGTGGGATCGCTAGTCCGCACCACTGACACTAAGAGGGAAACACCAGGGAGAGGACAGACAACACAGACAAACACATACACCCAGGTGGGCGACCACAGCAGACCACAAAAGGTCCAACAGGGATCCGGAGGGTAGCGTTCTGAACCAACAACCAGAGAACGCAGCAACACAGCTCCAGAGGGTCAGAATAGATGTCCAGGCAGAAAGCTCTATATCTGGCAACCAGAGAAGTGTGAGAGGGGAATATAAGGAGGTTGGGAGTGCTGGACAAGGAACAGCTGAGGAGAAAGAGCTACGGAACCCTGAGTGAGCCAAAAGGGTTGCAAAGCAAACCCAGAAAGCTACCATAAGGAAACAGCCCTATCTTACATAGAGCGTGCAGCCAACCGCTGCGACTTCCTGACCCCGGGTATAACGGAGTCAGGCGTGGTTCTTGACACCCTCGTGACAGTACCCCCCTCAATACGAGGGGCCTCCGGACACTCAGGACCAGGTCTCTCAGGATGAGAGGCCTGAAAAACCCGAACTAGCCTGTCGGCGTTTACCTCAGACGCAGGAACCCACATTCTTTCCTCGGGACCGTAACCTCTCCAATGTACCAGATATTGAAGAGAGCGACGGACCCGACGAGAATTAACAATTTTGGATATCTGAAATTCTAGATTACCATCCACAACAACAGGAGGGGGTGGCAGCGGTGACAGTTCCAGAGGTGGAACATATTTTTTGAGTAACGACTTATGAAAGACATTATGGATTTTAAAAGTCTGAGGTAACTCCAGGCAAAATGCCACGGGGTTGATGGCTACAATTTTGGACCAATAAACCTAGGACCCAGTTTCCAAGAGGGAACTTTCAATTTAATATTCCTAGTAGACAACCACACATAGTCATTCACTCCTAGGTCCGGACCTGGCGACCGTCTCTTATCAGCCATGCATTTGTATTTACCTCCCATATTTTTCAAGTTAGCTTGCACCTTCTGCTATACCGATGAAAGAGATGACGAAAACCGTTCCTCTTCGGGAACCCCAGAAGACCCCCCCTCTTTGAAAGTACAGAATTGGGGATGAAAACCATATGCACCAAGAAATGGTGACTTGCCAGTGGAATCCTGACGACGATTATTTATGGCAAACTCAGCTAACGGTAAATATGATGACCACAACTCTTGGTTTTCAGACACAAAACATCTTAGATATGTCTCCAGGTTTTGGTTGGTACGCTCAGTCTGTCCATTCGACTGAGGATGGAAAGCTGAGGAAAAGGATAAGTGTACCCCCAAACGGGAACAAAAAGCTTTTCAAAATTTAGAAATAAACTGGGTACCCCGATCCGAAACAACATCGGAGGGGACCCCGTGAAGCTTCACGATTTTACTGACGAATACCTGAGCAAGAGTCTTAGCATTAGGTAGCGCGGGTAACGCAATGAAGTTTACCATTTTGCTAAACCTGTCCACTACTACCAGAATAACTGTTTTACTGCACACAAAGGTAAGTCAGTGATAAAATCCATTGACAGATGTGTCCATGGTCTATTGGGAATGACGAGTGGTAATAGAGACCCTGCAGGACGTGTATGTGAAACTTTTGCGCGCGCACAGGTAGAACAAGAAGACACAAAATCCAATACATCCTGACGCAACCTTGGCCACCAAAAACGACGAGACAATAGCTCCAAGGTTGCTTTACTACCCGGGTGCCCAGCAAGTGCCGAATTATGATGTTCCTTTAATAATTCGAAACGCAGGTTCAACGGTACAAACAATTTCTCTGAGGGGCAAGAGACCGGGGCGTCCCCCTGGGCCTCTAATACCTTCCCCTCCAAAACAGAGTGTACCGCAGAAACAACCACTCCTCTTTGAAGAATAGGCACCGGATCACTCACATTACCCCCTCCAGGGAAACAACGAGATAGTGCATCAGCCTTGGTATTCTTTGCCCCAGGACTATAGTTAATCACAAAGTTAAACCTGGTAAAAAATAGCGACCACCTAGCTTGTCTAGGGGTGAGACACTTAGCTGATTCTAGGTACAGAAGATTTTTGTGGTCCGTAATCACAGTGACGGGGTGGACTGCCCCCTCTAAAAAGTGACGCCATTCTTCAAACGCTAGTTTAATAGCTAATAGTTCCCTATTGCCAATATCGTAGTTCTTTTCTGCTGCAGATAGTTTTTTAGAAAAGAAAGCACAAGGACGCCATTTGCCAGGAGACGGACCCTGAGACAGCACTGCCCCCACTCCCACCTCTGACGCATCGACTTCAACAATAAAAGGCTGAGAGACATCAGGTTGGACTAGTACAGGTGCTGAGGTAAACCTCTCTTTTAGAGAGGAAAAAGCAACTTTAGCGGCATCAGACCATTTAGAAAAATCTGTCCCCTTCCTAGTCATGTCAGTAAGGGGTTTTACAATAAGTGAATAATTTTTAATGAATTTCCTATAGAAATTCGCGAAGCCCAAGAACCGTTGCAGTGCTTTGAGGTTCTCAGGAAGATCCCAATCTAAAATTGCCTGGACCTTCCTAGGATCCATACGGAAACCTGAAGCAGATAAAAAATAACCTAGGAATTGTATCGCCTGAACGGCGAAGACACATTTTTCAATTTTAGCATATAATTTATTCGTCCGTAGGACCTGCAGTACTTGTCTGACATGCACCTCATGTGTTCTCAGATCAGACGAATAAATTAAAATATCATCTAGGTAAATTACCACAAACCTGCCGATTAGATGACTAAAAATGTCATTAACGAAATCTTGAAAGACGGCAGGAGCATTGGTCAGACCGAAAGGCATAACTAGATTTTCATAATGCCCCTCAGGGGTGTTAAAAGCTGTCTTCCACTCATCCCCCTCCTTAATACGAATCAGATTGTAGGCCCCCCTAAGATCAAGTTTGGAGAACCACCTAGCACCCGCAATCTGGTTAAACAGGTCAGGAATGAGAGGAAGAGGGTATGGGTCTCGGATGATTATCCGATTTAATTCGCGAAAATCTAGGCAAGGACGCAGGCCCCCATCTTTCTTTTTAACGAAGAAAAACCCTGCAGCCACGGGTGAAGAAGAGGGTCTGATGTGTCCCTTAGCCAAGCTCTCGGAGATATAATCTTTCATGGCTTGTCTCTCTGGACCTGAAAGATTATATAACCTGGTCTTGGGTAATTTTGCGCCGGGAATAAGGTTAACCGGGCAATCATAAGGACGATAAGGTGGTAACTTCTGACAACCCTTTTCAGAAAAAACGTCCTCAAAATCCGAAATAAATGTAGGTAGGGTAGTTATGGAGGCGACTAAGCAATTGCTATTTAAGCAATTTTCTCTGCACTGCTCACTCCACTCCAATATCTCCCTGGCCTGCCAATCCACCACTGGATTGTGCGCTACCAACCAGGGAAGACCCAGCACTACCGGAGTGGGAAGCCCCTCCAGAACATAACATGAAAGCATCTCGTTATGGTGGTCCCCTACCCGAAGGTGTAAATTATGAACAATGTGGGTGAGGTTTCTCTGAGACAGAGGAGCAGAATCAATAGCGAATATGGGAATAGGTCTCTGTAGCGTACAGAGAGACAAACCCATAGTGCGGGCAAAATGGGCATCTATCAAATTTACCCCTGCTCCACTGTCTAGAAAGAAAGAAATAGTCTCCGTCTTATCACCAAAAACAATAACCGCTGGCAACACAAATTGCGATGTAAGTATGGAGGAAACGTATACCCCCCGGCTGACATCCTCCACACAGCCCGGGGTCAGCAGTTCCGACGGTCTTTTGTTTCTGAGGAAAGAAAGACAGACATCAATGAAATGACCCCTCTCCCCACAAAAAATACAAACCCCACGCCTACGGCGAGCCTCAGGAGGACGGACCTGACGAGTAGTTCCTCCTAGCTGCATAGGCTCGTCTAAGTCCGTACAGACTAACTGCTGCTTGGGAGGGGTTACCAATTGCTCCGGTTTTTTCAACCTGTCCCTAAGGCGTCTATCTATTCGGATAGAAAGGGACATAACCGCATCAAGGGAAAAGGGGGTCTCATATAATGCAAGCGCATCCTTAACCCTTTCGGATAACCCAGAGCAGAACTGACTCCTGAGAGCCGGGTCGTTCCATTGGGTATCTGTAGCCCACCTACGGAAGTCAGAGCAATACTCCTCTACCGGCCGCTCTCCTTGTAGGAGTCTCCGTAATCTTGATTCAGCCAGTGCGACTTGGTCAGGGTCGTCATATATGAGACCCAAAGCCCCCAAAAAATCATCCACTGACCGAAGAGCCTGGGAATCAGTAGGTAAAGAGAACGCCCAGGACTGCGGGTCCCCCTGCAGCAGGGAAATAACAACCCCCACCCGCTGTTCTTCATTACCAGAGGAGTAAGGGCGCAGTTTAAAATATAATTTACAGGCCTCACGGAATGTCAAAAACTTGTCCCTTCCCCCAGAAAATCTGTTAGGGAGAGAGACCTTGGGTTCCGCAACAACCTGGTTACCAGTAGCAACCGCTGGGCTTGCGGTCAGTTGTAATTGCTGCTGTTGCTGGAGGACCGACGCCTTCAATCCTGCCACCTCCAAAGACAGGCCATGAAATTGTTTGGACAGAGCAGCAATTTGATCCATACTGGATTCTAAGTAGGTAAAAAAAAGGGCCAGATATAATGTCCAGGCAGGAAGCTCTATATCTGGCAACCAGAGAAGTGTGAGAGGGGAATATAAGGAGGTTGGGAGTGCTGGACAAGGAACAGCTGAGGAGAAAGAGCTACGGATCCCTGAGTGAGCCAAAAGGGTTGCAAAGCAAATCCAGAAAGCTACCATAAGGAAACAGCCCTATCTTACATAGAGCGCGCAGCCAACCGCTGCGACTTCCTGACCCCGGGTATAACGGAGTCAGGCGTGGTTCTTGACACCCTCGTGACAGTATTTCTACCCACAATGACTCCACATGTTCCCGTCCCTCACTTATATCTTCTCGGACTGTGGGCTTTAGACAGGACTTTACATAAAGGCAGACCTCTCCCCCTCTCCTTTTGTGATCCTTTCTAAACAGACTAACACTGTACATTAACTGCCCAGTAATAGCTATAATCCAGCCATGTCTCAGTTATTCCCACTAATTCCAGTTCACCAGTTTTATTAGTCAGGCTTCTGGCATTAGTATACATACAATTAAGAGGTTTATGTATATTTTTTCCCTACACCTTTCCTTTTGAACTGTTCTATTCCCTCCTTCCATTCCTCCCCCAGTCCCATTACCTTGCCCCCAGTCTCTAAATGCACTATCTTCCCATCCTATAAAGTAATTACCCTCTCCCTAAGTCCCTAGTTTAACCACATCACATCCGGGCCTTTTGCCCCCTTCCTGACCAGGCCTAATTTTGCAAATCTGACATATTTCACTTTATGTGGTAATAACTTTGCAACGCTTTTACTTATCCAAGTCATTCAGAGATTGTTTTCTCGTGACACATTGTACTTCATGCTAGTCATAAATTTGAGTCAATAAATTTCACCTTTATTTATAAAAAAATAAGAAATTTACCCAAAATTTTGAAAAATTTGCAATTTTCTAAATTTCAATTTCTCTGCTTTTAAAACAGAAAGTGATACATCATAAAATATTTATTACTTAACATTCCCCATATGTCTACTTAATGTTGGCATCATTTTGGAAAAGTCATTTTATTTTTTGGGGACGTTAGCAGGTTTAGAAGCAATTCTTAAAATTTTTAAGAAAATTGCCAAAACCCACTTTTTAAGGACCAGTTCAGGTCTGAAGTCACTTTGTGGGGCCTGCATAGTGGATACCCCCATAAATGACCCCATTGTAGAAACTACACCCCTCAAGTTACTTAAAACCGATTTTACAAACTTTGTTAACCCTTTAGGCGTTTCACAAGAATTAAAGGAAAATGGAGATCAAATTTTTAAATTTAACTTTTTGGGCAGATTTTCCATTTTAATCCAATTTTTTCTTTAACACATCGAGGGCTAACAGCCAAACAAAACTCAATATTTATTACCCAGATTCTGCGGTTAACAGAAACACCCCACATGTGGTCATAAACTGCTGTATTGGCACACGGCAGGGCGCAGAAGAAAAGGAGCGCCACATGGTTTTTAGATGCCATGTCCTATTTGAAGCCCCCCTGATGCACCTTTACAGTAGAAACTCCCAAGAAGTGACCCCATTTTGGAAACAAGGGCATAAGGTGCCAGTTTTTTGTTGGTACTATTTTTGGGTACATATGATTTTTTTGATCATTCATTATAACACTTTATGGGGCAAGGTGACAAAAAAATTGGTTGTTTTAGCACAGTTTTTATTTTTACAGCGTTCACCTGAGGGGCTCAGTTTTTCTGCCAGTTTTTTCTTCTTTATGGTGTTTATCAGACTGGGTCAATCATGTGATATATTTATAGAGCCGAACGTCACGGACGCAGCAATACCAAATATGTCTATTTTATATTTTCTATTTTTAACATAATTATTTTTTTTTCCTTACATGGGGAATTTTTTTACATGTGAAACAATTTTTTTTTTTTTAGCACTTTTTTTATTTTACACTTTGCATCCCCCATAAGGTCATACAAGACCTCTGGGGGACATTAACTTATATTTTTTTTTTACTGTTCATTTCTCCTGTAACTGGGACTGACCTAGTAGCGCCAGTTACAGAAGAAATGCACCCCCCAGAGAGGCTGTACAGCGGTATACAGCGCTGCACAGCCTCAGTGCAGGACTGATCGAGGTCTGTGAAAGACCTCACACAGCTAGAGTGCCCGCACCGCTATCCACGGAGAAATCGCGTACTGCAGCCAGCTAGTATCCCGCCACTACGCCCAAAGCCTGCAGCAGCATATCCAAGCCAGCGCATCACAAGTCAGCGCAGTGCATGGCAAGTCAGCGCAGTGCATGGCAAGTCAGCGCAGTGCATGGCAAGTCAGCGCAGTGCATGGCAAGTCAGCGCAGTGCATGGCAAGTCAGCGCAGTGCATGGCAAGTCAGCGCAGTGCATGGCAAGTCAGCGCAGTGCATGGCAAGTCAGCGCAGTGCATGGCAAGTCAGCGCAGTGCATGGCAAGTCAGCGCAGTGCATGGCAAGTCAGCGCAGTGCATGGCAAGTCAGCGCAGTGCATGGCAAGTCAGCGCAGTGCATGGCAAGTCAGCGCAGTGCATGGCAAGTCAGCAACAGAGCATGGCAAGTCAGCAACAGAGCATGGCAAGTCAGCAACAGAGCATGGCAAGTCAGCAACAGAGCATGGCAAGTCAGCAACAGAGCATGGCAAGTCAGCAACAGAGCATGGCAAGTCAGCAACAGAGCATGGCAAGTCAGCAACAGAGCATGGCAAGTCAGCAACAGAGCATGGCAAGTCAGCAACAGAGCATGGCAAGTCAGCAACAGAGCATGGCAAGTCAGCAACAGAGCATGGCAAGTCAGCAACAGAGCATGGCAAGTCAGCAACAGAGCATGGCAAGTCAGCAACAGAGCATGGCAAGTCAGCAACAGAGCATCGCAAGTCAGCAACAGAGCATCGCAAGTCAGCAACAGAGCATCGCATCACAGCAAGAAAAGACACGTCTCCTTTAAGACTGACATTTCTTCCTGCTCTTCAGAATAAGGTCAGACCTTTCCTTTTATTACTTATCATTGCAGATAGGTTTTGGCATAAAAAGACAATTTTCCTGTTCAGGAATAAAAGACAAAGGACAGTTTGTAATTCACAGACTAATTGCATTTAAAGTGAAAGTCATTTATTGGCTGCATCTATTGCTATTGCATTTAAAGTGAAAGTTCCTTTAATATTTGTATTACTTTTTATAGCATTTAAAGTAAAATGTCTCAGCCTAGTATTACCATGCCACTATTAGAGGATACAAAGATAAACAGAGTAGAGGGGGAAGAGCAAAAGAACCTGTCTGAGTTAGAAAAATCTGATGCAGCATTAGTCTTGCCTCAAACAAATCTAGTCCAAACAAATGAACTAAGATGTTCATCACGTGCCAGAAAACAGACCCCAAAGATGCTGGAAAATCCGGAGCAAAAAGCAGCATTAAAAGAGAAAAAGTTTGCCCGAATCTATGATAAGTGGAAATTATACATTAGAGGAATTCGTGGAACGCTAAAATAAGAAAGTATAAAAAAGGAATTTGAGTGATATGGTAGAGATGGTAGAGGAATCTGAATCAGAGCTTATGGCAGCATATGTCAACCTGCGGTCATTTACGACACCTTCCCAGGACATTGTAAGGAACATGGACACATGTACTGCAGTCACAGAAGATTTAGTAAAGCTCATGAGAAAACTTTCATCTGCAGCCAACTATGATGAAGTTAAAGCAAGAAGTAGAATGAGCTTTTTATGAGAGACTATGCTAGGTTGTTAAGTGGAACCACAATCTCAAGTGTAACTTCCTTCGCTAGTAGAAGTGCCACCCACATATCAGAGTCCTCAAGTATTTCAGCCAAAAGAAAGGAATTAGCTGAACTTGCTGTCAAGAGAGCAGAAATTGAGATGAAAGCTGCCATCGAGGCACAGCGATGTCAAATGGAAGCACAGCGCCATCAAATGGAAGCTAAAATGGAGGCACAGCGCCATCAAATGATAGCTGAAATGGAAGCACAGCGCCAACAGATGAAAATTCTGGAAAGGCAGAAAGAAGTTAAGATCATAGAAGCCAGACTCAGAGTACACGAAGAGGATATGAATCAGAGTAGTCATAGGTTCAAATCTGTACTAAGTGAAGAGGCTTTCCTACATACTCCCAGGAGAATGGAAGAAAATCTCCAGCATTTATTGAGGAAATAAAGCATTATCCGTCCATTCCAGCTCAGAAAGACCAAGAAAGGCCTAGTCCAGTGCCAGGGAAAGGGTGTGTAAATTTACTCTCTAGCTCTATCAGAAAAGATAAAGAAAGGGACTCACCTAATTCAGAACTAAGTGAGAAAATAGAACCGGATGATTCTATTCCTAGATGTCATGGTAATGCTCAGGAGAGTGTTACAACCATTGTCCCAGCAAGACAACAGAACAGTCCTAGCTAGACTTCCCGTTCCGGAACCTACTGTATTTTCAGGAGACGTACTTAAGTTCATAGAGTGGAAGGCAAGTTTCGAGATAATCATTGAGTATCATTGCTTCAGTCCAGTTGACAAGTTATTCTACCTTCAGAGATATGTTGGTAGAGAAGCCAAGAAAGTTCTTGAAGATAACTTCTATAGAAAAGACAAAGAACCCTACAAGCAAAATATGGTCATCATTACTTAGTACAAAGAGCCTTTAGAGAGAAACTGAATAACTGGCCTAAAAAAGGTCCTAAAGAACACTTCAGACTCCAAATGTATGGTGACTTCCTGCAAGCATGCAGCAATGCCATCCCATATGTTCAAGGACTGGAAGTACCGAATGACTATCTAGAAAACCACAGGATGCTAGCCAAGCTACCTGAAGAAGTGGCTTCTAGATGAAATCACTATGACTGAACAGTTAGATCTAGGCAAGTTTTAAAGAGTTCTCTGAGTTCGTCAATAAGGAAGCACGGATAGCATGTTATCCAGTAACATCATCTTAAATCTTAAAATCCTTAGAAGAAAGGCCTGCAAGAGAGATAAGACGTGCAAGAGCAACTAGCTTTGCAACCAACACAGCAGCTAAAGGTCCAGATACCTACGAGAGCAAGTTCAAAGTTACTACTGGGATCAGTAGAGAGACAGAACCGTCAAATCTTCAGACTACTTTCAAGTGTATGTTCTGTGGAGAGAACCACTCCATACACAAGTGCCAACAATTGAAGGAGAAGTCCTCAAAAGAAAAGAAGAAATTTGTACTTGATAACCAATTGTGTTTTGGATGTCTAAGAAAAGGCCATGTTACTAAGGAGTGTAAGAAAAAGGCCACATGCAGCATTTGCAAAGGAAGCCATCCTACACCACTACATGAAGAACGTCCAAATCCTCAATACCTAAAGATACTGAGGAAGAAAATAAAGTATCAGTATTCTCTTGCAGAGTGAGGGAAGGGGAAAGCAACGGCACATCAATGGTTGTACCAGTGTGCATTTCAAATCCTAAAAGGAGGAATAAAAAGGTATACGCGGATGCGCTAATGGATGCCCAGAGTGACGTCACCTTCATTGATCGAAAGCCAAGAATTATGTGCAAGAGGAAACCTGTGCCTTCATAAAGTTATCTCAAACAACAGAGAGGTACTGGAATCTATCAGTGAATCTGAACATGCATCAACAATGAAGAATCTAGATCTCAATTATGATTATCTTCCAGTCCAAAACATACTTGGATTGGGATGGAATGTAGAGAATGACCAGTTCTTCTTTGAAGTATCTATTGAAGAGAAAATTGCAACTAGACATACCATTCTTTCCGCAGTTTCTTCTATATTTGATCCATTGAGATTCTTGGTCCCAGTAATCCTCTGAGAAAAAGAAATACTACAAGAATTTGGGATGGGCTAAGCCCATAAAAACACAGAAATATAGTGGCAATACTGGAGGAGCTGCTCAACCCCTAACACTGTAGCGTGTTTTTCATTGGGGGAGCAGCCCCACCGCATGTGGACCGCAGCAAACGACTATCCCCAGCAAAAAATGCATACGGTGGAGGATGTCGGCGCGGTCCACATGCACCACAAGGGCATCCTACACAAAACGGAGCATTGTGCGGATGTAAATACAATCATATAAATCACATTGATTTATATTTATGGGCTAAGCCCATACCTGAAAATTTGAGGCCAAGGTTCGGATACCCAGATGTTTTGTACCTCATGATTTTGGAAAGTACAAGAAAATAGAACTTCATCACTTTTCAAATGCCAGTAGTTATGGTCAGTGCTCCTACATCAGAGTGATAGGAGAAGAAAAGCTACACTGTTCCCTAGTTATCGGGAAGGCCAGAGTTGCACTTACCAGTATTCAGACAATACCAACACTTGAACTGACAGCAGCTGTTGTTTCAGGATCAGTAACCAAGTTTCTGAGAGAAGAATTGGAGTTATAAATAGATGAAGAATATTTTTGGACAGACTCACAAGTTGTCCTAGGATACATAAACAACGAAGCACTTAGCCAATCGTATGCTAAGAAGTAAATGGCAAACACCCAGAAGAAATGTCCAAGTTGGTGACATAGCGTTAGTGAAAGAAGATTTACCTAGAAGTCAATGGAAATTGGCCAAAGTTCTAGAAGTTCAAAAGGATGAAGACAAACTAGCAAGAAGAGTGTTGTTACAAATAGGAGACTCAAACCTTGGCAAAGAGGGAAAACGTCTCACTACTCCACTCAGGTTGGAACATCCTATACAGAAGTTAGTCGTTCTACTTGAGAGTGATAAAAGACACTTGAGAGTTGAGAACCTGATGGAAAATCCGTCAAATTCATGTTTAAGTCCTACTACTGAGAACATAGAATTATAGTGGGAATTTTGGTGGGAGTGTGGCTGGCCAGCTAAGACCTGTCATAGGTTGCTAACATAGCTTATATGTTTATACAGCTAGACCTGCCAATAACCTTAATAAAATTCCTATGTTTGTGTGTTAAAGACAAAAGCAGAGTTATTTACAGTGACTTCATGTTTGGATGTCATGTAATAGTTATATTTGTGTCCACAGAAGCAGAAAAAGATAATGTGCCTTTAAGATTCATTATATCATTTAAGGTAAGCTCAATGACACAGCATACTCAACCAATCTGCAAAGTTACTGCTAAGTGCATATTGCAAATTGCGACCAAATTCAGCAAGTGAACTATTAGTTAGACCTCAGATATACCTCTCAGAGAGATCATAAAGTGCTTAAATAACTTAAAGTGAGAGTAAAGATATTCAAGAGAGAAATATATCCTCCATTTTATGTTGAATGACCAGATTGAACAGTTGAACCACCATCTTATGCATAACGCCATTTTGTTTTGTACATGGAATATCTGCTACGGAGGCGGCAGTGTTATATGTAGAAAAGTTAAAATTAATAAAGAAGTTATTTCAAGCATTTGGTGTGCTCTTTAAACCTACTGTTTCCATAGAACGGCGCTAGAGGAATTACAGAGTAATAGACAGTCTGGTTAGACTAAAAGTCAGAGATATCAAAATTATTCTAATGCCACAGCGCAAAAGGCACTTCATAGTGCTGCGCCTGCCACAGGCTTAGTCTCATTACTTTAAAGTTTCTCAGATGCGGTCGTCACATTTGACCAAAACATCTGAGGGCTTGAATGTCCACGATTGGCATTATAAAACAGCAGGCACCCGCTGGCTATGGTGCTAGCTCCAGGAAGCATCTATAAAGACACGACACCCACTGTACATGTACGACGGATTTCGTGAAGGGGTTAATATATCACATTCACATTGTTTGCAAATGCTTGTTTTGATGCTTTTGTTTTTTAAATAATTCATTTTTGTCACAAAGTTACCTGAAAGTAACATATTAACATAGTATATAAGGCCGAAAAAAGACATTTGTCCATCCAGTTCAGCCTGTTATCCTGCAAGTTGATCCAGAGGAAGGCAAAAAAAAACAAAAAAAAACCTGTGAGGTACAAGGCAATTTTCCCCACTTAAGGGGGGAATAATTCCTTCCCGACTCCAATAAGGCAATCAGAATAACTCCCTGGATCCACAACCCCTCTCTAGTAGCTACAGCCTCTAATATTATTACACTCCAGAGATTCATCCAAGCCCCTCTTGAATTCTTTTATTGTACTCACCACCTCCTCAGGCAGAGAGTTCCATAGTCTCACTGCTCTTACCATAAAGAATCCTTTTCTATGTTTGTGTACAAACCTTCTTTCCTCCAGACGCAGAGAGTGTCCCCTCATCACAGTCACAGTCCTGGGGATAAATAGATGATGGGAGAGATCTCTGTACTGACCCATGATATATTTATACATAGTAATTAGATCTCCCCCAGTCGTCTTTTTTCTAAAGTGAATAACCCTAATGTTGATAATCTTTCAGGGTACTGTAGTTGCCCCATTCCAGTTATTAATTTAGTTGCCCTCCTCTGAACCCTCTCCAGCTCTGCTATGTCTGCCTTGTTCACAGGAGCCCAGAACTGAACACAATACTCCATGTGTGGTCTGACTAGTGATTTGTAAAGTGGTAGGACTATGTTCTCATCACGGCATCTATGCCCCTTTTGATACAACCCATTATCTTATTGGACTTGGCAGCAGCTGCCTGACATTGTTATTTACTGTTTAGTTTGCTGTTTATTAAAATTCCTAGGTCCTTTTCCATGTCAGGGTTACCAAGTGTTTTACCATTTAGTATGTACGGGTGATTTGCATAACCTTACATTTGTCATGTCAGTGTTAAACCTCATCTGCCACTTCTCTGCCCGAGCCTCTAATCTATCCAGATCCATCTGTATAGTGTCCTCTTCAGTGTTAATTACTTTACACAGTTTAGTGTCATCTGCAAAAATTGATATTTTACTGTGCAAGCCTTCTACAAGATCATTAATAAATATATTGAAGAAAATAGGACCCAATACTGACCCCTCAGGTACTCCACTATTGACAGCGACCCAATCTGAGTGTGTACCATTAATAACCAACCTCTGTTTTCTATCATTGAGCCAGTTACTTACCCACATACAAACGTTTTCTCCCAGCATTCTCATTTTATATACTAACCTTTTATGTGGTACAGTGTCAAATGCTTTGGAGAAGTCCTGATATACGACATCCATTGATTACCTCCTCATAGAAACTGATTAAATTAGTTTGACATGACTGAGCCCTCATGAAGCCATGCAGATACGATGTTATTTGCTTGTTTTCATTGAGATCCTCCAAGATAGCATCTCTTAGAAAACCTTCAAACAGTTTACCCACAACAGATGTTAAACTTACGTGCCTCTAGTTTCGGGGGTCTGTTTTTAGACCCTTTTTGAATATTGGCACTACATTTGCTATGTGCCAATCCTGTGGAACACTCCCTGTCAGTATAGAGTCCCTAAATATCAGAAATAAGGGTCTGGCTATGACATTACTTAATTCTCTTAGGATACAGGGGTGTATGCCATCTGGCCCTGGCGATTTGTCCATTTTAATCTGTTTAAGTCGCTGTTGTACTTCTTACTGGGTCAGACAGGGCACTTTTAATGGGGAATTTACTTTTACATTCTGCATTTCATCTGGCAGTTTATTTTCCTCAGTGAATACAGTGGAGAAAAAAATGATTTAATAGCTTTGCTTTCTCCTTGTCGCTCTCTGCAACTCCCTCCTCATTGCTCTGTACACCTTCAGATTTATACTTTTTACCATTTATATAATTGAATAACATTTTAGCGTTAGTTTTGCTCTCTTTGGCAATTAATCTCTCGGTCTCTAGTTTGGCGGCTTTTATTAGTTTTTTACATATTCTATTTTTTTCCTTATAGTTTTTCAGTGCTTCCTCGCTACCCTTCTGTTTTAGTGATTTGAATGCTTTCTTTTTGTCGTGTATTGCCTTCTTTACAGTTCTATTTATCCACATTGGTTTCTTCTTGTTCCTTAACCTTTTATTCCTATAAGGTATGTACCTCTAACAATTAGAATTTAGGATGCTTTTAAAAATATCCCATTTTGTGGCTGTATTTTTATTTTTGAGGACTTTGTCCCAGTTAGTTAGGCCTATGGTCTCTCTTAGTTGGCTAAGTTTGGTATTTTTGTTCCTCCCTGTAGAAACGCTATTTTTTTTTTAAGGATAATTGGAAGGTTATTACTTTATGGTCACTATTTCCCAGGTGTCCCCCAACCTGCACATCTGTTGTTCTGTCAGGTCTATTGGTTAATACTAAGTCCAATGTGGCTGTCCCTCTAGTCAGGTTCTGAATCAATTGGGAAAGTTAATTGTCTTTGGTTATTGCCAAGAACCGGTTTCCTTTATGAGATGTACAGCTTTCAGTTTCCTAGTCTAATGCTGGGTAGTTGAAGTGCCCCATAATAACCAACTCATTATGATTTGCCGCCTTGGCTATATCGTTTAGTAGCTGATTTTCTGTGGACTCTGGTATATTAGGTGTTTTATAATAAACTCCTATTAGTATTGTATTATTGTATTTGCCTCCATATATTTCTACCCACAGTGACTCCACATGTTCATGTCCCTCACTTATATCTTCTCGGACTGTGGGCTTCAGACAGGACTTTACATAAAGGCAGACCCCTCCCCCTCTCCGGTTTTGATGATCCTTTCTAAACAGACTGTAACCTTGTACATTGCCTGCCCAGTCATAGCCATCATCCAGCCATGTCTCAGTTATTCCCACTATGTCATAGTTCTCCTCACACATCCCTAATTCCAGTTCACTAGTTTTATAGTTTTATTAGTCAGGCTTCTGGCATTAGTATACATACAATTAAGAGGTTTATGTATATTTTTTACCCTACACCTTTCCTTCTAAACTGTTCTAGTCCCTCCTTCCATTCCTCCCCCAGTTCCACTACCTTGCCCCCGGTCTCTATCTGCACTATTTTCCCATCCTATAATGTAATTACCCTCCCCTTCAGTCTCTAGTTTAAACACTTCTCCAACCTGCTAGCCATCTTTCCCCCCCAACACAGCTGCCCCTTTCCGATTGAGGTGCAGCCCATCCCTACGATAGAGCCTGTAGACGACAGAGAAGTTGGCCCAGTTCTCCAAGAACCCAAACCCCTCCTTCCCTTCACCAGTTCTTGTGCCACTTGTTAACCTCCCTAATCTTCCGCTGCCTTTCTTGTGTGGCTTGTGGTACAGGTAGTATATCGGAAAACACTACCTTTTAGGTCCTTGCCCTCAGCTTGTGACATAAATCCCTAAAATCATTTTTAAGGACTCTCCACCTTCCTCTAACTTTGTCATTGGCACCGATATGGACCATGACCGCTGGGTCTTCTCCAGCCTCTCCCAGTAATCTGTCAACCCGATCCGCGATGTGTTGAACTCTAGCGCCAGGAAGACAACACACTGTTCGGCGATCATGGTATTTGTGACAGATTGCCCTTTCTGTACCCATAATAATAGAGTCTACCACTACCAACACCTCTCTGGCTAGCCCTGCTCTCCTTATCCTCTGCTTACTTGAGCTGACCTTCCCCTGACTGGCAGAGGAAGTGTCCGGCTGCAGCAGTGCTGTCCCTGAACAGACATCCCCCTCATCTGCCAACTGTGCAAACTTGTTGGGGTGTGACAGATCAGGGCTAGCCTCCCTTGCACTCTTCCCTCTACCCCGCTTTCTGTTACCCAGCTAGCTACCTCACTTTCCTCAGCCTCCTTGTTTTCACCCTTCCCCTCAACTACCCCATAAAGTGCTTGCTCAGTGAGCAGCAAACTCTTTTCCAAATTGTTAACGACTCTCAGTGTTGCAACTTGCCCGTTTAGATACTCAATTTGCGATTCCAAACGGGTAATTTGATCACATTTTGAACAATGATATACACCCTCGAACGGCTGTTCCAGGACTGCATACATCAGACAAGATGTGCACTGGACTGCGCTGTCAATTATTGAACACATACTAATGGGGATTAGTATTAGTATACATTAGTATACAATGAAAGTGGCCACCGTTATCAACAGTCCACCAGGACAACTGCAATCATCGGGTTGTCTTTCAGAAAATGTGATTGTAACTTTAGGCCTAAGTGGCATGTATGAACTCTTCATATGTTGAATGTTTATTTTTAAGAAGTGTGATCCACATTACTTTTTGATTGGTTCACACTGTCACCCACTAATATCAAGAAAATATATGTGTATGGGAGGTTAGTATGATTTAGTTTTTATTTGTACATGTGAAAACTGTGGAAATTGGACATTTTGCACCTCTGGTAGCTAGGTCAAACACCCCAGGCAGCGAAAGGGTTAATCCTTGGAAGACCTGCTCCCCCCAGGACCACAGTGACACTTATCAGTATCCACAATGACAGCCAATCAAATTAAGCAGATACAGTGCCTTGAAAACGTATTCATACTTTGAACTTTTCCACATTTTCTCATGTTAAGGGTCCATTCACACGTCCGTATTTGTTTTGCGGATCCGCAAAACACGAACAACGACAATGTGTCTTCGGCATTTTGCGGACCGCACATCGCCAGCACTCTCATAGAAAATGCCTTTTCTTGTTCGCCTATTTTTTGGGGGAACGGAAGTGCGGATCCGCAAATGCAGATTTGGACAGCACATTCCGGCCCCCAGGTGCAGAAATGGGGCTGCACCTGTTCCGCAAAATTGCGGACGTGTGAATGGATCCTAAACCTACAATCTTAAATGTATTTTATTAGGATATTATAGAAAATTATACATGGTTTTCAAATTTTTTTATAAAAAAAATATAATATAAATTGAGGTATTGAGTGTGTGGAGAACCACTTTTAATTTTTTTTTTTATAATGTTATGTGTGTTATGTACTGTGTAAGGGTGTTTTGTGAAGGATTTTTATGAGTTTAACCCCTTCTGTACCCTGCCATTTTTCACCTTAAGGACAAGGGAATTTTTTGCAAATCTGACATGTTTCACTTTATGTGGTGATCACTTTAAAACACTTTTACTTATCCAAGCCATTCTGAGACTGTTTTCTCGTCACATTGTACTTGACAGTGGTAAATTTGAGTAAAAATATAAAATTTTTATTTATAAACAAGATACCAAATTTAACAAAAATTTGGAAAAATTATCAATTTATCAAAATTTCAATTTCTCAGTTTTTAAAACAGATAGTGATACCTCCTAAAAATAGTTATTACTTTACATTTCCCATATGTCTACTTTATGTCTGGATCATTTTGTAAATTACATTTTCTTCTTTTGGGACGTTAGAAGTCTTAGAAGTAAAACTTTATATTTTTCAGAAAATTTACAAAACCTACTTTTTAAGGACCAGTTCAGGACTTTAGTCGCTTTGTGAGGCTTACATAATAGAAACCACACCAAAATGGCCCCATTTTAGAAACTACACACACCAAGGTATTCAAAACTGATTTTACAAAGTTTGCTAACCCTTTAGGTGTTCCACAAGAATTAAAGGAAAATGTAGGTGAAATTTCAGAATTTCACTTTTTTGGCAGATATCATTGGCTGGCAGGCTGGCGATTTTCAAAAAAAACAATCACAAGTCATATAACAGATCATATTAGTAAATATGATCTGTTATATGGCTTGTCTGCTCCTCTGCTGGTCCTTTTCGTCGGTTGGATCCAGCAGAGGAGCAGACTGAACTGAGAGTAGCACCAACAGTACACTTTAGCCCCAGATCACCCCCTGCACCCCAATTAACCCTTTGATCACCCCCGGTCAATCACCTAGTGAAAGGAAAAAAGTGATCAGTGTAAACTGTCACTTTTTTTTCCCACTGGTATTGACTGATAGGTTTTAGGATAGTTTAGGCCCCTTGGTTAGGTAGTTTAGGGATCAGTTAGCGCCCAGCCCACCGCACCGCAGTCACTTATTCGCTGTTTAGCGTATCGCTAATCAGCATTTGTACTTTTATAGTATCTGTAAGTGATCAAAACTGATCACAGTCAGATCTATAATAGTATTAGTGTCACCTTAGCTCACCCTCCACCCAAAACGCAGTGTTTGCCCGATCAGGCCTGATCGGTCGCCCACACGTGCGTTCCCCCACGCCCGCCCCACCGCAGTGACAATAAAAATTTATTTTTTGATCACTGCACATTCACTTTACACGCACTGCGGCGATAAAAAAATCAGTTTTGATATTTTTTATCAACCGCAGCGGCCTCCGGTACTTCGCTAGCCTCCCCTTTGTAAGACAGGCTTGCTTTTTTTCTTGGGTAGTCTCAGGGAATACCCCTAAATTTAGTAGTCCAAAATGTCAAACAGGGGGTATTCTTCTGAAGAGGCCTACAGGATTCTGACCCAGTCGGATGAGAAATGGGAACCCTCATCTGACAAATCTAGCGGGTCAGAATATGAACCTGTAGAAAGCAGTGGCTCTCTGACCCAAAGTTCGGACGAGGAGGTGGAGGTCCCTGATAGCACCAGGCGTACCAGGCCCTGTGTCGCTAGACCACAGGTTGTGCAGGATCCGCTTCAAGAGCAGCAGAGTGGGGCAGGCGCTGCCGGATCACGTGGTGAGGCATACACCAGCAGAGCAGCCCTCCCTGGACCTAGTACCAGCACTGCCGTACAACATGGTGACGTGGCGAGCACCAGAAGGGCAGTTGAAGCTGGTACGGTGGCACGTGCAGTAGTTACCCCGTCGCAGCCACCGCACAGACAGGCCCGTAGAGCCCCTAGAATCCCTGAGGTGCTGGCAAACCCTGATTGGCAGTCACCAACTTCAGCCGCACCATTAGTTCCCCCTTTCACCGCCCAGTCTGGAGTTCGGGTTGAGACGGCTCAGATCGGTTCGGCCCTGGGATTTTTTGAGCTGTTCTTGACTGCGGAGCTCTTGGACTTAGTCGTGGCAGAGACAAACCGGTATGCCACACAATTTATATCCGCCAACCCGGGAAGCTATTATGCCCAGCCTTTCCGGTGGAAACCAGTCCAAGTTTCCGAAATAAAAAATTTTCTGGGCCTTCTCCTCAACATGGGTCTAACTAAAAAGCAGGAATTGCGGTCATATTGGTCCACGAACCCAATTCATCACATGCCCATGTTACATAGTAACATAGTAACATAGTACATAAGGCCGAAAAAAGACATTTGTCCATCCAGTTCGGCCTGTCATCCTACAAGTTGATCCAGAGGAAGGCAAAAAAACCCTGTGAGGTAGAAGCCAATTTTCCTCACTTTAGGGGAATAAAAAATTCCTTCCCGACTCCAATCAGGCAATCAGAATAACTCCCTGGATCAACGACCCCTCTCTAGTAGCTATAGCCTGTAATATTATTACACTCCAGAAATACATCCAGGCCCCTCTTGAATTCCTTTATTGTACTCACCATCACCACCTCCTCAGGCAGAGAGTTCCATAGTCTCACTGTTCTCTGTTGCTATGTCCAGGGCACGTTTTGAGACCATCCTGCGTTTCCTGCACTTTAGCGACAACACCACCTCCCGTCCCAGAGGCCACCCAGCTTTTGACCGGCTCCACAAAATTCGGCCCCTCATAGACCATTTCAACCAGAAATTTGCAGATTTGTATACCCCCGAGCAAAACATCTGCGTAGACGAGTCCCTAATACATTTTACCGGGAGCAGTGGGAAGACAGTCTGGGACTTGGTGTCACCCTTATTCGGCAAGGGGTACCATCTTTATGTGGACAATTTCTACACAAGTGTGGCCCTCTTTAGGCATTTGTTTCTAGAACGGATTTGCGCCTGTGGCACCGCGCGAACTAGTCGCGTGGGCTTCCCCCAACGGCTTGTAACCACCCGTCTTGCAAGGGGGGAGAGGGCTGCCTTGTGTAACCAAGAACTGCTCACGGTGAAATGGAGAGACAAGCGTGATGTTTACATGCTCTCCTCCATTCACGCAGACACGACAATCCAAATTGAGCGAGCAACCCGTGTCATTGAAAAGCCCCTCTCAGTCCACGACTATAATTTGCTCATGGGAGGGGTGGACTTCAATGACCAGATGTTGTCTCCGTATTTAGTTTCCCGACGCACCAGACGCTGGTATAAGAAGGTGTCTGTATATTTAATTCAATTGGCTCTGTACAATAGTTTTGTTCTCTACAGTAAGGCTGGGAGAACAGGATCCTTCCTCAAATTCCAGAAAGAGATCATTGAGAACCTCCTTTATCCAGGAGGTTCCGTGGCCCCATCCACCAGTGTAGTTAGCCGTCTTCACGAGCGACATTTCCCCAGTGTCGTTCCTGGTACCTCAACCCAACCGTCACCCCGAAAAAAATGTCGTGTCTGTAGCAGGAGTGGAATAAGGCGTGACACCCGCTATTTCTGTCCTGACCACCCTGCCCTATGCTTTGGAGAGTGTTTCCGGAAGTACCACACACAGGTACACTTAGCATAGGGATTGCATCTCACAGGACAGGCACACAGGGCTATTAGGGCCCTTTTACTCACAGCTGCTGCAAACCTCTCCTTTCACCTGGCATAAAGTGCATAACGTACTTCGCCACATCTTTGGGCGATTTGCGCTTTGCACATTGTCCCATGGGGAAGGAGAGGTTTGTTCTATAAAGGTAAAAAAAACGAAACAAAAAAAAAAATACCGGTAAGTATAAAAGTTAACGTTCAGTTAAAAAAGTTAAAAAAAAGTTTATATGTTCTGTTCAAAAGTTAATAAAATTATTGTGTTGCGGCCTGGTTTTTTCTTTTTTCTTTTGTGTTTTGGGGTGTCATTTTACATATACCCATGCTGGGTGAGAGAAATATCTTGGCAAAAGACAACTTTTCCCATTTTTTTTATACAAAGTTGTCTTTTGCCAAGATATTTCTCTCACCCAGCATGGGTATATGTAAAATGACACCCCAAAACACATTCCCCAACTTCTCCTGAATACGGAGATACCACATGTGTGACACTTTTTTGCAGCCTAGGTGGGCAAAGGGGCCCACATTCCAAAGAGCACCTTTCGGATTTCACTGGCCATTTTTTACAGAATTTGATTTCAAACTCCTTACCACACATTTGGGCCCCTAGAATGCCAGGGCAGTATAACTACCCCACAAGTGACCCCATTTTGGAAAGAAGACACCCCAAGGTATTTCGTGAGGGGCATGGCGAGTTCCTAGAATTTTTTATTTTTTGTCACAAGTTAGTGGAATATGAGACTTTGTAAGAAAACAAAAAAAAATAAAAAATCAGCATTTTCCGCTAACTTGTGACAAAAAATAAAAAGTTCTATGAACTCACTATGCCCATCAGCGAATACCTTAGGGTGTCTACTTTCCGAAATGGGGTCATTTGTGGGGTGTTTGTACTGTCTGGCCATTGTAGAACCTCAGGAAACATGACAGGTGCTCAGAAAGTCAGAGCTGCTTCAAAAAGCGGAAATTCACATTTTTGTACCATAGTTTGTAAACGCTATAACTTTTACCCAAACCATTTTTTTTTTACCCAAACATTTTTTTTTTTATCAAAGACATGTATAACAATAAATTTAGAGCAAAATTTATATATGGATGTCATTTTTTTTGCAAAATTTTACAACTGAAAGTGAAAAATTTCATTTTTTTGCAAAAAAATCGTTAAATTTCGATTAATAACAAAAAAAGTAAAAATGTCAGCAGCAATGAAATACCACCAAATGAAAGCTCTATTAGTGAGAAGAAAAGGAGGTAAAATTCATTTGGGTGGTAAGTTGCATGACCGAGCAATAAACGGTGAAAGTAGTGTAGGTCAGAAGTGTAAAAGGTGGCCTGGTCTTTCAGGGTGTTTAAGCCATAGGGGCTGAGGTGGTTAATGAGCTGGAGGAGAGGGAGGAGAAAAGGTTGGAACTTGTCAATACAGGACGCAAAGACAAGCCTTTTACTCCTCCCATAACTACAAGCTACGCCCATGAATAATGAAGATAAATAAATTTTTTGTAGAGTGTATTTACTGTGTGTATTATATGTTATCTTATGGAAACGGAGAAAGCTTTTAATAAATAGTATAACACTGGGAAACCTGGGCACATCCGCAAACAAAATACCAAAAAATATTAAGTGAATTATAAACCAGAATACAACATAGGGTATATAAAAAAAATTGTGAATAATTCTGCAATATTGATGGTGTTAAAGAGGACCTTTCACTAGAATAAAACATCTAAACTAACTATACAGACATGGAGAGCGGCGCCCAGGGATCTCCCTGGACTTACTGTTATACCTGGGCGCCACTCCGTTCTCCCGGTATAGCCTCTGGTATCTTTATAGTTAGGCTCCACCCCGGGGAACCTGCCGGCGTCTCATTCTCCCATGCTATAGCGCTGGCCAATCGCAGAGCTCAGCCCAAAGCCAGAGAGAAAAAAAAGCCTCTCAGGCTATGAGCTGAGCGCTGCGATTGGCCAGCGCTACAGCATGGGAGAATGAGACGCCGGCAGGTTCCCCTGGGTGGAGCCTAACTATGAAGATACCGGAGGCTATACTGGGAGAACGGAGCGGCGCCCAGGTATAACAGTAAGTGCAGGGAGATCCCTGGGCGCCGCTCTCCATGTCTGTATAGTTAGTTTAGATGTTTTATTCTAGTGAAAGGTCCTCTTTAAGTGTGACTATAATCAAAAGTGTATGATCAAATTGATATTATTGGTTAAAAGGTTTATATTGAAGATGATCTCAACAAATGAAAGTATATCAACCCCATAAGAATCTCTGCCGTACATGTACGGCACTGGTGATCGTGACTTAAGGACCAGCGCTGTACATGTACGGTGGGCTTATAGGGCGGGTGCAGGAGCAGCGCCTACCCGATCAGTGGCAGGGGTTCGGCAGTCACCGATAGCTGGATCCCTGCTGTATGCGCCAGCATCGGTGAAAACACTGATGCTGGCACATTAACCCTCGCACTGCCACGTTCAACACAGACCGCGGCAAGTGTGGGATCCTGCCAGGTGCGGGGTGGCCATCGGGTCCCCGCGCTGCTGTGACAGGGACCCGATGGCAGCCCGATGCCTTCCTTAGGCATCGTGGCTGCCTTCCGTGACAGCCTGTGAGATCCAGCCCCCTGGAGATAAACTCTATATAAAGTGCTTATGCTTGAAAGCGTATTTCTTAAAGGAGTAAAACGTCCTGAAGACGATGGATAAAGTCAATATAACTTCAAACAGGCTGATGCATATAGAACAATTAGATTCTGATAAAACCTGCCAGTCAAGGGGACCCACAGCAATAGTTAAATCCAAACAGAGTTCGGTAAAAAAAATAAAGTGTGTTAAAAAAGCCATTTTTTGTCACCTTATATCACAAAAAAGTGTAATACCAAGCAATCAAAAATCATATGCACCCTAAAATAGTACCATGCAAACTGTCATCTCATACCGAAAAAAATGAGCCCCTACATAAGACAGTCGCACAAAAAATCTTTCAGAATATGGAGACACAAAAGTTATTTTTTTTCAAAAATGCTTTATGTAAAACTGAAACAAACAACCAAAAAAAGTAGTCATATTTGGTATTGCTGTGTCCGTAACAACCTGCTCTGTAAAAATACCATATGATCTAACCTGTCAGATGAACAATGTAAATAACAAAAAATAAAAACGGTGCCAAAAAGCAATTTTTTGTTACCTTGACACAAAAAGAGTAATATCGAGCAACCAAAAATCATATGTACCCTAATATAGTACCAACAAAACTGCCACCTTACCCGTATTTTCCAAAATGGGGTCATTTTTTTGGAGTTTCTACTCTAGGAGTGCATCAGGGGGGCTTCAAATGGGATATGGCATCTAAAAACCAGTACAGCAAAATCTGCCTTCCAAAAACCATATGGCATTCCTTTCCTCTTATGCCCTGCCGTGTGCCCGTACAGCAGTTTACGACCACATATGGGGTGTTTCTGTAAACTACAGAATCAGGGCAATAAATATTAAGTTTTGTTTGGCTGTTAACCCTCGCTTTGTTAGGAACAAAATGAATTAAAATGGAAAATCTACCAAAAAAGTGAAATTTTGAAATTTACATTTTTCTTTAATTCCTAAAGGGTTAAGAAAGTTTGTTAAATTAGTTTTGATCACCTTGAGGGGCGGAGTTTCTAAAATGGGGCCATTTATAGGTGGTTTCTATTATATAAGCCTCACAAAGTGACTTCAGACCTGAACTGGTCCTTAAAAAGTGGGTTTTATTAATGTTCTGAAAAAATGTCAAGATTTGCTTCTGAACTTCTAAGCCTTTTAACGTCCCAAAAAAAGAAAATGTAATTTACAAAATGAGCCAACCATGAAGTAGACATATGGGAAATGTAAAGTAATAACTATTTTAGGAGGTATCACTATCTGTTTTAAAAGCAGAGAAATTGAAATTTTGAAAATTGCGAATTTTTCCAAATGTTTGGTAAATTTGGGATTTTTTCATAAATAAAAATGAAATATTTTTACTCAAATTTACCACCGTCATGAAGTACAATATATGACGAGAAAACAAACAATCTCAGGCCTGGGTAAGTAAAAGTGTTTTAAAGTTATCTCCACATAAAGTAACACTTGCCAGATTTGCATAAAATTGCCAGGTCCTTAACCACCTCAGCTTAGGGCTCTTTCACACCTGCGTTGTTGTCTTCCGGCATAGAGTTCCGTCGTCGGGGCTCTATGCCGGAAGAATCCTGATCAGGATTATCCTAATGCATTCTGAATGGAGAGAAATCCGTTCAGGATGCATCAGGATGTCTTCAGTTCCGGAACGGAACGTTTTTTGGCCGGAGAAAATACCGCAGCATGCTGCGCTTTTTGCTCCGGCCAAAAATCCGGAACACTTGCCGCAAGGCCGGATCCGGAATTAATGCCCATTGAAAGGCATTGATCCGGATCCGGCCTTAAGCTAAACGTCGTTTCGGCGCATTGCCGCATCCGACATTTAGCTTTTTCAGAGTGGTTACCATGGCTGCCGGGACGCTAAAGTCCTGGCAGCCATGGTAAAGTGTAGTGGGGAGCGGGGAGCAGTGTACTTACCGTCCGTGCGGCTCCCCGGGCGCTCCTGAGTGACGTCAGGGCGCCCCAAGCGCATGGATCATGTGATCACATGGATCACGTCATCCATGCGCATGGGGCGCTCTGACGTCACTCTGGAGCGCCCCGGGAGCCGCACGGACTGTAAGTATACTGCTCCCCCGCTCCCCACTACTACTATGGCAACCAGGACCTTAATAGCGTCCTGGGTGCCATAGTAACACTGAACGCATTTGGAAGACGGTTCCGTCTTCAAATGCTTTCAGTACACTTGCGTTTTTCCGGATCCGGAGTGTAATTCCGGCAAGTGGAGTACACGCCGGATCCGGACAACGCAAGTGTGAAAGAGGCCTTAAACACCCTTAATGACCAGACCACTTTTTACAATTCTGCACTACACTACTTTCACCGTTTATTGGTCAGTCATGCAACTTACCACCCAAATGAATTTTACCTCCTTTTCTTCTCACTTAATAGAGCTTTCATTTGGTGGTATTTCATTGCTGCTGACATTTTTACTTTTTTTGTTATTAATCGAAATTTAATGAAATTTTTGCAAAGAAAATGACATTTTTCACTTTTAGTTGTAAATTTTTTTTTAAAAAACGACATCCATATATAAATTTTTCTCTAAATTTATTGTTCTACATGTCTTTGATAAAAAAAAAATGTTTGGGTAAAAGTTATAGCGTTTACAAACTATGGTACAAAAAGCCGGAATTAGACTTACCGGTAATTCATTTTCCACGGATCCACCATGACGACCCAGAGAGATTGACCCCTGACCTCTGTAGGGGCAGGAACAGAGATAGGTTTAAAAGGACCCCTCCCACCACCATTCACCAGTGAGTTCCAGATTATAGTGCTACAACCACTGGTTACCAGTGAAACAACTCCAAGTGTTTTTTTTTTTTTCCTGGTATTAACTCATACCAAGACATTGGAATAATATATATATATATATATATATATATATATTTTTTTTTTATATATATAGGGCGGGATATCATGCAGTCATGGTGGATTCGTGGAAAATGAATTACCGGTAAGTCTAATTCCGGCTTTCCACTTCACCACCATGACGGCCCAGAGAGACATAACAGATTATATACGTCTTAGGGTGGGGCAACGGCCTGAAGGACCTTGCGACCAAATGCGAGGTCGGAAGACCTGGATAAGTCGAGCCTATAATGTTTAATGAAGGTGTTTACATTAGACCAAGTTGCAGCCCGGCATATTTGATCTAGGGAAGCGCCTGCCCTTTCAGCGAAAGAGGCAGATATAGCTCTTGTGGAGTGAGCCCGAATGACTTCTGGACAATTGATGCCTTCGATTTTGTAGCAGTCTGTAATAGTCTGTTTTACCCATCGGGCAATGGTAGATCTGGAAGCTGCCCTCCCCTTATTTTTACCACAGAAGAGCACTAGTAAGTTGTCCACCTTTCTCAGGTCTCTAGTGACCTCTAGGTATTTCAGTACTGTTTGTTTGACGTCCAGGGTATGGAAACGTTCCTCTCCTGGATTTTTAGGATTCACACAAAAGGAGGGAAGAATGATCTCCTGGTCTCTATGGAAGTCTGTTACTACCTTTGGCAAAAATGTCGGGTCTAACCTCAAGGTAATACGATCCTCCTGTATTGTGAGATATGCTTGTCTTATTGACAATGCCTGGATCTCACTCAGTCTTTTTGCCGATGTTATGGCTATAAGAAAAGCCACCTTCTGAGAAAGATTCTTCAGAGAACATGCGTCCACGGGTTCATAAGGTGGACCTGTGAGTCCTCTAAGGACAATGTTTAAGTCCCAGGTAGGCACCTTTGATTTGAGAGATGGTCTTAGTCTGGCTGCGGACCTCAGGAATCTTTGGATCCATCTATGGCTGGCTAATTCGGAATCGAAATAGGCACTAAGCGCTGAGACCTGGACTCTCAGGGTGGAAGGACTTAACCCTAACTCTAGTCCCTTTTGAAGGAAATCCAGAATCTTCTGTATATTTGGTCTGGTTTGGTCTGGGGCCTCGTCGCCTGACCAGGTACAGAATCTTTTCCAGATCTTAAAATAAATGGCGTTAGTCACCTTCTTTCTGCTGGCCTTTAAGGTAGATATAACACCCTCAGAGAGACCTCTCTGTCTCAGGAGGTTAGACTCAGGATCCAGGCCGAGAGTTTGAAGATTTCCGGATGAGGATGGAGAACCGGCCCCTGGATCAGGATATCCTTTCTCCCTGGGAGAATAAAAGCTTCCTGTGGGGAGAGCTTGGTTAGAATTGAGAACCAGCTCCTCTTGGGCCAGCAGGGGGTGACCAGGATAACTCTGGCTCTGTCCCTGATGATTTTTTGGAGAACCCTTGGGATTAATGGGAACGGAGGGAAGGCATATGCAAGGTCCCAGTCCCAGTGCAGGGAGAAGGCGTCGATCGCTAGGGGCCTGTCCCTTGGGTTTAGGGAGCAAAAGGTTGATACCTTTGCGTTTTTCCTTGTAGCGAAGAGATCTACCACTGGAAGGCCCCATCTCTGGACAATCAGATTGAAGATCTCGATGTTTAAGGACCATTCTCCCTGGTCTATGGTAGTCCTGCTGAGGAAGTCCGCCGCACAGTTTAGGCTTCCTTTTAAATGAACTGCCGATATTGATCTTACATTTTTTTCCCCCCAGAGGAAGATTTTTCTGGACAGACCTTCCAGTTTTTGAGACCGTGTGCCCCCCTGATGCTTGAGGTAGGACACGGTCGTTACATTGTCTGAATAGACCTTTATATGTTGGTTCCTTAGTTTTGGAGCGGCTGCTCGTATTGTTTCCCAAACTGCCCTGAGCTCCCTGTAGTTGGAGGACTGAGCTGCAATTTCCAGAGGCCAGTCTCCCTGGTAGAGATCGGAGTGGATTTTTGCACCCCACCCTTTTATGCTGGCATCGGTCTGAATATGTACTGCTGGGGTCTTGAACCACACCATGCCTTTTTTTAAATTTTTTGTTTGAAGCCACCACCGGACTGAAGATTTTATGTGGCCCAGGATCAGGATCTTCCTGTCTAAAGAGGTCAGATTTTTGTCCCACTTTCTTAGAAGCCAGGACTGAAGGGCTCTGTAATGGGCCTGGCACCACGGGACTGCTACGATGCAGGCTGTCATCTGACCTAAAAGGCTCATTGTTTCTCTGAACGAGAAGGAGCGACGTCTCAGGAAGGCCCTGATTGATGACTGTAGGTTCTGGATTCTTTCTGCTGGAAGGAAGGTTGTTTGTTTTTCCGAATCTAGCAAAACCCCCAGGAACTTTACCCTGGTATTCGAAACTAGGGATGACTTTTTTAGGTTTATAACCCAACCTAGATATGTCAGAAGGGAACAGAAGGTTTCTCGATCTGCTATTGATTGATCCACCGTGTTTGAAATTATTAGAAAATCGTCTAGATAAGGGACGACCGTCACCCCCTGAGGTCTCAGGGAGGCGACCATCTCTACCACCAGCTTCGTGAAAATCCTTGGGGCTGAGGCCAGCCCGAAGGGAAGAGCCACGAACTGGAAGTGGTGAACAGACCCTCTGTGATCCCTTACTGCAAAACGCAGGAACTTCTGAGACTGGGAGTGAATGGGAACATGATAGTATGCGTCCTTCAGGTCGATTGTTCAGAGAAACGCGTCCCTTTGAATTAAGGGGATGGTAGAATTTAAAGATTCCATCTTGAACCTTTTGTAGATCACAAATTTGTTTAGCCTCTTGAGGTTTATGATCATGCGGAAGGAGCCCCCCGGCTTTTTTACCAAGAAAAGGCTGGAGTAGAACCCCCGCCCCCGTTGAGGCACGGGAACCGGAATTACTACTCCCAGGTCCAGGAGATTCTGGACCTCCTTCCAGATCTGTCTGTGCTGAAAAGGAGAAGGGTGGTGAGAAATCAGAAATACATCTGGAGGGGGGGAAGATAACTCTATCCTGTATCCCGACTTGACAAGATTTTGCGCCCAGAGGCTCGGAGAAGTCTGCTGCCACTGAGCAAAATGTTGGGATAGTCTTCCCCCTATCCTGGCGTCACTGTTTCTCGCCGCCCTTGTTTTTGGGATTAAGGAGGTACCCTCTACCCCTCCCCCCTTTTGGGTAACTCCAACGTCCGGTCTTTCCTTTACCACGAAAGGAACTATTCTGGTTATATTGACCACGAAAGGAGGGTTTCTTTTTAGGGGTCTTATCCTCAGGGAACCCTTTCTTTTTATCAGTAGCCTTCTCGAGGATCGTGTCTAATACGGGACCAAACATGTATTCACCCGAGAAGGCTATAGAACACAACTTCATCTTGGAAGAGATGTCTCCCGACCAAGATTTCATCCAAAGGGTGGATCCTTGGCTGAAAATCTAATTGTCTCTGCGGAGGCGTCCGCTAAGAAACCCGTGGCAGATTTAAGTAAGGGAATAGAATCTAGTATCTGTTCCCTGGGAGTTTTACTGCTTAGATGACCTTCTAACTCATTCAGCCACAGGTACATAGACTGAAGTAGCGGCTATGTTTGTCTTGACACTAAACATAGCTGCCTCCCAGGACCTTTTTAATAAGCTGTCAGCCTTCCTTTCCATAGTGTCCCTTAACTGACAGGAGTCTTCAAATGGAAGTGAGGTTTTCTTATTGACTTTCGCCACCTGGACGTCAATTCGAGGGTCTGATGGGTCAAATGCAAGGCGGTTTCTGAATTCCTTGGAAATTCCTAGCTTCTTTTCAGGATGGGCCCATTCATCCATCACCATCTCCTTAATGTTCTCGTTTATGGGGAATACCCTGGAGCGTTTGACCCTCAATCCCCCAAACATCTCTTCCTGAACTGTATGGGGTTGCTGAATGTCCTCCACCCCCATGGTATCCCTGACAGCCTTTAAAAGGTCACTCATTTCACTGGGAGTGAAGAAAAATTTTCTAGAGTCCTCTACGATCTCGCCTTCAGATAGGGGGTCGTCGTCCTCTTTTTTAGAGGATGAGGCCTCGTCTTCTAAATCCTCGGAGTCAGAGGGAATGTCCGCCCCCCTGGGTCTTTTAGGTGGGCGAATCCCTCTGGTATCCTCACGGAGGGAGGCCAGTGAGGACCTAACCTCCTCCTGAATCATGGATCTAAACTCCTGCATAATTGAGGGCTGTTCGTTTCTCACTATTTTAGAAATGCAATGCTTGCAAAGCTTTTTAGTATAGTCCTCAGGAAGCCTGACGGAGCACTGGATGCATTTGGCGGTCCTTTTTCCTTTTTTTAAAGTAAGTTTGGCCTAAAGTGAGAGAGGCAGCCCATTAAATTTATGTCAGTCTAGTATAGGAGCATAATTAGATGCAGTATACCAGCAGACACACCAGGGGGAGGGGAACAGTGGTTACCTCTAAGCACCCACCCACCCCCCCCCCGCCACCTGTGAAGCTGCCGACTTGCCCAGGTGGGCTACTCACGCAGGAGTGCTCTGGAGCGGTCTGCTCCTGCTGTGGCTCCTTCTCCTGGTCCGACCTGTTCCGGTCAGATCACGATGCAGAGAGAGCGCAACGGGAAGGTGCTTGTTAGCATTTTTTATAGGAGCTCGTCTACTTCCGGGTTCCGTCCGGCGGCCCGGAAGTGACGTCAGACGCGCGCGACAGCGCAGAGCGTCTTTCCGGTCGGCTACTTCCCAGGAGGCAGGCGACTCAGCGGCAGCACAGGGCAGGCTTCCCACAACAGGGAGCGTGACCCTGGCGTCTCCCTGTCAGCTTTAGAACAAAGTCCGCCGGAGAGCAGGGGACGCAGCTCTGGGTGAAAGGACCCGCAAGGGAGGCAAGAAACACCACCGATGCGGTCACCCAGGTACTCTAAAAATAATAAAACGAGGTCCACTTCACCTCCCTGAAAGCCAGAGAGGACTTTTCTCTGTCCTGGCCGCTATAGGGGCAGGAACACACTGGTGAATGGTGGTGGGAGGGGTCCTTTTAAACCTATCTCTGTTCCTGCCCCTACAGAGGTCAGGGGTCAATCTCTCGGGGCCGTCATAGTGGTGAAGTGGAAATGTGAATTTCCGCTTTTTGTAGCAGCTCTGACTTTCTGAGCACCTGTCATGTTTCCTGATGTTCTACAATGCCCAGACAGTAGAAAAACCCCACAAATAACCCCATTTCGGAAAGTAGACACCCTAAGGTATTCGCTGATCGGCATAGTGAGTTCATAGAACTTTTTATTTTTTGTCACAAGTTAGCGGAAAATTAAGATTTTTTTATTTTTTTTCACATACAAAGTCTCATATTCCACTAACTTGTGACAAAAAATAAAAACTTCCATGAACTCACTATGCCCATCACGAAATACCTTGGGGTGTCTTCTTTCCAAAATGGGGTCACTTGTGGGGTAGTTATACTGCCTAGGCATTTTAGGGGCCCTAATGTGTGGGAAGTAGTTTGAAATCAAAATGTGTAAAAAATGCCCTGTGAAATCCTAAAGGTGCTCTTTGGAATGTGGGCCCATTTGCCCACCTAGGCTGCAAAAAAGTGTCACACATGTGGTATCGCCGTACTCAGGAGAAGTTGGGCAATGTGTTTTGGGGTGTCATTTTACATATACCCATACTGGGTGAGAGAAATATCTCGGCAAAAGACAACTTTTGCAATTTTTTTTATACAAAGTTGGCATTTGATATTTATCTCACCCAGCATGGGTATATGTAAAATGACACCCCAAAACACATTGTCCAACTTCTCCAACTTCTCCTGAGTACGGCGATACCACATGTGTGACACTTTTTGCAGCCTAGATGCGCAAAGGGGCCCAAATTCCTTTTAGGAGGGCATTTTTAGACATTTGGATCCCAGACTTCTTCTCACGCTTTAGGGCCCCTAAAATGCCAGGGCAGTATAAATACCCCACATGTGACCCCATTTTGGAAAAAAGACACCCCAAGGTATTTAATGAGGGGCATGGCGAGTTCATAGAATTATTATTTTTTTTTGGCACAATTTAGCGGAAATTGTTTTTTTTTTTTTTTTCTCACAAAGTCTCCCTTTCCGCTAACTTGTGACAAAAAATAAAATTTTACATGAACTCCCCATGCCCTTCACAAAATACCTTGAGGTGTCTTCTTTCCAAAATGGGGTCACATGTGGGGTATTTATACTGCCCTGGCATTTTAGGGGTTCTAAAGCGTGAGAAGAAGTCTGGAATATAAATGTCTAAAAAATTATACGCATTTGGATTTTGTGAGGGGTATGGTGAGTTCATGTGAGATTTTATTTTTTGTCACAAGATAGTGAAATATGAGACTTTGTAAGAAAAAACAAAAAAACAAAAAAATAAAATTTCCGCTAACTTGTGCCAAAAAAAAAGTCTGAATGGAGACTTACAGGGGGGTGATCAGGGAGTCTATATGGGGTGATCACCACCCTGTCATTGATCACCCCCCTGTAAGTCTCCATTCAGAGGTCCGCATGTGTTTTGCGGATCCACGGATCCATGGATCGGATCCGCAAAACACATACGGACGTCTGAATGGAGCCTTACAGGGGGTGATCAATGACAGGGGGGTGATCCGGGAGTCTATATGGGGTGATCACCACCCTGTCATTGATCAACCCCCTGTAAGTCTCCATTCAGAGGTCCATATGTGTTTTGCAGATCCACGGATCGGCTCCGCAAAACACATACGGACGTCTGAATGGAGCCTTACAGGTGGGTGATCAATGACAGGGGGGTGATCAGGGAGTCTATATGGGGTGATCACCCCCCTGTAAGGCTCCATTCAGAGGCCCGTATGTGTTTTGCGGATCCACGGATCGGATCCGCAAAACACATACGGACGTCTGAATGGAGCCTTACAGGGGGGTGATCAATGACAGGGGGGTGATCAGGGAGTCTATATGGGGTGATCAACCCCCTGTAAGGCTCCATTCAGACGTCCGTATGTGTTTTGCGGATCCGATCCATGGATCCGCAAAACACATACGGACCTCTGAATGGAGCTAGCCTTACAAGGGGGTGATCAATGACAGGGGGTGATCAGGGAGTCTATATGGGGTGATCACCCCCCTGTCATTGATCACCCCCCTGTAAGGCTCCATTCAGACGTCCGTATGTGTTTTGCGGATCCGATCCATGTATCCGTAATACACATACGGACATCTGAATGGAGCCTTACAGGGGGGTGATCAATGACAGGGGGGTGATCAGGGAGTCTATAAGGGGTGATCAGGGGTTAATAAGGGGTTAATAAGTGACAGGGGGGGGGGGTGTAGTGTAGTGTGGTGCTACTTATTACAGAGCTGCCTGTGTCCTCTGGTGGTCGATCCAAGCAAAAGGGACCACCAGAGGACCAGGTAGCAGGTATATTAGACGCTGTTATCAAAACAGCGTCTAATATACCTGTTAGGGGTTAAAAAAAAATTGCATCTACAGCCTGCCAGCGAACGATCGCCACTGGCAGGCTGCAGATCCACTCGCTTACCTGCAGTTCCTGTGAACGCGCGCGCCTGTGTGCGCGCGTTCACAGGAAATCTCGCGAGATGGCGCACGCATGCGTCCAGGAGGAATGACTCGACCGCCACCAGGACGCATCCGTGCGTTAGGCGGTCGGTAAGCAGTTAAGGTGAAAAATGGCAGGGTCTTTAAGGGTTTAATCCATTCAAGACCCTGCCAATTTTAATCTTTTTGACCTTGGCTATTTTTACAAATATGACGTGTCACTTTGTGTGGTAATGACTTTGGAATGCTTTTACTTATCCAAGGTTTTCTCGTGACACATTTTACTTCATGTAAGTTGTCCTGTTCTCACAACATGTACCCCCGGGGTCTGTATGCAGTTCAACAGGCAGATATCACCATTCTACTAGTTAATAAGATGAGACTTGTTTCTGTAGTCTGGTTTTTATTAACCGGCAGTAGATAAGGTAAACTATAGGAAAATGAACATACAAGAACTGAGTATACGGTACAGTGTACACAAAACTAATACAAAAACATGAATTAATCCCTTACCGACGATGCTTAGTAGGAGACACACAATGAGTAGCTGCTCCTTCCATGAGGTGAGGAGAAAAGGAAGCAGGAGCCTGTCTCTTTCCCAGAAAGCACTGTGAGCAGGAAGTCAGGTGACCTAATGAATATGCATAACTTAACAAGGCAAAAGATGCACTTACAGATAAAGGTCACTAGATGGTGCTGAAGGCACACAAATGAACAGACTATGCAATAGTGTAGACAGCACACTCCCCGCTTGACATCAGCCGATGTCACTATTAGAGTCCTCAACAGATAACAGTAGGATTAGTTCGGAAGTAGGTCTGATAAACAGTTTGGTCTCATTTTGTTTGAAAATCTTGACCTCAACTTTAAGGACATGTCCGTCTTCACTTGGAAACACTTTAGTAATGAGGCCCAAAGGCCAATGATTTCTTTGAGCCTGAGAGTCTTTAACAAGAACAATGTCATCAGGTTTTAGGTTGGGCTTAACTGTGTGCCATTTGGTTCTTGTCTGTAAGGTGGGAAGATATTGCTTCTTCCACCTATTCCAGAAAGTATCAGCAAGGCCTTGCACTTGTCTCCATTGGCGTTTGTAGAGATCTTTGGTGCCGAACTCTCCAGAAGGGGCACTCACTATTCCAGTATTTTGGGTAAGTAGAGAGGCAGGTGTAAGCAGTATTGGATCTCCTGGGTCATTTGATATTGGAGCCAAGGGTCTGGCATTGATAATGGCTGAGACTTCGGCCATAAAGGTTGTAAGGCATTCATGAGAGAGTCTAGTATTGCCCACTTGTAGGAAGATAGAGTTCAAGATTCTGCGGGCTATACCAATCATTCTTTCCCAGGCTCCTCCCATGTGAGAAGAATGAGGGAAATTGAAAATCCAAGTGCATCCTTGCTCACTAAGGAATCTTTTTACACTGTTATTATCCAAGTTGAAGAGAATCTTTAGCTCGTTAGCAGCTCCAACAAAGTTTGTGCCTCTGTCAGAGCGGATTTGTTTTACAGGACCTCTGATTGCTATAAAGCGCCTGAGGGCATTTATGAAGCTAGAAGTGTCCATAGACTCAATAACTTCAATGTGGACGGCTCGAATTGACATACAACTGAAAATGACTGCCCATCGCTTGGAACTAGCGTGGCTACTTCTTGTTTGGCGTGTGATAACGGACCAGGGACCAAACACGTCAAGGCCCACATTAGTAAATGGAGGGTCCATGCTAACCCTGTCGAATGGGAGATTGGCCATTTTTTTGCGTTTGTAAACCCCCGCGTAGCTTGCGGCAAGTGATACATTTGAATATACATTTGTTAATACACCTTTTTGCACCAACGACCCACAGCCCAGCAGCTCGTAATGCTCCTTCGGTGAATAGTCGGCCCTGGTGTTTTATCTTACTGTGGTAGTGCTCAACAAGCAAGGAAGCTAAATGATGATGACCAGGTATTATGATAGGATGTTTCTCATTAAACCCTAATTTGGCCTCTTTAAGCCGCCCTCCCACTCTTAGCAGACCATTCTCGTCAAGGACTGATCGAGCTTCACTAACACACTGTCTTTTAACACAGGTTTTTTGTTGTTGATGCAGTAGAGTTCCTTGGCGAATGTCTCTTGTTGCATGGAACAAATAATTTGATTTTTTTATTGTTCTAGCTCACTTACTGAGTTTCCATTCTTACAATGGTGCCAACCTTTGCAGTTACATTACATAACAAATGGGGCATGCTTGAAGGAACGGGCTACGTGTGCTAAGCAGGTGATAGCTCGCACGAGTGACTTCCAGGTGGAAAATCTGATGAAACGGTGGCTACCAAGCTGATTGTACGAATTTACAGTAAGTAGCACAGATACCTGAGGGCGGATTTCTTTGTCAGAATCTGCATCTAACAACTCATATGAATCACAGACAGAAGAATGTTCTGAGTTGTATAGAAAAGCAGGACCCCTGAACCAAACTGTGTCCTTAAGGTGACTGGCAGCAACTGACCTGGTTGCTAAGTCTGCTGGGTTATGGTCAGTAGGTACAAAGTGCCATTGCTTTGGGAAAGTGGACCTCCTGATTCTTAACACTCGGTTGTTAACGTAAACATAGAAACGCCTAGTTTGGTTGTAAATGTAGCCCAGGACCACTTTACTGTCTGTATAAAACTCGGTGTCTCGAATCTCTAGGTTTCTCTCTGATGTAATTAATTCAGCTAGTTCAACGGCTAGTACAGCGGCACAGAGTTCTAACCTGGGTATCGTATGTTGGAGAAGTGGTGCGAGTTTTGCTTTGCCCATGACAAACCCTGTGTGGCACTGACCTTTGTTGTCTATAGTTTTAAGATAAGCTACAGCGGCAATTGCTTTGACGGACGCGTCAGAGAATACATAAAGTCTTTGTGTTTTTACTTCTGTGGATGGCACAGGAGCGTAAGAACGTGGAACATGCAGGTTAGATAAAGTCTTTAGGGAGTTTCTCCACTCTATCCATATATTTCTTTTTTCAGGGGAAAGTGGGTGATCCCAATCCAATGTCTCCTGAGTTAAGTCTCTAAGTAGTGATTTGCCCTGGATTGTAACGGGGGCCGTGAATCCCAAGGGATCATAAAGACTGTTTATGGCAGACAGGACACCTCTACGGGTAAAGGGCTTCTCTTCCTGGCTGACTAGGAAGGTAAACGTATCTGATTTTAGATCCCAGAGGAGACCAAGGCTACGTTGTATAGGAAGGGAGTCAGTCCCTAAGTCTAAGCTCTGTAGGTCGTTTGAGTGGTCTTGAGAGGGAAATGCTTCTATCAGCTGCTTACTATTGGAGGCTATTTTGTGGAGTCTCAGGTTTGAGCATGCAAGCATTTCTTGAGCTCTCTTAAGGAGACTTACTGCGCCCTCAACAGTGGGTAGTGATTTTAGACAGTCATCTACATAAAAGTCTCTTTCTACGAATTGTCTGACGTCTGACCCATATTCTATTTCGCCTTCCTGAGCAGAGTGTCTGAGACCATAAGTTGCAACTGCAGGAGAGGGGCTGTTACCAAAGATATGTACCCGCATGCGGTACTCCGCGATATCTTTTGTGGGGTCATTATCAATAAACCAAAGAAATCTTAAGAAGTTTCTATGTTCCTCTTTAACGAGAAAGCAATGAAACATCTGCTGAATGTCCGCCATGAAGGCAACAGAGTCTTTACGAAAACGAAGCAGTACTCCTAGGAGATTGTTGTTAAGATCTGGACCTGAGAGCAGGACGTCGTTTAGGGAGACGCCTTCATATTTAGCACTAGAGTCAAACACTACTCTAATTTGACCTGGTTTCTTTGGGTGATAAACCCCGAATATGGGTAAATACCAACATTCTGCGTTTTTAAGGGTGGGAGCTACCTCAGCATGACCATTCTCAAATATTTTCCTCATGAAAGTAAAGAAGTGATCTTTCATTTCTGGCTTCTTGTGGAAGCTACGTCTTAGAGAAACAAAACGTCTGTAGACTTGCTCTCTGTTGTTAGGTAAACTTTGTCTTTGAGGCCTGAAGGGAAGGGGTGCGACCCAACTATTTGTTTCATCCTTAGTGATTTCCTTTTGCATGGTTTCTAAAAACAATCTGTCTTCGTGGGACATTGCTACCTGATTGTCCTCCTTGGTCCTTTGGAACACTGAGCAACCTAAGTGGTCTTCGTCACTGTCACAAGCTATGTCGTGGTCTACAGAGTCTATGAAAGAACAAGGTAGTTGAGTACTATGTGGCAGTTCCTTTATGAGGAAGTTGTTTTTACATGGTTGGAAAATAGAGGGACGTCCATTATCTAATGTGCTTGTGAGCATGCCATTAATGGTGGTTGGTTTGTGTATGCTTCCTAAGCAGACATCTCCTACTATGACCCATCCTAGGTCATGCCTTTGGGCATAAGGAGCATGATGTGGGCCATTAATCTGTTCTCTAGTTTTATGAACTTGTAAGATATCTCTCCCTAGGAGTAGGATTATCTGAGCGTTAGGATCGAGTTTTGGTAAGAGATGGGCTATACGCTGTAAATGGGGGTGATGTATGGCTACCTCTGGTGTAGGGATCTCGTGTCTATCATCAGGGATTTGGTTACATTCAGTAATAGTTGGTAAGGAAAGACACGTTTTACCATCTATGGATTCAATTAGGTAGCCACTAGCTCTCCTCCCCGCTGTTTCTACAGTACCCGCACAAGTCTTTAGAGAATAAGAAGTGTTAGGCCCTTTGATGTTGAAAATGTCAAAGAAAGTAGATTTGGCTAGGGACGCATTACTTTGGTCATCTAGGATAGCGTAAACATTGATGGCTTTGTCTCTGCAGCCCTTTGGGTATACTTTTGTTAGGCAGATTTTTGAGCAGGACCTGCCGCCTATGAGTCCTTTACAGACTTCAGTGCATTGTGAAGTAACTGCTGGTGGGTTAGCTTCAGAGTTACTTTCCTCCCCGCCATGCTCTCTGGCACCGTTACTCTGTGATGAGGTCCATGGGAAAGGCCCAGGATGTAGGGCCGTGTTGTGATCTGAGTTGTTGCATTCTGTGCATTTTACACTAACCTGACAGTCTTTGGCAATATGTGATGTTGATGAGCAGCACTTGTAGCAAATGCGGTTCTCCTTGAGGAAGGCTTTGCGATCTCCTATGGACATTTCTCTAAAGGCTCTGCACTTCAGAAGAGGGTGTGGCTTCTTGTGTAGAGGGCACTGCTTACCAGGATCTTTGACTGTTTCGTGGCTGGCAGAGCTGTAATGCCTGTAAGAATCTGCAGGTGAAATGTTAGTTTTGTGCACTGCCACTGATCCTTTGTGTGGTCTGTGGTCATAGGGAGTGGCACAAGACTGTGATAGATCAAAGCTAGGGTCATTACGAATATTGGCCTCTAGCCTTACAAAGTCAACAAACACACTGAAGGGAGGGAATGGCACATTGTGGATATGTTTGTACCTTGACCCGTGGGAGACCCATTTCTCCTGCAGGTTGTGGGGAAGCTTTAATACAATCGGTTTGACACCTCTGGCAGTGTCGAGGAAAGCAAGCCCCGGTAAATCCCCTTCAGCTTTGGCAACCTGTAATTCCATCAGTAGGTCACTTAAATCCCTAAGTTTCTGGAACCCTTTGCTAGATATTTTAGGGAATTCGTCAATTCTTTTAAACAACGCATCCTCTATGACCTCTGCAGAACCATAACATTCATCAAGTCTATCCCAGATCATTTTTAGGCCAGTCTCTGGGTAGTTTATATTAATATCCCTGATTCTCTTGGCATGTTCTACAGAGTCTTTTCCAAGCCGATCTACAAGGAAGTCTATCTCCTCACTGTGTGACAGACCCAAGTCTTTTGTAATGTTATAAAAGGAGGCCCGCCATGCTCTATAGTTTTCAGGGCGATCACTGAACTTCGCCAGTCCCTTTGTAACTAGCTCACGTTTAGTAAAGAACCTGGCAAAGTCTATTGTGCTCTGGTTACTACTAAGGTTGGTTGGAGGTGGAAAGTCACAGTGAGAGTGTGGTGGGCGTTCATACCTGTATGGAGTCTCTGACTTAGGCCAGCCCATATCATACCGTCTTGTGGGATAAGGTGGCTCTGCAGGCTGGACTGGAAGCTGGCTTCCTCGGTGTGCAGGGAAGTTAGCTGGAGTTTTGTCACGTGGCTCTGGGCTCTCTTGTTTGTAGGACTGGGTTCCGAGCGTGACTCTTTCGTTTGGACGGTATGATTCTTCTATGGCATAGGTGACGTCTTCGGTTCCTGGGAATGGATCAGCATTGCTGTTTGGTCTAGAGTGTTGACGGACGTACTCTGACGTGCGTTGTACAGGATCTTGCTGGCCGAGTTCTGGGCTAAGCACACTGCGGTGACTTCCGGTTTTCGGGTATTCCATTGCTTCCAAGAACTCTGCTTCAGCTATGGCGGCTGCCGTTTCTTTCTCTTCGGCGAGTTTCTCTAGCTTTGCATCTAAGAGGACCTTTTGTATTTCTAGTGAAGCCTGTAACTGTGCCTTCTCAGCCTTTTCTTCTTTCATCTTCATTTCTTGTTCGGCAAAGGCTGCTTTGACCTTCGCGGCTTCTGCTTTTGCGCGGGCAATGGCAGCCGCATTGCTAACGGAAGACGACTTAGTGGAACCATCCTTCCTTGATCTTGTCTTGTAGCTTGATACTGTGCTACGCGACATGGTGTTGGTGAAGACACTGCGTGGAGACTACCGTGCTGTGGAATGCCGGTCGCTGCGCTTAGAGAGCGGTCACAGTATGCAATTAAATGTGTCTACATTGCTTGAAGCGGCTATCCCCTTGCAGCACTGGACTGTATAGAAGTCACTGTGGTGTCCGTTTGCAGATATTGCGTGGACCGTAACAGACTTCTGTGTAGTCAGGTGCGTCTCTCTCGCTAGAAGTCGTCGTTTACTGTCCTGTTCTCACAACATGTACCCCCGGGGTCTGTATGCAGTTCAACAGGCAGATATCACCATTCTACTAGTTAATAAGATGAGACTTGTTTCTGTAGTCTGTGGTTTTTATTAACCGGCAGTAGATAAGGTAAACTATAGGAAAATGAACATACAAGAACTGAGTATACGGTACAGTGTATACAAAAACATGAATTAATCCCTTACCGACGATGCTTAGTAGGAGACACACAATGAGTAGCTGCTCCTTCCATGAGGTGAGGAGAAAAGGAAGCAGGAGCCTGTCTCTTTCCCAGAAAGCACTGTGAGCAGGAAGTCAGGTGACCTAATGAATATGCATAACTTAACAAGGCAAAAGATGCACTTACAGATAAAGGTCACTAGATGGTGCTGAAGGCACACAAATGAACAGACTATGCAATAGTGTAGACAGCACATAAGTAGTAAATTTGAGTCAATATATTTTTCCTTTATTTAAAAAAAAAAAAATAATCAAAAATGTACTGACAATTTAGAAAAATTTGCAATTTCGGAAATTTTAATTTCAGTTTTTAAGAAATAGAAAATAAATAATTATTACTTAATATTCACCATTTTTTGGGACATTACAAGGCTTAGAATTTTAAAAGCAATTTTTCCAATTTTCTAGAACATTTTGAAAACAGACCAATTTAGTTATGAGGCTTAAATAATAGAAAACACCCATAAGTGACCTTTTAGAAACAATACCCCTTAAATTATTCCAAACTGATTTTCCAAACTTTGTTAACCCTTTAGGTGTTACTCAGGAATTAAAGGAAAATAAAAGTAAAGTTTCATTTTATTTTTTTGCAGAATTTCCATTTTAATCTATTTTTCCACTAACACTTCAAGGGTTAAAAGCCAAATAAACATCGATATTAAACACCATGACACTATAGTTTACAAATACACCCCATACTCTACTACTGTATGGACACCGCATGGCTCATAAGGGAAGGAGCACCATATGGCTTTTGGAGGGCAGATTTCACTGGAATAATTTTGAGGCACCATGTCACATTTGAAGAAACCCTGTGGTACCCTTACAGTGGAAAGCCCCAAAAAGTGACCTCATATGGGCACAAGGCAGGGCTCAGAAGAGAAAAATCACCATATGCATTTGAGGAGTAGTTTGGTGATTTATACAGCACTGGCCAACAACTGCAGATACTCTAAAGGTTAAGTATAAAAAAGAAACTCCCCAAAAATGACCCAATTTTAGAAACTACACTCCTCACCAGTACCAGTGGGTGTAGTGAGCATTTTGACCCAAAAGATGTTCAGCAAAAATCAATTCCTAGTAGATGGTACAAAGCAGGGTTTACTCTCTGAAAGATATAGAGTTTAGCATTTAACTATTTTCCTCCCATGTGTGTGAGCACTATTATTATTTATTATTAAAGCGCCATTCATTCCATAGCGTTGTACATATGAAAAGGGGTATACATAATACAGACAATTGCACTAAGCATGAACAAGACGAGTTAAAAAATGGTACAGAAGGAGAGAGGGCCCTGCCCATGAGGGCTTACAATATACATGGTATTGGAGAAAGACACAGTAGGAGAGGGTAAAGTTGCTCATGTCGGCATAGAGGCAGCAGGGTCACTGGTTGTTGGCTTGTCTGAAGAGGTGGGTTTATAGGTTTCTTTTGATGGATTTCACTGTCGGTAAGAGTCTGATATGTTGGGGTAGCGAGTTTCAAAGTTTGCGGGATGCACAGGAGAAATCTTGGAGGAGATTGTGGGAAGAGGTGATATGAGAAGAGGAGAGGAGAGAAGGAGGTCTTGTGAGGATCGGAGATTGTGTGTGGGGATGTATTGGGAAAGTAGCTCAGATGTAGGGAGGGGACAGGCTGTGGACAGACTTGTATGTATTTGTTAGTATTTTGAACTGAATTCGCTGGGCAATGGGGAGCCAGTGAAGGGATTGGCAGAGGAGTAACAGGGTGAGAGGTGGATTAGTCAGGCAGCAGAGTTGAGGATAGATTGGAGGGGTGCGAGAGTGCTGAATGGAAGGCCACAGTGGAGAATGTTGCAGTAGTCTAGGCAGGAGATCATGAGGGCATGTACAAGCATTTTCGCAGACTCAAAGTTGAGGAAAGTGCGGACGCGGGAGATGTTTTTGAGTTGAAGGTGGCAGGTGGTGGAAAGGGCTTGGATGGATGTGTGTTCGAGGGAGAGGGCAGAATCAAAAGGTCACTTCAAGGCAGCGGACTTGGTTCACCAGGAAGAGTGTGCAGCCATTGATCGTGATAGATAGGTCTGTTGGGAAAGTTGAGCAAGATGGGGAAAAGATGATAAATTTTGTTTTACCCATGTTAAGTTTTAGAAAGCTAGTGGAGAAGAAGGAGGATATGGAAGATAGGGATTCTGGATAGTAAGGTGGTGATGTCTGCACCAGAGAGGTAGCTTTGTGTCTCGTCAGCATAAAAGGGATACTGAAAGCCATGGGACTCTATGAAATGTCCCAGACCGAAAGTGTAGATAGAGAAAAGCAGGGGTCCTAGGACAGAGCCTTGTGGGACACGAACAGAGAGGGAGTTAGACGAGGAGGTGGTGTGAGAGTGGGAGACGCTAAATGTCCGCTCTGTGAGGTATGATGTGATCCAGGAGAGGGCCTGGTTAGTGATTCCAAGAGATGAGTGAGTTTGTAACAGAAGGGAGGTGTCAACAGTGTCAAAGCAGAGGACAGGTCAAGGAGAAGGAGGACAGAGTAATGTTTTAGTAGGTCAATGGTGACTTTTGTAAGGGCAGTCTCAGTTGGAGGAGAGGTGGGAGGACAGTTCAGAATGGACATGTTGCTCAAGTAGCTTTGAGGCATATGGAAGAAGCGATATGGGGAGATAACTGGACAAAGAAGATGGGTCAAGTGAAGACTTTTTGAGGATGGGTGTAATGGTAGCATGTTTAAAACCAGAGGGGAATACACCAAAGGTTAGTGATAGGTTGAAGAGATGAGTTAGGGCTGGGATAACCACTGTGGTGAGGTTAGGGATGAGGTGGGATGGGATTGGGTCAAGTGCACAGGTAGTGAGATGTGATCTGGAGAGTAGAGTGGAGAGTTTTTCTTCTGTAATGGTGGAGAAGCGGGTTTTGGGAGAAGAGGACTGAGCAGTTGTGTAGAGGGGCTGTGGGGACTGTGCATTTAATCTTTCTCAGATGTTGACTATCTTTTGTTTGAAGTATGTGGCAAAGTCCTCAGCTGAGATGAGAGGGTGGGGGCACTGGGGGACAGAGAAGGGAGTTAAAAGTGTTAAAAAGTTGTTCAGGGCTGTGGGACAGGGAAGATATGAGAGATGAGAAGTAGGCCTGTTTTGCATCAGCGAGTGAGGATTTGAAAATGAGGAGGGATTGCTTGTACAGTCATTTTCAAAAAAATAGCAGTGTGTTTACACACAAATGCATTGGGAACACTACACATTCTATTCCAAATCAAAACATGAAAAATATATCAAATTTGTGGTGTTAGGGCTCTTTCACACTTGCGTTGTTGGGTTCCAGCATAGAGTTCCGTCGTCGGGGCTCTATGCCGGAAGAATCCTGATCAGGATTATCCCAATGCATTCTGAATGGAGAGAAATCCGTTCAGGATGCATCAGGATGCCTTCAGTTCCGGAACGGAACGTTTTTTGGCCGGAGAAAATACCGCAGCATGCTGCGTTTTTTGCTCCGGCCAAAAATCCTGAACACTTGCCGCAAGGCCGGATCCGGAATTAATGCCCATTGAAAGGCATTAATCCGGATCCGGCCTTAAGCTAAACGTCGTTTTGGCGCATTACCGGATCCGACGTTTAGCTTTTTCTGAATGGTTACCATGGCTGCCAGGACGCTAAAGTCCTGGTTGCCATGGTAAAGTGTAGTGGGGAGCGGGGGAGCAGTATACTTAACGTCCGTGCGGCTCCCGGGGTGCTTCAGAGTGACGTCAGGGCGCCCCACGCTCATGGATGACGTGTCGCATGGATCACGTCATCCATGCGCATGGGGCGCCTTGACGTCATTCTGGAGCGCCCCGGGAGCCGCACGGACTGTAAGTATACTGCTCCCCCGCTCCCCACTGCTACTATGGCAGCCAGGACTTTAATAGCGTCCTGGGTGCCATAGTAACAATGAACGCATTTTGAAGACGGATCCGTCTTCAAATGCTTTCAGTTCACTTGCGTTGTTACGGATCCGGCAGGCACCTCCGGCAAATGGAGTGCACGACGGATCCGGACAACGCAAGTGTGAAAGAGCCCTTACTCTAATAATTTTTTTTAAGTGAATATTAGACTGTTCAAAAAATAGCAGTGTTTGTATTCTTTACAAACTCAAACATTCACTACCGTATTTTTCGTCGTATAAGACGCACTTTTTTCCCCTCAAAAGTGGGGGGAAAATAGCAGTGCGTCTTATACGGCGAATGCTGCCGATTTTGTCGGGTTTTCAATGATACACCCGCCGCGATGCCGTGCGGCGGGTGTATCAGCTGTGAGGGAGGCGGGACTGGGGGCCGGCATCTGCTTTTAAAATGACAGCGGGGCCCGTGCAGTGACTGTGTTCTACTACACGGGCCCCGCTCACTGTATGATCCTATGTCTAATAGTTACCGTAATTGTAATTGTATGTAATCAGGAGCGCTGTGTATTGCCGGTACTTACAACTAGAAGCGGTAGGTACTGGTAGCAGAGAGGAGGGAGGAGGCAGGCCGGGAGGACGGAAGCTGGCAGCGTGAGTCATACGTCATGCGGCTGCGCCGCCCACTTTATGAATGAATGAAGCAGGCGGCGTGGACCCATGACGTATGACTCACGCTGCCAGCGCCCGTCCTCCCGGCCTGCCTTCTCCCTCCTCTCTGCTACCTACCGCTTCTAGTTGTAAGTACCGGCAATACACAGCGCTCCTGATTACATACAATTACAATTACGGTAACTATTAGACATAGGATCATACAGTGAGCGGGGCCCGTGTAGTAGAATACAGTCACTGCACGGGCCCCGCTGTCATTATAAAAGCAGATGCCGGCCCCCAGCGTGTATTGAGGGTCATTCACTACAGGGACACTTATGGAGGGGATCTGTGGATGACACATAGCATAAGATGCTATATATGTGTCATCCACAGATCCCCCCCATAGCTGTCATACACAGATCCTCATAACAGTGCCATCCAGAGATCCCCCATAAGTGTCACCCAGAGATCCCCATAAGTGTCACCCACAGATCCCCCATAAGTGTCACCCACAGATCCCCCATAAGTGTCACCCACAGATCCCCCATAAGTGTCACCCACAGATCCCCCATAAGTGTCACCCACAGATCCCCCATAAGTGTCACCCACAGATCCCCCATAACAGTGCGCCATCCACAGATCCCCTATAACAGTGCCATCCACAGACCACAATTAGTTCAAAACCCACCAAAAGCACACCTTTTGGTTCAAAATATTTTTTTTCTTATTTTCCTCCTCAAAAACCTAGGTGCGTCTTATAGGCCGGTGCGTCTTATAGGGTGAAAAATACGGTATATAAACTGAAAAATGTTTGAAGATTTTGCTTTCCTTTGAATCACTTCACTAATATTTAGTTGTATAACCACTGTTTCTGAGAACTGCTGTACATCTGTGTTGCATGGAGTCAACCAACTTCTGGCAACTGTGAACAAGTATTCCAGCCCAGGGTGATTGGACTACATTCCACAGTTCTCTATTTCTTGGTTTTTCCTCAGAAACTGCATTTTTGATGTCACCCCACAAGTTTTCTATTGGATTAAGATCCGGGGATTGGGCTGGCCACTCCATAACGTCGATCTTGTTGGTCTGGAACCAAGATGTTGCACGTTTACTGGTGTGTTTGGGGTCGTTGTCTTGTTGGAACACCCATTTCAAGGGCATTTCCTCTTCAGCATAAGGCAGCATGACCTCTTCAAGTATTCTGATGTATTCAAACGCATCCATGATCCGTGGTATGCGATAAATAGGCCCAACACCATAGTATGAGAAACATCCCCATATCATGATGCTTGTGCCACCATGCTTCACTGTATTCACAGTGTACTGTGGCTTGAATTCACTGTTTGGGGGTCGTCTGACAAACTGTCTCCGGCCACTAGACCCAAAAAGAACAATCTTACTTTCATCAGTCCACAAAATGTTTCTTTAGGCCAGTCAATGTGCTCTTTAGCAAATTGTAACCTCTTCAGCACGTCTTTTTTTCAACAGTGGGACTTTGCGGGGACTTCTTGCAAATAGCCTGGCTTCACATAGGTGTCTTCCAATTGTAACAGTACTTACAGGTAACTTTAGACCTTCTTTGATCTTCCTGGAGCTGATTGTTGGCTGAGTCCTTGCCATTTTGGCTATTCTTCTATCCATTCGAATGGTAGTTTTTCGCTTTCTTCCAGGTCTTTCAGATTTTGGTTGCAATTTTAAAGCATTTGCGATCATTTTAGCTGAGCAGCCTATAATTTTCTGCACTTTAAAAAATTGATTGGAGAGGGGAAAACGTATAATCAAGGTACGCTGTTCTTCTGAACAATGTCTGGAACGACCCATTTTCTTCAGAATTTAAGAGAGAAATTCACTGTAACCAGCATGTACAACATTTGCTGCCTTCCTTCCTTAAATAAGGGCAATAATTTCCACCTGTTTTTACAAGAATGAATGACCTCACTCATTGAACTCCACACTGCTATTATTTTGAACATGCCCCTTTCAATTAGTGATTCAATTACACAGAATCAGCAGCATGCATGTCATGACTGTTGGGTCTGTTGTATTTTGATTACTCTACTACACCTGCTAGTAAATTATTTGCCATGTAGAAATATCATTTCTACCAAAAACAGTGATTGATCAGATTAGTGATGTCTGACTGCTATTATTTTGAACACAACTGTATGTGGTGAACTAATCCTTAGAATGGGATTTCTTCCATCACCGCTCAGCAGCCCTGGAAGCTTGTCTGATTTATTTGGTCAGGTTGGTGTGCCAGGGTTGTCTGTTGATTTTTCAGGTTTTGTTGTGTGTGAGGGGGGCAACAATGTCCAGAGCTGTACTTATTGTGGTGTTATACAGGGTGGTGGCAGTATCTGGGTCTTGGAGGGAACAAATGGTAGAGAGTGGCAGAAGAGAGTACGAAAGCAAGCGAAAGTCGAGATGTTTAAGGTTCCTGCAGGTGTTGTGTTAGTGTGTGGACTGGGGGAGCAGCAGAAGAGACGAGTGAAGAGGTGAAAAGAAGGTGAGTAGGTTGTGGTCAGATAGTGGGAGAGGCGAATTAGAAAGGGTAGATATGGAGCAGAGGCGGGTGAAGATAAGATCCCGAGTGTGACCATCTCTGTAGGTGGGAGCGGAAGACCACTGTGAGAGGCTGAAGGAGGAAGAGTGTGATAGTTTAGAAGCGGCTGAGTGGCAGGTGTCAATAGGTACAGGGCCGTCTTTAATACTGATTGGACCCTGGGCAAGAATTTACTTGGGCCCCCTGGATCCCGCCTTCCCACACCCTAGCATGCAATCACACCCTCCACAACACGCATGCAAAAAAAAAATCCACACAACTCGTAGAGTAGTAAACTTTAAAGAGGTTCTCCAGCCTAAACCTTTTTTTGGCTCAAAACTTCTAACCTGTGGAGTAAAGATTATTGGTGACATACTTACCTTCCACAGTGTAGCCATTCCTGAGATCTGTCTCCTGGTCACATGGTCCCTCCAGATGGATTTTCTGTTTGTGACAAAAGCACCTGTGATTTGGAGAGGCCTGCTTGCCAGCCTCTTGCCCTGTGACTATGGCCCCTGGTCACATTGGATTTTAAAGGCACTGTTTCTGACCCTTGGACTTTTAACTGGAACAGATTCAAACATGTGGCGGCGGCCATCTTAAATTGTCAAGCAGTGTTTTACCGTCGAGTGTATGGAACTATTTTGGGCATGGGACCATGTGCACGGTGAGGTAAAAATAAAACTTCCACGAAAATCCAGAACCCCTGAACCGATCTGCGTGATTTTGGATAGTTTGTTCACCCAGATCGAGGCCATCAGGGGATGTGACTTTTATGGGGATATGTGGTGTTTTGGGGTGTTTTCTGTGGTTGGGAAAAATGTGTGTTTTTTGCCTGTGAGTGATTAAGTTAATTGTGTTTGAGGCAATGCCCATTGTATTTGTTGATTGCGTCGCAGACAATGCCCATTGTATATTGTTAATTGTATCACAGGCAGAGGGGTTTGTGTACATTAGCTGGGAGTATCTAACTGTACAATACTGTGCTGATTGGCTGTTGTGACTTTGTGTCCTGTGCTTCACAAGGTCCCCGTGGGTGGTAACCTTGTGGGGAAAACTGTATATAAGAATTGCCTTTGTGCTCATTAATGAGTCCTGCTTTACCCCTTCATGAAGTCTTGGCTCATGTTTGGGGGATGGGATAACTACACAATACTCCCCTGAGTATAAACTCTTGTAAGAGCTCGTTCTTGGTTCCTGCTCTCTGGATTTAGGAGAGGTTCACCCACTGGAAGCTGAAGCCTGGTCTTGGGTCCAGCGTGGTTGGAGGCCGGCGAGACCTCAACCAAGCTGCGGTGGTTCGTGGGGTCTGAGGTGGTTACGGTGTCAGGTGGAGTGCTTGGGGCCCTCGGGAAGCACTAGGAGCATCCATCAACGGAGGAACCTAGTCGGGGTGCCAGGAGATCCATTACACTGTTCTTCCGGGCAATGTCCATCTCCTTGTCTTCCGGTCTTCTCTTCCTGACTTGAGCAGGAGACGGAACATCATGAATGACGTCACCGCCTCCTGCAAAAGAAAGCTCCGCCCGACCGTCCTCACTATGCTGAAGCGCACTATGCTGAATGCTAGTGCACATTTGCGGGATTGACTTCTATGTGAAGCCTGTACTGACTCTTGCACAGTGCGATGTAGTGCTGTGCAGGAGTGACAGCATAGTGATAAGCCACAGGGGCTGATCGCTATGATGTGTATGTCCCAGGGGGCACTTTGGATGGCACAATGGGGGCACTGGATGGCAAAAGGGGGGGCACTGGATGGCAAACGGGGGGCACTGGATGGCAAACGGGGGGGGGGGGGGGGGCACTGGATGGCAAACGGGGGGGGCACTGGATGGTAAACGGGGGGGGGGGGGCACTGGATGGCAAACGGGGGGCACTGGATGGCAAACGGGGGGCACTGGATGGCACAATGAGGGACCTGGATGGCACAATGAGGGACCTGGATGGCACAAGGGGGGGCAATAGATGGCAAACAGGGGGCACTGGATGGCAAACAGGGGGCACTGGATGGCAAACAAGGGGGCACTGGATGGCAAACAAGGGGGCACTGGATGGCAAACAAGGGGGCACTAGATGGCAAACAAGGGGGCACTGGATCGCAGAATGGGGGTACTGTGGATGGCACTGTTTGTTATGGGCGCAGCGTGGATGGCACTGTTTGTTATGGGCGCACCGTGGATGGCATTGTTATGGACACAATATGGATGGCACTGTTATGGGGCAGTGTGGCACTGTTATAGGGGTAGTGTGGATGACACTTATGGGAGCACTGTGGACATCACTGTTATGGGGCGCTGTGGATGTCACTGTTATGGGGGCAGAGTGGATGACACTTACAAGGGCACTGTGGATGTCACGTTATGGGGACAACGTGGACGTCACTGTTATGGGGGCACGGTAGATTTCATTGTTATGGGAAAACGGTGGATGGCACTGTTATGGGGGCAGTGTGGATGTCACTGTTATGGGAACACTGTGGATGACACTGTTATGGGAATACTGTGGATGGCACTGCTATAGGGGCAGTGTTGATGACATTTATGGGAGCACTTTGGACGTCAATGTTATGGGGGCGCTGTGGATGTCATTGTTATGGGTGCTGAGTATAAGTGATAGGGCTTGTGCACAGAACCGTTTCGGTTTTGTGGTCTGCAAGTTGCGGATCCACTAAATAAGGATACTGTCCGTGTGCGATTCACTTTTTTTTTTGCAATCCTATTGAGTTGTATGGGTTTTAGATCTGCATTATGAGGACCAGAATAGGACATGTTCTATCTTTCGCAGAACTAATAAACGGATGTGGAAAGCACATGGACGTCATCAGTGTGGTTTTTTTTACGTATGTCAGTTCCAGTAAGGACAGAAGAAGTCCTATTCTGGTCCTCAAAATGAGAACCTCAAATCCATAGAACTCAATGGGATTGCAAAAAATGTGGATCGCAAAATGGATATGGTCGTGTGCATAAGGGATTAGATAAGCAGCTTGGCAGGTTGTATGATACAAAATGGGATTAGATACACACTTCAGCAGGCAGTATCACACTGAACAGGCTCTGTATCAGGCACACATACATGTTAGGATTAGATACAGATGTGTTTTGACGTGCATGCCCATTCCAGCTGTTTATCACACTCTGGAGACTGTGAGGGAAGAGCCTGTGGACGGTCAGTGATGGGATTAGATACACAGCTCAGCAGGCTGCATCACACATAATAGGATTAGATACAGATGTGTTTGGGTGTGCTTGCTGATTCCAGCTGTTTATTACACTCTGGAGATGGTGAGGGAAGAGCCTGTGGACTGTCAGTAATGAGATTAAACACTGAGTGAGAAGCAGATTCATGTCTGTGTGTAGAAAGATGGACACGGTAGTTGTAGTGGGTGTGGCTGCTGCAGACAGAGCAGTGTGGGGGGCGTGTCCAGCATGTGACTTATCACTGTGCAGCCAGGCTTGTGTATCAATAAAGTTATGTATTCAACAAAACAAGAAGGGGAGAAAGTAAACAGATCTTCCAGGATAATCTGATGTCTTCCAGGGGGGAAGGAAAGCTTGGACATGACAAACAGGTTGGGGGCTTATATATGTATGGTGTGGGGTGTTAGGAGCACATAAAAAGAATTTTGATTTTGGGACCAGACAACCTCTTTAACCACCTCAGCCCCCCTAGCTGAAACACCCTTAATGACCAGACCACTTTTTACACTTCTGCACTACACTACTTTCACCGTTTATTGCTCGGTCATGCAACTTACCACCCAAATGAATTGTACCTCCTTTTCTTCTCACTAATAGAGCTTTTATTGGTGGTATTTCATTGCTGCTGACATTTTTACTTTTTTGTTATTAAATCGAAATTTTAACGAAATTTTTGCAAAAAAAAAAATGACATTTTTAACTTTCAGTTGTAAATTTTTTTAAAAAAAACTACATCTATATATAAATTTTTCTCTAAATTTATTGTTCTACATGTCTCTGATTAAAAAAAAATGTTTGGGTAAAAAAAAAAAATGGTTTGGGTAAAAGTTATAGCGTTTACAAACTATAGTACAAAAATGTGAATTTCCGCTTTTTGAAGCAGCTCTGACTTTCTGAGCACCTGTCATGTTTCCTGAGGTTCTACAATGCCCAGACAGTAGAAAAACCCACAAATGACCCCGTTTTCGGAAAGTAGACACCCTAAGGTATTCGCTGATGGGCATAGTGAGTTCATAGAACTTTTTATTTTTTGTCACAAGTTAGCGGAAAATGATGATTTATTTATTTATTTATTTTTTTCTTACAAAGTCTCATATTCCACTAACTTGTGACAAAAAATAAAAACTTCCATGAACTCACTATGCCCATCACGAAATACCTTGGGGTGTCTTCTTTCCAAAATGGGGTCACTTGTGGGGTAGTTATACTGCCCTGGCATTTTAGGGGCCCTAATGTGTGGGAAGTAGTTTGAAATCAAAATGTGTAAAAAATGCCCTGTGAAATCCTAAAGGTGCTCTTTGGAATGTGGGCCCCTTTGACCACCTAGGCTGCAAAAAAAGTGTCACACATCTGGTATCGCCGTACTCAGGAGAAGTTGGGCAATGTGTTTTGGGGTGTCATTTTACATATACCCATGCTGGGTGAGAGAAATATCTCGGTCAAATGCCAACTTTGTATAAAAAAATGGGAAAAGTTGTCTTTTAGAGAGATATTTCTCTCACCCAGCATGGGTATATTTAAAATAACACCCCAAAAGACATTGCCCAACTTCTCCCGAGTATGGCGATACCAGATGTGTGACACTTTTTTGCAGCCTAGGTGGGCAAAGGGGCCCACATTCCAAAGAGCACCTTTCGGATATCACAGGGCATTTTTTTTTACACATTTTGATTTCAAACTACTTCTCACGCATTAGGGCCCATAAAATGCCAGGGCAGTATAACTACCCCACAAGTGACCCCATTTTGGAAAGAAGACACCCCAAGGTGTTTCGTGATGGGAATAGTGAGTTCATGGAAGTTTTTATTTTTTGTCACAAGTTAGTGGAATATGAGACTTTGTAAGAAAAAAATATTTAAAAAAAATCATTATTTTCCGCTAACTTGTGACAAAAATTAAAAAATTCTAGGAACTCACCATGCCCCTCACGGAATACCTTGGGGTGTCTTCTTTCCAAAGTAGGGCAATGTGTTTTGGGGTGTCTTTTAACATATACCCATGCTGGGTTAGAGAAATATCTCGGCAAAAGACAACTTTTCCCATTTTTTTATACAAAGTTGGCATTTGACCGAGATATTTATCTCACCCAGTATGGGTATATGTAAAAAGACACCCCAAAACACATTGCCCAACTTCTCCTGAGTACGGCGATACCACATGTGTGACACTTTTTTGCAGCCAGGATGCGCAAAGGGGCCCAAATTCCTTTTAGGAGGGCATTTGGATTCCAGACTTCTTAACACGCTTTAGGGCCCCTAAAATGCCAGGGCAGTATAAATACCCCACATGTGACACCATTTTGGAAAGAAAAGACACCCCAAGGTATTCAATGAGGGGCATGGCGAGTTCATAGAAATTTTTTTTTTAAAAGTTAGCGGAAATTGATTTTTTTTTGTTTTTTCTCACAAAGTCTCCCTTTCCGCTAACTTGGGACAAAAATTTCAATCTTTCATGGACTCAATATGCCCCTCAGCGAATACCTTGGGGTGTCTTCTTTCCAAAAATGGGGTCATTTGTGGGGTGTTTGTACTGCCCTGGCATTTGAGGGTCTCCGCAATCATTACATGTATGGCCAGCATTAGGAGTTTCTGCTATTCTCCTCCTATATTGAGCATACGGGGTAATGAGATATTTTTTTTTTCCGTTCAGCCTCTGGGCTGAAAGAAAAAATGAACGGCACAGATTTCTTCATTCGCATAATAGCCCTGTGTGCCTGTCCTGTGAGATGCAATCCCTATGCTAAGTGTACCTGTGTGTGGTACTTCCGGAAACACTCCCCTAAGCATAGGGCAGGGTGGTCAGGGCAGTCAGGACAGAAATAGCGGGTGTCACGCCTTATTCCACTCCTGCTACAGACACTACATCTTTTCGGGGTGACGGTTTGGGGGGTTGAGGTACCAGCAACGACATTGGGGAAATGTCACTCGTGTAGACGGCTCACTACACTGGTGGATGGGGCCACGGAACCTCTGGGATAGAGGAGGTTCTCGATGATCTCTTCTGAAATTTGAGGAGGATCCTGTTCTCCCAGCCTTACTGTAGAAAACAAAACTATTATATGCAGCCAATTGAATCAAATATACAGACACCTTCTTTTACCAGCGTCTGGTGTGTCGGGAAACTAAATAAGGAGCCAACATCTGGTCATTGAAGTCCACCCCTCCCATGAGCGCATTATAGTCGTGGACTGAGAGGGGCTTTTCAATGACACTGGTTGCCCGTTCTATTTGTATTGTCGTGTCTGCGTGAATGGAGGAGAGCATGTAAACGTCACGCTTGTCTCTCCATTTCACCGCGAGCAGTTCTTCGTTACACAAGGCAGCCCTCTCCCCCCTTGCAAGACGGGTGGTAACGAGCCGTTGGGGGAAGCCCGGCGACTAGGTCGCACGGTGCCACAGCAGCCAATCTGTTCTAGAAACAAATGCCTGAAGAGGGGCACACTTGTGTAAAAATTGTCCACATAAAGATGGTACCCCTTGCCAAATAAGGGTGACACCAAGTCCCAGACTGTCTTCCCACTGCTCCCCAGGTAGTCAGGGCAACTGACCGGCTCCAGGGTCTGATCTTTACCCTCATAGATCCGAAATTTGTGGGTATAGCCTGTGGCCCTTTCACATAGCTTATACAATTTGACCCATACGGGCCGCGCTTGCTTGGGATGTAATTGTTTGAAGCCAAGGCGCCCGGTAAAATGTATAAGGGACTCGTCTACGCAGATGTTTTGCTCAGGGGTATACAAATCTGCAAATTTGTTGTGAAGTGGTCTATGAGGGGCCGAATTTTGTGGAGCCAGTCAAAAAGCTGGGTGGCCTCTGGGACGGTAGGTGGTGTTGTTGATAAAGTGCAGGAAACGCAGGATGGCCTCAAATCGTGCCCTGGACATAGCAGCAGAGAACATGGGCATGTGATGAATTGGGTTTCGTGGACCAATATGACCGCAAGTCATGCTTTTTGTTTATACCCATGTTGAGGAGAAGGCCCCGAAAAAATTTTTATTCGGAAACTTGGACTGGTTTCCACCGGAAAGGCTGGGCATAATAGCTTCCCGGGTTGGCGGCTATAAATTGAGTGGCATACCGATTTGTTTCTGCCACGACTATGTCCAAGAGCTCCGCAGTCAAGAACAGCTCAAAAAATCCCAGTGCCGAACCGATCTGAGCTGTCTCAACCTGAACTCCAGACTGGGCGGTGAAAGGGGGAACTACAGGTGTGGCTGAAGTTGGGGACTGCCAATCAGGGTTTGCCAGCACCTCAGGGACTCTAGGGGCTCTAAGGGCCTGTGTGTGCGGTGGTGCGACGGGGGTAACTATTGCACGTGCCACCGTACCAGCTTCAACTGCCCTTCTGGTGCTCGCCACTTCACCATGTTGTACGGCAGTGCTGGTACTAGGTCCAGGGTGGGCTGCGCTGCTGGTGTATGCCTCACCACGTAATCCGACAGCGCCAGCCCCACTCTGCTGCCCTTGAAGCGGATCCTGCGTAACCTGTGGTCTAGCAACAAGGGGCCGGGTATGCCTGGTGCTATCAGGGACCTCAACCTCCTCGTCCGAACTTTGGGTCAGACTGCCACTGCTTTCTACAGGTTCATATTCTGACCCGCTGGATTCGTCAAATGAGGGTTCCCATTCCTCATCCGACTGGGTCAGAAGCCTGTAGGCCTCTTCAGAAGAATACCCCCTGTTTGAAATTTGGACTACTAAATTTAGGGGTATTCCCTGAGACTACCCAAGAAAAAAAGCAAGCCTGTCTTACAAATGGGAGGCTAGCGAAGTACCGGAGGCCGCTGCGATTGAATAAAAATATTAAAACTGATTTTTTTTTTTATCGCAGCAGCGCTTGTAAAGTGATTGTGCAGTGATCAAAAAAATAATTTTGGTCACTGCGGCGGGGCGGGCGCGGGTGAACGCACGTGTGGGCGACCGATCAGGCCTGATCAGGCAAACACTGCGTTTTGGGTGGAGGGCGAACTAAGGTGACACTAATACTATTATAGATCTGACTGTGATCAGTTTTGATCACTTACAATACTATAAAAGTATAAATGCTGATTAGCGATACGCTAATCAGCGACTGCGGTGCGGTGGGCGCTAACCGATCGCTAACTACCTAACCAAGGGGCCTAAACTATCCTAAAACCTAACAGTCAATACCAGTGAAAAAAAAATGTGACTGTTTACACTGATCACTTTTTTCCCTTTCACTAGGTGATTGACAGGGGCAATCAAGGGGTTAATTGGGGTGATCTGGGGGCTAAGTGTGGTGTTGGTGGGTACTCACAGTGATGTGTGCTCCTCTGCTGGAACCAACCGACTAAAAGGACCAGCAGAGGAGCACAGAAGCCATTTAACACCTTATATTTATAAATATAAGGTGTTATATGGCTTGTGATTAGTTTTTTTGAAAATCGCCAGCCTGCCAGCGACGATCAGTGGCTGGCAGGCTGGTGATTTAATACCCATCTAACTTTTGCCGGCCCGCGATGCGCATGCGCGGGCCGGCTTTGAGCGAAATCTCGCGTCTCGCGAGATGACGCGCCGATGCGGGACTCTGCCTGAGACTGCCGCCTCCGGAACATGATCCTGCGTTAGGCGGTCCGGAGGCGGTTAATAATGATGAGTGGCCACTAGAGGTGTTCCTTGGGAGTAATGTAAATGCTTGCAGAGACATGCTACCAGAACTACTACGTTTAGCTGTTGTGGTTCTGTTGACTATAGTGTCCCTTAATATAGAAAAAAAATCGGCGCAAAAGTATCAAATAAAATGGCTGATCATTATTCAAAAATAAAAAAAAGCACAACTTCTGACACAAATATATAGGGCCAGATTTATCATTACACTTACATCTTACTCACTTTTACATATGTCCAAAATCACTTTGGCTAAGTCTGATTTATTAATGGTCCTTTAATACTGTGATAAATGTGGTTTGACGGTAGCAGTTTATCGTTCAGTAAGCGGCTTTACAAAAAGAGGCACGTCTTTACGAAAAAGTTGCATGTTCTATTAAAAGTCGCATAAGATTAGCAATGGTCCTCACTGGAGTGAAATTGCACAATTTTTATGCACATTTTTTTGCGACCTTTTTAAATTGTGGCAATAGTAAATCTGTCTAGAGATTCATTGACATAAGAAAACACACCCACTTTCAGAAAACTGGTGAGCATAGCGCAGAGCCAATAAAAGTCGCACATTTTTGCGCAGTTTTAGCATTTGCGCAAAAATTTGCTACTTTTTCACTCCATTATTTTGACTTGATAGTACTGTACTACTAACCCCTCCATCCACCCCTACATACAGGGTAATACAGCGCCACATACCTCTTACATCCAGTGATGTCTCTTTGATGTAGATTTTTCTTTCATCATCTTCTCCTTTCCGACCTTCAGACCAGACCACAATTTTTCAGACATTCCTCGTCTCTGCAGTTTTACAAACAAAATCTTAGTTTACTACTTTTCCATCATCCTCCCATCTTCTGGAAAAATCATCCTACCACCCCCAATACTTTGCCGGTGTGCTCCCCAATACTATACTGCAGAAATAGATAAACCTCCTGATAATAGTAGTGCCATGCAGATAGTGCCCTTCAAAAATTATTGGCACACAGTGCCCAGCAAATAGTGCCCCTGACACTAATAGTGTAAACATAACGTTCCCCAAAAATAATTGTGGTAAGCCGATACTGTGCCAAGGTGCCCCTACAGTAATAGTGCTCCCAAAAGTTCCACCAATAGGAATAATTCCCTGCTAGAGCACACATGGTAGTAATAGTGCTCCTACAGTGCCCCCAACATGTCCCCACTGTGCCCCAGAAGTAATAATTCTCCCATAGTGCCCATCCTAGTAATCCTGTTTCCCATAGATCCCAGTAGTAATAAAGCCCACTATAATGCACCCCTAGTAGTGATAATTCTCCTAATAATGTGCCAGTGCAAAAAATACTCCCTTTTAATGCCCCCAGTTGAGCTAATGTCCCCTTAATGTGCCAGTATAAAATACCCCTATATAGTGCCCCCCAGTAAATGCCCAATAGTGCTCCTCTCCCCCTTCTTCCTAGTGCCCCCTATAATGTACCAGTATAAAATGCCCCTTATGTAGTGCCCCAGTAGATGCCCAGTGTCCCGCATAATTTGCAAGTATAAAATACCCCTTCTTAGTGCACCCAATAGATGAGCCCATAGTATTCCTCTCACCCCTTCCCCATAGTACCCACCATAATGTGCCCCAGTATAAAATACCCCTATACAGAGCCCTCCCCATATAAAATACCCCTTCTTTGTGGCCTCAGTAGAAGCCCCATAGTGTTCCTCTCCCCCCTTCCCCCATATAAAATACCCCTTCTTTGTGGCCTCAGTAGATGCTCCCATAGTGCCCCCAATAATGTGCCAGTAAGTGCCCACATAGTGCCAACCAATAATGTGCCAGTAAGAAGTGCCACCAATAATGTGCCAGTAAGTGCCCCATAAATGCCCCCACAGTACCCCCCAATACAGTGCCAGTAACAAGTGCCCCCATAGATGTCCCCCAATCATGTGCCAGTAACAAGTGCTCCCATAGTTTCCCCCCAATCATGTGCCAGTAACAAGTGCCCCCATGGATGCCTCTAATCATGTACTAGTAACAAGTGCCCCCATGGATGCCCCCAATCATGCGCCAGTAATAGGTGCCCCCATAGATGCCCCCCAATCATGTGCCAGTAGTAGTACCATAAAAAAATAATCACATACTTACCTCCATAAGGCTGGCAGCGTGGCGATGCAGGCCTCTTCCAGCCTGTGTCCCGCGCTGTACGGCTCAGGCGGTGCGATGATGCCTGCACCTGCCTCTGATAGGCTGCAGGCCCGCCGCCTCTCCCTCCCCTGCCGCAGCACTTCCATCTGTGTCGCTGTCCTCAGGACAGCGATACAGATGACTATGGAAATGAGCGCTCATCTCCCTGTGCCCTGCTGCCACCCCCCCCCCCCCACATCACCAGTGGCCAGCGGGGCTCAAGAGGCAGCTGCCTTGGGCCCCCCCAGGAGCAAATGGGCCCGGGGCAGCTGCCCCTTTTGCCCCGCGTTAAAGACGGCCCTGAATAGGGATGTTGAAAAGTCACCCATGATGATAGCGGGGATGTCAGCAGAAAGTAAGTTTAGGAGCCAGGTGTTAAAGTGGTCAAGAAAGATCGTGGCAGGGCCTGGGGGACGGTAAATGACAGCTACTTGGAGGGAGAGTAGATGCAAACATAGTGTACTTCAAATGAAATGAGTGTAATGGAGGGTGGCAGTGGAGTTGGGCTGTAGGAGCAGGTGTCTGATAGGAGAATACCAACTCCTCCACCATGTTTGCAGCCGGGGCGGGGGGGTGTGAGTGAAATAAAATCTGTTATAAGAGAGTGCAGCGGGGGGGGGGGGAGGTGTCAGCCATGTTTCTGTGAGACCCAGAAAGGAAAGTTTTCAAGAAATGAAGAGGTCATGAATGTAGGACAGTTTGTTTCAGATAAAGTGAGCGTTCCATTATGCTCCTGCAAGAGGAACCAAAGGAGCAGGGGTCAGAGGAATGGTCATTAGGTTTAAAGGGTTTCTACCACTTCGTTTTCACATAATTAGCTTTCAGACACTAGCGATCCGCTAGTGTCTGCTCTACCGAACCATCCTAATATAATTGCATTTGGGGCAGCCGTTTCGCTAAAAAAAGAACTTATATTGATATGCTAATGAGCCTCTAGGTGCTATGGGGGCGTCATTAGCACCTAGAGGCTCGGTCTACCTTCACAAACTGCCGCCGCCCAGCGCGTCCCTCCAGCCCGCCCATCTCCTCCGGAATGCGATCCTCCCTGTGAGCGTATGTATTCGGCGCATGCGCAGTGAATGTCTGACCGCTTTCTGCAGAGACATCTCCACTGCGCCTGTTCCTCGGAGCACTATGACGTCATCGGCGCAGGCGAGATGTCTGAGCAGGAAAGCGGTCAGACATTCACTGCGCATGCGCTCACAGGGAGGATCGCATTCCGGAGGAGATGGGCGGGCTGGAAAGACGCGCTGGGCGGCGGCAGTTTGTGAGGGTAGATCGATGCTCTAGGTGCTAATGACGCCCCCATAGCACCTAGAGGCTCATTAGAATATCAATATAAGTTCTTTTTTTAGCGAAACGGCTGCCCCAAAAGCAATTATATTAGGATGGTTCGGTAGAGCAGACACTAGCGGATCGCTAGTGTCTGAAAGCTAATTATGTGAAAACGAAGTGGTAGAAACCCTTTAAGGGGAATGCAGAAATTTGTAGGAGATTTGTAGTAGGAGGTAGAGGTGATAGTGGGGATTTGCTGAGGTGGGCCTGGATTTGGAGAGCAATAAGGAGAAGAAGAGAAAGTGTTAGTAGGTGAGAATAAGAGCGGGCATGAGGTATCTGTGTGTGTTTGGGAAGGAAGTGTTTTATGTTGCCAAACAGGTTTGTGCAAGCGGTCAGATGAGATGGTAAGATGGAGGGAGAGATGAATAGTTCCTTGCTGGGTGAATGGATATGGGGGTATTTCAGAAGTTTTGGGAAAAATGGGAAGAGTAAGATGAAAGATTGAAACATTGTTTGCATTAACTATTTCTGTAAAAACCTTTGGTCCCCTTCTGGTTCAATTCTGGTATAATTCAGTATGTACACTTAAAGAGTTGCACTTGAAAGATGTTGCATTGGAAAGACCTAAGGACTTACCGTAGATTTATACCACTCAGTGTTCAATCAGGTGTGAACAAGAGGGGAGGGGACTATATTTTGCCTAATCAAGGGAGGACCAGATACAGAGGTGAAATAGTCAATGTAAACAAATACTCAATAATGCATTTAGTTAGCTGAAAGGAATTTTATTAATTGTTTTCAGTGTAAATAACATCAACAAGTATTAAGAGATAAAGAAGTCATATTTCACTTCCGGGTCAGTTACATAGTAACATAGTTTATAAGGCTGAAAAAAAAAAAGACATCTGTCCAACCAGTTCAGCCTGTTATCCTGCAAGTTTATCCAGAGGAAGGCAAAAAAAAAAAAAAACTGAGGTAGAAGCCAATTTTCCTCACTTTAGAGGAAAAAATCTGAATAACTCTCTGGATCAACAAACTATCTCAAGTAGCTATAGCTGTAATATTATTACACTCCAGACATACATCCAGGCCCCTCTTGAACTCTTTTAGTGAACTCACCATCACCACCTCCTCAGGCAGAGAGTTCCATAGTCTCACTGCTCTTACCGTAAAGAATCCTTTTCTATGCTTGTGTACAAACCTTTTCCCCAGACGCAGAGGATGTCCCCTCATCACAGTCACAGTCCTGGGGATAAATAGATGCTGGGAGAGATCTCTGTACTGACCCCTGATATATTTATACATAGATAGATATCTCTTGGTATATCAGTGTAATTAGAAACACTGATATTCCAAGACTACGTAGTGTAATTTTTTTTTTGACAAGCAGCTCCCGAGATAAGCCTCCTTTTATTTAATTTCCCTTGATACTCTTCAACCGTATTTTGTCTGGTAAGACAGTGAGGCAGCAGCTTCAAGTGCTCCTTGTTGTTGTGCGCCTAGCACAAGGCCTCAAGATAAGTGGTTTTCATGCCCTCCCCCCTCGGATTTTGGTTATCCCAGGTGTTGCTCTATGAACGCTCTGTGTATTTTTTAGGATATTTAGAAGATAAGGGGCACATTTATTACGATCAGTGTCTTAGACGCCAGCCTTAATAAAGGCCCATAGCGGGTGGTGGATCCGCCAGAGTTATGAATAGACGGAGGCCTCTCCATAACTTCGGAGCATCCAGCACCAGTTCTAAATGTAAGACAGCTTCTGAGCGGTCTTACTTTTAGACCATTTCCTATGCCTAAAACAGGCGTAAACAATGATGAATGAGATGGGCCTGCCGGCTCATCCCCCTCTCCGCCCAAGCCACACCCACAACTTTAGAACTGGCGTGAGCAGGAAAAAGTCGCTGATAGTGGCGCAACAGCCATCTGTGCCTGAAATACACCTAATATAGGCATATTTCATCTTAGCAAATGACCCCCTAACTTTTTATAAGAGCAGCTAAAAATTAGGACAGTTCACATTTATATCCTAGTATGAAACACCATGCAGTGGTGTATGGAGCACTAAGAAAATTAACAATTGACTTATACTTGTGAGTGTTGGGAGAACCCTTTAAGGGTCCATTCACACGTCCGTGTGTGAGGATCCGCAAAACACGGACATCGGCGATGTGCGTTCTGCATTTTGCGGACCGCACATCGCCGGCACTGAATAGAAAATGCCTATTCTTGTCCGCAATTGCGGACAAGAATAGGACATGTTCTATATTTTTCGGGATCGGAATTGCGGACCCGTAATTGCGGACCATAGAAATGAATGGGTCCGCAATTACGTTACGCAAAATGCGGAACGAAATTGCGGACGTGTGAATGGACCCTAAATGGGATGGGCAACAAATGCTAACACCATTGCCTTTATAGAAAAGATGAGGTTGATTAGAGATTGATTCTAAATTCAAGATCAAGAAACGGCACCAGGGACTGAACATTTAAGATGGTCAGACGCAAAGAAGATCCTTACTAAAGCACTCGTTAGTCCAACATACATAGTTTCTTTTTTTTTTTTTTTACAGCTTTTGAGGCTTCTCAAGTGGTGTTAAGGTAGTTTCCTGTTAGGAGAAGTATTCTTTAATGGGTTGATAGATTTCTGTAGAATAGGTTACTTATTCTGTAGATACCTATATGGTAAAGTGTACCATGGTATAATAACCATTGCACCGTTGAGAAGGGTTTAAATGAATTAAACTGGAAGAACCAGGAGTGGAATGTGTAGCAAGGTATTTTAGTGGTTCTTTCCCCTTTCATTCTTTGTAATGTAGTTGGCTAGTTGTGCCTGGTACCTGGCCACATTCCTGAAGTATGAAGTAAATGTACATGCATGCTGAACACTGAAGACCTTCATGAGGGGCCAGGAGGATAGAAAACATCTAGATATGTAACAAAGTTTAATTCAATTAAAGACATCATCAGGGTAAGATGTGTCTTGCTACCACCTCTGCTCTTTGAATTATATGGGTATCTGCCAGGTACCATGTTGGGAACTGGTCGATGGGGAGCTCGCTCATTTGTGTATAGCTTTGGTAACTGTTAAATTTACTATGTTTTGTAAATACTGTATATCTTTATCATAGTTTGGTAAACTTTTATACACCCAAGTCATGTTAAGCCTTTTTTCCAGTATGTCACATTAATACAGTTTGATCTAAGGCGCAACAGGGGTCTGATAAACCAGACCCTCATCAAACCACCCAAGATCCCTCAGATCAGACCCTAAAGCTCTGAGCAGGAATGAGGATCTAATCTGAAGTCTGATGGAGCTTGGGAGCCTGATCTGAAGCCTGGGGAAAAATATGTTTATTTTTCTCCTGTATATCCTAGGTGTGTCTAGCATCTTAAGAGCGAAAAATACAGTATATTTACTTACAATAATGTCAAACAATCAGAATGCAAGAAGTTTGTGGTCAAATCTGTACTCCATGAGGTCCATGATCAGGAGATTCCATCTAGAGCATGTGTTTCAAAATACATTAGGAAGAAGGACCCACTCTCCTGGGTCAATAAAATCTTATCTAACAAAGTTGGCCATCCAATTATTGGGTGTTTCCTGTGGGATGTACGACATATCTGATATGACAGCAGAGCTGCAGGTCTAATTCTGATGGTGTAGGTAGGCAACTGCTGTTGTGTTGTCTGAAACCTAACAGGGTAACCTGCCAGGTGGTGGGTCCATTGTCAAGTACAGAAAGAAGGGGAGAAGTTTTGAATTTGAACTAGCCCTGCTGGAGACAAGGAATACTTACACAGAGTTCCAGAATTTAGACAGACAGTCCATAGTCAAAGTCACTGAGCTTTCAGAAAACTTTAGATAAGTAAAAGCGACATATCAGAAGTTTTGATTAGTGAGGGTCTGAGTGCTAAAGCCCCTTCTGATTGCTAAAACGAGGAGAGAGGAGCACTCGCACTGCATGTGCTCTCTTACTGCAGTAGATGAGGTGGGGTTGGCCCATAGACTTTCTATTGCGTTTGTCTTGCTTCCTCTCATGAAACGAAGAAAGAGAGCAAAAATGCGACAGCTTCTCTAGTGATCAGTGGGAGGTCTCAGCATTTAGACCACCACTGATCAAAACTTTTGATATGTCGCTATGACGTATCAAAAGTATTCTGAAACCTCAGTGATCCTCTAATATTATACAGTTGCAAGAAAAAGTATGTGAACCCTTTGGAATTATATGGATTTCTGCACAAATTGATCATAAAATGTGATCTGATCTTCATCTAAGTGACAACAATAGACAATCACAGTCTGCTTAAACTAATAACACACAAAATATTAAATGTTACCATGTTTTTATTGAAAACACCATGTAAACATTCACAGTGCAGGTGGAAAAAGTATGTAAACCTCTAGACTAATGACATCTCCAAGAGCTAATTGGAGTGAGGTGTCAGCCAACTGGAGTCATATCAATAGAATGATATTGGAGGTGTTGCTTACAGCTGCCCTGCCCTATAAAAAACACACACCAGTTCTGGGTTTGCTTTTCACAAGAAGCATTGCCTGATGTGAATGATGCCTCGCACAAAAGAGCTCTCAAAAGACCTACGATTAAGAATTGTTGACTTGCATAAAGATGGAAAGGGTTATAAAAGTATCTCCAAAAGCCTTGCTGTTCATCAGTCCACAGTAAGACAAATTGTATATTAATGGAGAAAGTTCAGCACTGCTGCTACTCTCCCTAGGAGTGGCCGTCCTGTAAAGATGACTGCAAGAGCACAGCGCAGACTGCTCAATGAGATGAAGGAAAATTCTAGAGTGTCAGCTAAAGACTTACAAAAGTCTCTGGCATATGCTAACATCCCTGTTAGTGAATCTACGATACGCAAAACACTAAACAAGAACGGATTTCATGGGATGATACCACAGAGGAAGCCACTGCTGTCCAAAAAAACCATTGCTGCACGTTTACAGTTTGCACAAGAGCACTTGGATGTTCCACAGCGGTACTGGCAATATATTCTGCGGACCGATGAAACCAAAATGGAGTTGTTTGGAAGAAGCACACAACACTATGTGTGGAGAAAAAGAGGCACAGCACAACAACATCAAAACCTCATCCCAACTGTGAAGTATGGTGGTGGGGGCACCATGGTTTGGGGCTGCTTTGCTGCGTCAGGGCCTGGACGGATTGCTATCATCGAAGGAAAAATGAATTCCCAAGTTTATCAAGACATTTTGCAGGATAACTTAAGGCCATCTGTCCACCAGCTGAAGCTCAACAGAAGATGGGTGTTGCAACAGGACAATGACCCAAAGCATAGAAGTAAATCAACAACAGAATGGCTTAAACAGAAGAAAATACGCCTTTTGGAATGGCCCAGTCAGAATCCTCAACCTGATTGAGATGCTGTGGCATGACTTCAAGAAAGCGATTCACACCAGACATCCCAAGAATATTGCTGAACTAAAACAGTTCTGTAAAGAGGAATGGTCAAGAATTACTCCTGACCGTTGTGCAACTACAGCAAACGTTTGGTTGAAGTTATTGCTGCCAAAGGAGGTTCAACCAGTTATTAAATCCAAGGGTTCACATACTTTTTCGACCTGCACTGTGAACGTTTACATGGTGTGTTCAATAAAAACATGGTAACATTTAATTCTTTATGTGTTATTAGTTTAAGCAGGCTGTGCTTGTCTATTGTTGTGACTTAAATGAAGATCAGATCACATTTTATGACCAATTTGTGCAGAAATCCGTATCATTCCAAAGGGTTCACATACTTTTTATTGCAACTGTATATACATATTACACATAAAAGACATAATTATTTCATTGCTGTATCAAATTTTCAAAAAGGTTATATTAAATGTCATAATAAAGTCTTAGGCTGGGACCACATGGTGACTTTGGCTGTTACACACGTACCACCAAATGTTGAAGTGTAGCGCCAATTCTGTGTATTTGCAGCAAGTTGTTGAGGCACAACACACAAGAAATCCCATCAGGCTAGATTTCTTGCAACTGTTGCGTCACAGCAACAGCAACTTGTAGGTTGCAATGTTACTTCATTCACTTATAGTTGCAATTACTTGTGATGTAAACAGTGCTACACTGCAATCTATGGCCATGCAATGTGTCATGCCATAGTTATCATCTAGCTCCAGCCTTATATATATACAGTTGCGAGAAAAAGTATGTGAACCCTTTGGAATGATATGGATTTCTGTACAAATTGGTCATAAAATGTGATCTGATCTTCATCTAAGTCACTACAATAGACAATCACAGTCTGCTTAAACTAATAACACACAAAGAATTAAATGTTACCATGTTTTTATTGAACACACCATGTAAACATTCACAGTGCAGGTGGAAAAAGTATGTGAACCCTTGGATTTATTAACTGGTTGAACCTCCTTTGGCAGCAATAACTTCAACCAAACGTTTCCTGTAGTTGCAGATCAGACGTGCACAACGGTCAGGAGTAATTCTTGACCATTCCTCTTTACAGAACTGTTTCAGTTCAGCAATATTCTTGGGATGTCTGGTGTGAATCGCTTTCTTGAGGTTATGCCACAGCATCTCAATCGGGTTGAGGTCAGGACTCTGACTGGGCCACTCCAAAAGGTGTATTTTCTTCTGTTTAAGCCATTCTGTTGTTGATTTACTTCTATGCTTTGGGTCGTTGTCCTGTTGCAACACCCATCTTCTGTTGAGCTTCAGCTGGTAGACAGATGGCCTTAAGTTCTCCTGCAAAATGTCTTGATAAACTTGGGAATTCATTTTTCCTTCGATGATGGCAATCAGTCCAGGCGCTGATGCAGCAAAGCAGCCCCAAACCATGATGCCCCCACCACCATACTTCACAGTTGGGATAAGGTTTTGATGTTGGTGTGCTGTGCCTCTTTTTCTCCACACATAGTGTTGTGTGTTTCTTCCAAACAACTCAACTTTGCTTTCATCTGTCCACAGAATATTTTGCCAATTCTGCTGTGGAACATCCAGGTGCTCTTGCGCAAACTGTAAACGTGCAGCAATGTTTTTTTGGGACAGCAGTGGCTTCCTCTGTGGTATCCTCCCATGAAATCCATTCTTGTTTAGTGTTTTACGTATCGTAGATTCTCTAACAGGGATGTTAGCATATGCCAGAGACTTTTGTAAGTCTTTAGTTGACACTCTACGATTCTTCTTCACCTCATTGAGCAGTCTGTGCTGTGCTCTTGCAGTCATCTTTACAGGATGGCCACTCCTAGGGAGAGTAGCAGCAGTGCTGAACTTTCTCCATTTATAGACAATTTATCTTACCGTGGACTGATGAACAGCAAGGCTTTTGGAGATACTTTTATAACCCTTTCCAGCTTTATGCAAGTCAACAATTCTTACTCGTAGGTCTTCTGAGAGCTCTTTTGTGTGAGGCATCATTCACATCAGGCAATGCTTCTTGTGAAAAGCAAACCCAGAACTGGTGTGTGTTTTTTATCGGGCAGGGCAGCTGTAACCAACACCTCCAATCTCATCTCATTGATAGGACTCCAGTTGGCTGACACTTCACTTCAATTAGCTCTTGGAGATGTCATTAGTCTAGGGGTTCACATACTTTTTCCACCTGCACTGTGAATGTTTACATGGTGTGTTCAATAAAAACATGGTAACATTTAATTCTTTGTGTGTTATTAGTTTAAGGAGACTTTGATTGTCTATTGTTGTGACTTAGATGAAGATCAGATCACATTTTATGACCCATTTGTGCAGAAATCCATATCATTCCAAAGGGTTCACATACTTTTTCTTGCAACTGTATATATATATATATATATATATATATACATACACACACACAAACACACACACATATATATATATATATATATATCTATATATAATATATACACACTGTGTAAAAGAATACTTTATACAATCTTACCTTGTAGTCCTCTCTGGCATGAGCCCCACGACTTTCTTTCCGAGCTTCAGCGCCATAAATAGTCTGAAGTGCATTAAGCATTAGGTTTTGTAACTCAAGGGCCTCCACCAAATCAGTATTCCAAATGATTCCTACAATTATAAAGAAACTATATAATTATATGGCCATTATCTTATCTGTCCTCAAATTATTGCATAATGTCACTTACTAGTTACAACTCTGAAGCTGAATATACAAGTGTTTCCTCGTGTTACAATATTAATTTGTTCCAGGTAGGGTTGCCACGTCTCCCAACAAAAAAAAACACCTTAGTTTACATGGGTAAAGGCAGGGTTTAAGGGGAATGGCTTAACAGATGGTGTTATACATTAGAGTTTTGTACCCTTTTTTTATTTTTATAAAACAATTATTTTACTATCATTTCAATATAAAATGCAGCCAAAAATGAGGCTAAGGCTCATAGATTGTAAGCTCTTGCGAGCAGAGCCCTGAATCCTAGTGATTCAGTTGTATATTAGCCAGTTACTTTTGTTTTGCACATAAACCCTATGAATTTATAAAGTGCAGTGGAATATGGTGGTGCTACATAATAAATATTATTATGTGAACAGGTGCAATTGAATTAGCTCTCATCGAGAAGCAGATAACCACAAAGCCAGTAGAATACATACCTTGCATTTATTTCAGTGCTGCCCCTAAACCATGCAGCCCTAAGCAGGAGCCCAATTTGCCCTGGTTTGTCATCCTAGTGTGTAAGCAAAACCAATCGACAATGATTGTTTATGGTGAGAGTAAATGAGAGAACATGCCTTTTCTGACTGACTACATCTGTTGGAAATACACTGCTCAAAAAAATAAAGGGAACACTTAAACAACACAATGTAACTCCAAGTCAATCACACTTCTGTGAAATCAAACTGTCCACTTAGGAAGCAACACTGAGTGACAATCAATTTCACATGCTGTTGTGCAAATGGGATAGACAACAGGTGGAAATTATAGGCAATTAGCAAGACACCCCCAATAAAGGAGTGGTTCTGCAGGTGGTGACCACACACCACTTCTCAGTTCCTATGCTTCCTGGCTGATGTTTTGGTCACTTTTGAATGCTGGCGGTGCTTTCACTCTAGTGGTAGCATGAGACGGAGTCTACAACCCACACAAGTGGCTCAGGTAGTGCAGCTTATCCAGGATGGCACATCAATGCAAGCTGTGGCAAGAAGGTTTGCTGCGTCTGTCAGCGTAGTGTCCAGAGCATGGAGGCGCTACCAGGAGACAGGCCAGTACATCAGGAGACGTGGAGGAGGCCGTAGGAGGGCAACAACCCAGCAGCAGGACCACTACTTCCGCCTTTGTGCAAGGAGGAACAGGAGGAGCACTGCCAGAGCCCTGAAAAATGACCTCCAGCAGGCCACAAATGTGCATGTGTCTGCTCAAACGGTCAGAAACAGACTCCATGAGGGTGATATGAGGGCCCGACGTACACAGGTGGGGGTTGTGCTTACAGCCCAACACCGTGCAGGACGTTTGGCATTTGCCAGAGAACACCAAGATTGGCAAATTCGCCAATGGCGCCCTGTGCTCTTCACAGATGAAAGCAGGTTCACACTGAGCACATGTGACAGACGTGACAGTCTTGAACGCCGTGGAGAACGTTCTGCTGCCTGCAACATCCTCCAGCATGACCGGTTTGGCATTAGATCAGTAATGGTGTGGGGTGGCATTTCTTTGGAGGGCCGCACAGCCCTCCATGTGCTCGCCAGAGGTAGCCTGACTGCCATTAGGTACCGAGATGAGATCCTCAGACCCCTTGTGAGACCATATGCTGGTGCGGTTGGCCCTGGGTTCCTCCGAATGCAAGACAATGCTAGACCTCATGTGGCTGGAGTGTGTCAGCAGTTCCTGCAAGACGAAGGCATTGATGCTATGGACTGGCCCACCCGTTCCCCAGACCTGAATCCAATTGAGCACATCTGCGACATCATGTCTCGCTCTATCCACCAACGTCACGTTGCACCACAGACTGTCCAGGAGTTGGCAGATGCTTTAGTCCAGGTCTGGGAGGAGATCCCTCAGGAGACCGTCCGCCACCTCATCAGGAGCATGCACAGGTGTTGTAGGGAGGTCATACAGGCACGTGGAGGCCACACACACTACTGAGCCTCATTTTGACTTGTTTTAAGGACATTACATCAAAGTTGGATCAGCCTGTAGTGTGTTTTTCCACTTTAATTTTGAGTGTGACTCCAAATCCAGACCTCCATGGGTTGAAAAATGAGATTTCCATTTTTTTATTTTTGTGTGATTTTGTTGTCAGCACATTGAACTATGTAAAGAACAAAGTATTTCAGAAGAATATTTAATTAACTCAGATCTAGGATGTGTTATTTTTGTGTTCCCTTTATTTTTTTGAGCAGTGTATATCAAGCAGCATTTTTGTGGCCGGAGCACACCTGGAAGCGCGTGCTTCCAGGTTTTCAGCATTCAGATGCCTGTGATCAGGACTGACCACATCATCTTTAGTGTTAAATGTCCACGATCGGCATTACTGCCTTCTGCGGACATTAGCCGCGGGTGCCTACTGTATGAAACAGCAGGAACCCGGCGGCTGTGGCGCCCACTCCATCTTTAAAGTCCCGACTGCCGATGTAAATAGCCGTTTGGCGTTCGGGAAGGGGTTAATATAGTAAAAACAGTGAAAGTAAGCAGCTCTCACCCACCGTCCACCTGCCTTGAGCACGGATGGCAACCTCCTGACTTGATTGCTGTGAAATATTCAAGACCAAGAAAAATCCAGCTTCCAAGATGCAAAAGGTGGAATCTTTATTGTGCGTTTAAAATCCAAATGCAAGACATCACAGGTTACAGTAACGCGTTTCAGACCGCAAGTAAATCAGGGTCCTTCATCATGACAATAAACTTGTGTACAAAACTCAGTTTAAAAAGGCTAATCCACACCTGCCACCCCAATCATTGAGTCACATGACCTGATTAGACTAACTCAGAGCATGTGTCAATCATGAAGGGAGGGGAGGGAGGAAAAGACACTTGGAATACACATGAAAAGATACAGGTGTGGATTAGCCTTTTTAAACTGATTTTTGTACACAAGTTTATTGTCATGATGAAGGACCCTGATTTACTTGCGGTCTGAAACGCGTTACTGTAACCTGTGATGTCTTGCATTTGGATTTTAAACGCACAATAAAGATTCCACCTTTTGCATCTTGGAAGCTGGATTTTTCTTGGTCTTGAATATTTCACAGCAATCAAGTCCGGAGGTTGCCATCCGTGCTCAAGGCAGGTGGACGGTGGGTGAGAGCTGCTTACTTTCACTGTTTTATATTGTTGCTTCGGACAGCGTGCACTCCCTACCTATTCATACAGTGCGATTTCTCCAGTGCTCCGTGAACCATGGCACATGCTTCTCTACGCCCTATGGGTGAGAATGCCGCACGTATGCTCAAAATGAATGCGATTTTTGAGGTTCCGGATCCAAACATGCAAGACAGCTTCAATCTCAGGGGACTTATGTCTACACTTGAAAAGCTTTTAGTGAAGGAGTTACGCACCTGGTGGGACCTAACCTCGCTACAAAAGTATATTTATAAAAATATGATTCCGCGGGGTTTGAGACTCAAGAAGAAACCCACTACAGTTTATTCAGAATCCTTCACTTTACAATGGCAGGCAATTTTATCAGATTGTTCCACTAAACTGATGCAATTGATTGTGCAACATGAGCAAACCACTCTTGCTGACCTGAGAGATGAAATTCAGCTTACTCAGGACAATCTTACAGTCTATGTGGATAATCCGGTATTTGCTGATCTGGATGTCAAACTGACAGAAAATATGAATAAGCTTGAGGATGATTTGATGCAATTCAAGCAAAATAAATATAACCGGGACTTACTGGACTATAAACATGATGCAGTTTATACCTGGGCAGATAACAGAGCATCTACTCCACGATCCATATTGAGGAGATCTCGCTCTAGGAGAAAATCCTCCCAGAGAGTTTCTTTTAGTTCTGCAGATCTGGATTCACTGGACTCATCATCTGGGGACAATGACACACATGCACCGAAAGTAGAGATGTCTGCTAAGGATCCCTCCAAGCATAAGAGGAATGCAAAAAACGACGCGCCGGAAGAAAGCATAAGAGAAAAATCTCACCGATATCCATCACGGCACAGGAGAAAATAGAGGACTTACAAGTGGTGAATTTATCTGCTACTATTCTTTCAGAGAACCATATTAATATTCTGAAAAAAGGTTTATCTTTTTCCCCCTCCTATCATTTTGATTTATATAAAACCATATTAGATGTGAATAGATTGGC